>NC_134279.1:13546040-13852290 GCF_949628215.1 Phalacrocorax aristotelis
AATTTTCACTAGAAATTTCTGAGCATGAGATTTGTCCTCCTCCTCTATACAACTGCAAGAAAGTCCTAAAACAGAAGCAGAAGCTGGAAGGTAGATTCAGATTCAGAGTTTCAAAAAGATTTTTACAGGTTTTTCACATTTAACGCAATAAATTAAGTTCAGTAATTAAGAAAAAGTTCTGTTATGGATTAAAAACTGAAAAAGGGTGCTTTTGAAGGCTGGAGATCATCAAGTTACAATATACTCAATTAGTGTAATAACACTAATGCTCTTTGCTGTGTTGATCGGTGAAGTGGGAAAAGGAGTAAAACGGGAAAAAATGCTGATGGTACAGAAGTAGTAAGAATTATAAGAAAAAAAAAATCTGAAGTCATAGTAATACTGAATTATGGGGCAATATGGTGCCAGATGAAACTGAGTCTAAGCAAAGGCCATCTATAAACAGGGTTGTTTTATGAATTACCACAGTTGCAACATCTCAGGACAAAATAAATGAGAAAATTATGCAGTCACTGAGGAAAAGCCATAGTAGGGACTTCTACTCAATCCATAAAAGAGGTCAGAGGAAGAATATTCAATGATGCGCTTTAGAATATCCTTCCTGAATACCTCAAAAAATATACTTTTTATTACCATTTGCAGCTTTATGAAGACCTGGAGCTCCATTTCTGCTCCACATCTAATGCTTTGATCTTGTATATGCAATCACTCACTGCCCTTCTCCCAGCTTCGCAGAGAGTCCTTGATTCTGGTTCTTTCAACAGTTCTGCTCACCAGCCCGCTGCTCTCAGAATGTGCCACCAGTTACATCAGAAGTCAATGCAAACATCACAGACTTCGGAGGAGTTACACCAGCACACATAAGATCTAAGACAATAGTGGTACGTGGGCAGCAAGTAACAGTTAAACAAACCTGTTGACCTTTTTGACCATACAACACTGCGCATCCTCCTGAGTCATGTCACTTGTGCAGGGCCAGCAGGATTTTATGTTAAAAAATGGACTTCTGTTTCATTTTCCCCTAAGGACCGCATGTATGACTCTGAATACCTAACGGAAACTGAGAAAACTCTAGCACCTTATTCCTCAGGTTTTTACAGAATTACTTTACAGACTAGATCTTCTGCTTACAGCTTGGTTCTTCCTGTATCTACTTTAATAACACCACACAAAACAGGTCAGCAGTCAACATTTTCCATTTAAAGGCTACAGTTCAAACATAGCTTCTGTACTTCTCCTCTGCTGAACACTCTCTATATGAATAAGTGTGGAAGACAGGCATTTTATAAGGTTGGAACATAACACAATACATGACTGCATTCTTCATTCTCCCCTGACAGCTGCCTCATACCTAAGTCTTCTTTCTGGAAATTGCATATCACTGCATGTCATGAATGTCAGGTCAAAAAGATCTGAGGTCCATGAGGAAGCATTTCTACCTGTTCCATCTTTGCTGTTAGCACTTCTTTGTCCATCACACACTCAAGCATACTCAAAATGAAAATGAAGATGTTAAGGAATTATTCATCATTGTTATAGGTAATTAAACAATACTGTATGTGGATTTTTTTGATTTACCTCTGCTTCATGTTAAGATTAATATTTTTTTTTTTCATAGAAATGTCTTCACTAATTTATAGCATAGCAGGAGGAAATCTTAAGAACATTTAACTGTCACAGTCACATTCCCATCTTTTGATCTTTTGGTACTTAAAACTGACTCCTCAAACCCAGTAGTATGCCAGAAGTATAGGAAAATAATATCAGAATAAAATGCAAAGAAAGAGGATCAGCTTAGGCTGCAACTGAGGTAAAAATATTCGGCAACTCTAAAATTGCAATAACTACAGTAAGAAAAGATATGGAAAAATCCATCGTGCAAGGGAATCTTTAGCCACATTATGAATGACCAGAGCAAAAGACTAAGCTGTGCAGCCACCTTGCTGCTATGGCAGGGGACGCCAATGTTAGATTTTTTGCTGAATAGGAAATTGCTAAAGCACAACCTTTGTGATGAGGATGTGAGAGTAAGTACTTCTAATCCTCTGTCCTGTGGATAGCTTTTGACAATGAAGTCTCTAATATGCTTAGCTGCACTTTTTTTGTTTGTTTGTTAATTATTATTATTTTTACTAGGGCAGGCAGTGATTTTTTGTGTTAACAGTGGTATCAGGCAACACAGGCTCCGGTACTTCTAGCTGCAGGACAACAGAAGACTGTAAAGCTATCTACAGTCTGCTTCAATGTGGTGTTGGGATTAGTGCTAGACACTTGACACCAGCAGCAGCTTTAGCAAAGCCAAATAATTATACACTTAGCTTTCCTTTAAAATACATTTCATAGCTGCTATAACCTGTTAATAACTTTCTGCAATGTGTGAAGTATCTCTGAAAGTCACACGCTAGCCAGAGTATGTCTGATCGCCCTTTTAATCCCACCGATAAGTTTTCAAAATGATGTTATAGTTCAATTACATTATTCTTCTGGTAATATAACAGGAGACGAGTGTGGGTATTAAGTCATTACTCGAGTCTGCAGTTACACCTCAGTTTTAACATGCTCTTTCAGCACTGATGCAAGGGAAAGATGGTGTCACTTTTATAATCCAACTGAGTGGAATTTTTCCAATTATTCCCAAATGCACAAAAATAGAGAAGGCTGTACAGGTCTGAAGTTTCTATTTAGCAGGCTTACAATAGAAGACAAAAATTAAAAAAAAAAAAACACAACAAAAAACCCGAACATAAAACTAAACATAGCTTTATGTGCGTAAAAATTACCGCATAGATATAACAAAATCCCTATGGAGAATAAGAATTTTCCTAAAACAAAGGTCTCTCATGGGTATAAATGGATGTAATAGTCTCATACCTGCAGGAAAAAAGCAACCTCCATGCATACTCATTGAACTGTTGATTTAACAAGTGAATACCCTTGAGTTTTCATGGCTCCCAGAGACAGTAATTTGGACCCAATCAAGACTGCTGTTCTTACTACAAAAATGAAAGCCTGTTGAAAGTGAACAAGTATGTATGCCTTCGTTCATTTTGCAAGTTTGCAAACATGCTGATTGCAGCACAGGAGCAATTTTTGAAAAAATACTACCGCCTGCATACCAGAGGGATGTGATGAGCCAGGAGATAACCTTCCCGTGTTCTACCAACCTGTTGTAGAGTTACCAACGACATCTCTTCACTATCACAGAGGCAGATTTCTACCAGGAAAATAAGAGAGAGGATGATGTCTTATTAAGAGAGAAAACTGAATCCATCTATCGTCTATATGAATGATCCAAGATCATCATAAGCTTTAGGAGCATTTTCCCATCCCAAAGCCACCACCTAGCATTATTCCAAAAAGCATATCACCTAGCATTATTCCAAAAAGCTGGTCTTTCAAAGGAACAATAAAGTCAAAGTCCAGTTAGGAGCAATAAAGATCAGGTAGCAACTTTATAAAATCACCTGCATCAGTGACAGCACCCTAATTGAATTACCACTCAGGTATTTGCAGTTCAACAACCAGCAGCTCCTGCAGACCCCCTGCTCCCTTCCCTTCCTCCCCTCTCCATCTCATCTGTGAAACTTGCCAATGCAGTCACACACTCTTCAGAGGCAATTGTATTTCAGGGATGATCAAAGTTAACTTTGTATAACTCAGTCTTTCCATATGCTGTGGAGACTCAGTAAGTTAAAAATCACACAAATGAGAGTTTTTTGTCTCAGAAGACACTGTAAACACTTGAAGGAATGACTCTATTATCTTTAGACTGTCCTGGGGACAACTTTTCTCTTTCTAAATTCAAAACTTTTCAATAAAAGAAGAAAAAAATCCCAATAGGATTACTTGCATCAAATTTTACTATATGTTTTTTCATAATATTGCCTATCTGATTTTACAAATAACCTTTCTTGGGCTCCAGGCAGAAGAGCTTATGAGCTCCTAGCACAACCCAGTTCCAGTGGGCATCACAGAATATTCATGTCTACATAGGCCCTCCTATCTAGCAACTAAATATTACCATAGTCACACTAAAGAAAGGTACACAAAGTGAAAAATTTTAATTGTAGCACCTAAAATCCAGCCTTGCTGATACTCTGCATTCTGCAGCTGCTTTCTTTCAACTGCTGATTTTTTTGTATTACATTTGTTTTGGTCTACAAAGGAGGCAAAAGTCCTTTCCTACACCAAAGTTATTCTGAAGTAAATCCATGGAAACCTGTGTGGACATAGCACCTCCTGATCTGAAATCAGACTTAGGCCCAAAGTCAGGATTTATAAACCTGGTGGTAAAGTTTATGGCAGCACTTAAAAATGACACAGTTTAATTAAAATGAGAGATGCTAGGGTAGATTTTTTTCTTTTTTTTTTTCCTAGTTTCATGACCAGACTGCTGCAGTAATTGAGGACTCATCTCATTATTATGATCTTCATCATACTTATTTTTCTTTGTTTAATGTTCAAACAAAGTTTTGTTTCCATCTTCCATTTCATTTTACAGATTTTGATCTTACTAACAGCCTGGAGAGCCTTGTTTAATTCTCCTACATGTTAGGACCAAAGAAGAGAGCTAATTAAAAAGAAAAACTGAAAAGTACAAAGAAGGTTCAGTTGGGAGGGGCAGAGGGGGTGGGCAGGGAAGCAGTACAACAACAACAAATGCACACCTAATCAGGAGGCAGAATTATTGAGGCATTATTCCAAGTAGTATTCTCTTACCTGAGTAGTTCTGCCTTTCCTTACTAGGTCTGGAAATGCATTTCTAACTGTATTTTCATAAGGCCCTCACACATCTAAATTTCCTGTGTGATAACTTCATAGAATCATAGAATCGTTAAGGTTGGAAAAGACCCTTAAGATCATTGAGTCCAACTGCTAACCTATCACTGCCAATTCATGCCTATTCATGCCATATTGTGCCTTGCAGAAATCCCCATGGTAAGAGTTCATCCAAAACCAGGACACATTCCTCTCTTCCCCCCATTTTCACTGAAAAATTTCACCCAGCTTTACAGACTCTTGCAAGACTAAATCCTTATCATTTAAGGCATGGCTGGAAATTATGTGATGCACTAGCAGCTTACGTCTCCCATTCAATTCCGTTCGTTCCTCTTGTCCTAAGGGGGAAAATGATGTTGTATCTAGGGAAGCAATGTTTGCTGGTTTTATTTCAATACAAAATAATTAATTTGAAAATAGTCATAAATTGACATATTTTCCTCTAAAAATAAAATGGAATTATTTGCTTTGACTACATAAAGGTGTAAAAGATTATGTTGGCCATGCACTTAAACTACTATCCTTCTGTGGCAGACAGTAGTTCTTGGTCAATAGTTAACTATTGTACAGGTACGAAGGTAATTTATGACCTTTTTTTCTGTACCATAGCTTTTACATTTTTATCACCTGTAGCAGCTGTCATTTTATAAGACAGATTTGATATACCATGGAACCAGAGAGGCACTTGTTTAAACAACTTCTGGGAACCTTGCTATGATGTTTTTCTATTTATTTACTTATACTCATATTAAGAAAAGCCACAGAACAATTTAAAGAGCATACAGAGCCTCTTTGTGAACTGAAAACCAATACCACATAAAAATCTTCTATTTATTACAGAAATTATGAGTTCTGGGTATGAATTACACTACAGTTAAATGTGTCAGCCCAGCTATCCTTCCCTTATAATGGCGATAGCCAAAATGTTATCCCCAAATTTGGCCTTGCTGACTTTTTAAAACAAGTGCTAGTAGACAAAGTAGTACTCTGCCAGTAAGGGAAGAGGAGATCAGAACCTGTTATACTAAGGAGCTTAATAATACAGAATAAGGGCCAGGAGGTCACTGTTAAGTTCTCACCAACTTAGGAATTCACATGCCTAGACACTGATGCCTAGTCCATTTGCAGTGCTTTCAGGTATCTTCCTGCCTCAGATGATGTTCCAGCTTGGGCACAGCTACCCCACAGATCCTGTATCACATCTGCCAACCATACAGAGGTTATATGAGCAGGTACAGGTGTCTACTACAGTTAAGCACCTCAATCACTTCTCTTTTATCTTCCGCTGCCTGCAAACTGTAAGCTTGTAAAACCATTCCTCATAGCAGTACTGCTCCCAATACTGCACTGTCCATCACAGTCCACTGGCACTGGGACACTTAGAAAAAGGTGAGATTTCCTCTTCTTGCACTTGTATAATGGGACAGATCCCATTGCAAGAGGCTTCAAAACAAAGTATAATTTAAAGAATCAAATGGCAGCTTCCATGCCCACAGTCCAACTGCATCCAACCTCTACCAAAAGGAAATCCAGGCACCTGGACTAGCCACAAGCTGTGGCACATTCCCTCAGGCATCTCAAATGGGGGTCTGTGACTCCAGGGCACACTGCAGAGTTCCTCTGCAAGTTACTTAGATGCCACTGCTTATAACATTCAAACTGCATTTCCTCTCTAAAGTTAACCCCTACTCCCACATTCAGAAGGAATAAGAAGAAAAAGATGAGAATTTAGAAAAAAAACAGAACTATCCTCCCTAACTTTGGGGGTTTCAGGAGACTCTGGCAGAAATTACCAGAAAAGACATTTGCTTTGAATTACAAAGAGCAACAGGGAGACAGACTTGTTAAGCTTTCAAAATTGCTTTCATTCCATTTACACCAAAGAAATCACACAGTGCTCAACACTTCTAATTTTCAATCACAGCTAGTCAACCTTGATCCCATGGTCTCTTGTTAATTTTTTCCTTCTCACAGTCCCAAGCAGCTATATTAGTTCACCATTTTAACGTGCTTTCATCTTGCGTGACTTAGATCCCAATGGCCAAACTGAGAACTTCTATTACAGGTATCACTTAAATTGGATTAAGGGATTAAGGGCTTCAGACTGCTTCGGTTAGCAGAGATCATTTATTAGTGATATGCTTTTAGCTTGTATTTGAGACATTCCTGCTGTTTTGCACCTAAGAGGCAATTCAGCATTTTTAACACTGCTCAGAGCCAAAAGGTCAATACATAAGAGCTGCATTATAACATAAATATCACACAGTGCAAATCTTACTCCACAGACACATCCTGAAGCACAGTACCCCTCAGCCTTTTTCTTTAGGTAGAGCTATTTATGACCAATTCCATACAGTCACTTTCAAAAGAAAGCAAAGGGGAAAAGGTACCAAATATACTTTTTACAGAAAAAGGGTACATTGAGAAATAGCTAGGGCAGTAATTAACATCCTATTGTCCTGCAGGTATAGATGGTAACACACATGAAAATCAGGATTAATATGTCAGGTTTTGTATCAAGTTATCTTTAATGGCCAGTGCAAAGACAGTAAGACTGCCATACCTTGATGTTCTTTTTCTTATACGACTGCAGCTGTAGGCCTAGTTTACCTTATGGAGAGCACAAAATCATTTGCCATTAAAAAGCAGTATTATTATACTTTACAAGATGGCAAACTGAGAAAGGCCAACGCTTTCAAGCAAGACTTGACCTCAAGTAGGTGAATATTCATATTCATAGCTTTCTGGTCCTCGTCCTCAGGCTACTACTTCTCCTGGGTTTATGACCATTCTGAATTTCCCCAAAACATACATTTAACTGCCAACATTTAGGTTTAGATGACTAAGCCTTAACAGGTCACGTAAGGCTTTGGAACATTCAGCTGTAGATTGCACCACAGGCTCTGCTAATAAACAGCAGAGAAAAAGGCATTTTTAGGGCAAGGGTCATCTGACCTGTTTTATATATCTGCCTTCAGAATGAGATCAGTCATACCCCAGACATTCGCCCTTTTTCCCAGTGACTGCAAATGGAGTCTAGCAGTTTCCTGAGATGGAGACACACCATAGAGGCCTACATTAGAACAAATCAATTCAGCCAAAGAGGCAAAAGGCAAATTCCCACTGTCCAGTAGAGGGTTGGGTGTAGTCAGTGGTGACTGAGCTGGTATACGGACTAACTGAAGCAGAGTGCCACACAGCAGAATTAGTCTGGGACCCAGGAGCAGCAGAGTGCTGCACGCAGGACAGTAAGTCCTGCTTTCCAGACAGCTCTACTTGCAAAGCCACCTTCACAAGGAATGCTCCTCTATATCAGGAAATAGTACCTTATTCTTTTTTGTTGAATGTAAACAATTCGATAATATTCAGCTTCAAGTGGGGCCCACTAATGCTCTATTTATAATGACTACTTGCTGTCAGAATGCTTTCAGGGCATATATTCGAGGTTCGGTTATAGTTTACATGTCTAGAAATAAGATATTATCATACTAAAAAATATGTGACAAGAAAATGTAAATAAATACCCCTTGTACGCAGAAATGGACTTTTTAAAAACTGGTGCAAAGCCTGTATTTCAGAATCTCTGAATAGTTAAGGGTAAACAACAGCTTCATTTTTTTAAATGCCTGATGGTTGACTGCTTGTTAACTTCACAGCTGTAGATCATTATACCTCACTTCTAAAACAGAGGTCTGCAATCCTACATATCACTTTATGAAAACACAGGTTAGTTTACAAGGCCTCACATTTAAAAGTTTTCTGGAAGTGAATAAAAAAATAACTTTAAAAAATCCTACAAAAAAACCTAACAACTAAAAACGTTCCTGCAACAAAAGCCCCAATAAACAAATATTGGGAAACAGCAAATCACCCTCTAACAGCACACAATTAAATAAAGCCTTTCAAATGAAAAAAAGATTACTTAACCTATTGAGAAAGAAGCTGCTGTTATGCTTGGATGTGCTTTAAAAGGGAAACATTTTGTAACTGGTGACTTCAACAGGAAAGGTTTTGCTGATCTTCTCTCTCCGGCACTTATGAGCTTCATTTCCATCTGCTTTAGGTGCTAATGGGGGTAGGAACAATAGTTATTAAGAAGGGCTTACTTGAGGATATTTATTGGAGCAGTATGTGGTTTTCTTTTTAAAAAGTACTTGAATTTTGAAATGAAGGTTATTAATAACTGGTGAACAAAAAGCCCGTTCTTTGTATTTGTTTCCTCTAGTTAGAGTATGTCCATTTTCAGGGAATATGTTTTGGATGTGACATAATGAAAAAATCTAGAAAGCACCTACTTTAGTAACAATTCCAAACTAAGGAATTCATTACAAGTTAAAATCTCATTGGAAATTACTTAATGGCTCTAGCAGTTATGTTGAGACTTTACTAGGAAAATTAATTCTAGAAATTGTTGAGCTAGAGATCCATGTCAGCAGTTTCCAGAACAAGTTTGATCACTCCACAAACAACACTACGTCTATAGGAACGGTCAGTCCTATAAATTCAGCCTTGGGCATTATAATTCAAACATAAAAGTCATGTATTTTGTTCCCAGCGCAATACAAAGAAAGGGTTGGGTGTGCCTGTTGGCTCCTGAGGAAGGACAGAACCATACTCCCATTTTATACCCTCAAGATCTGACACTTCACGTTGGCATATAATGCTTCACCCTTCAGATGTCCAGTAGGATTAACTACCTATATGTGTAAGGATTAAGTTCCAAAAAGTAGTGAGGAACAAGACTGAGAATAATGGGATGAAATGGAGCACAAGAAAAAACATTAAACTTCCTACATGCTCAAGGAGGGCTGGTTGACTTGATGTTCCTAGAGGTCTTTTCCAACCTTAATGATTCTACGATTCTATTCTATGATTCTATTCATTTTGCTGAGCTGCTTCTGCTCTCACAGAGAAGCTGGGGTTGACCAGTTACACAATCGCATGCTCGTCTTTAACCTTGAACCCTTAAGATATTAAATACCATAACAAAGAGTGTCATCTGCCCTGGAAAACAATCTTCATTTGCCAGAAGGAGTAATTTTACTGCTTTGTAGACCTCTTGCGCTTATAATTACCAGAGCTGTAGGAAACTAACACATGCCCTACAACACAAGTTACCCAACGTGTCAGTGCTCAGCAAAACACTCTGAGCTAGGAACATTGTAAACAAATAAATACATAGTACTAGAGCAGCTTTATCTCAGCTACTTTAGAATTAATCAGACATTAGTTGTTTTGTTCACTACTCAGTCCTGGCCTTCTTGGGACAGAGCAATTCAGTTTTGCCTGCATTTCCATGAGTATCACAAGGAGAAGAATACCTTCTATAGAAAAATCAAGCTCATTTAAAACCTAAAGTTTTTTTTAGATTAAGAAATTTCACTGTATTGCAACTGTTTCACACGTCGTTTTTTTTTTCTTACATGAACAATTTATGATAGAACAGTTCCCCTAAAAATTAATAAATCAATCACTGTTGCCCACATTTCTATGCTCTTCTCCATTTCTCTGAAATATGGATGATCAGCCTGGGATATAGTTCAAAATGTGCAACATAAGGGCCATATTTTATAACAGGATCCATTCAAACCAAGCAAAAATGTCTAAAAAAGATAACAAATATTGATATCTCTTTGTTGCTTCTACCTTCATTTCCGGAATTTACCCTTGAAGATTTATGTATATAAATGGTGAATAACTAGAAAACACAGCAGGTGACAATTGGAATTTTTCATTATTATTATGATAGGAAATATGCCACAGCAAGTCAAGCATTAAGCACTTTCTGAATTTTCTTTTTCCCTGGAGAATGACTTGCTCTGAAATACACAAAGGGTTTTGGTTTGCTTTTATTTAAAAAGAGCAATAAATTCTGCTGTTTGGATCACTAATGACATATTACTGAATTTGATCATTTTGTTATTATTTATGTATCTGTTATTTGTCCATCAGTATCTTCAAGCAAAGAGAGTTAAATAATATGACCTGAACTGAAGGGAAAAAAGGTGGCTGCCTGATCAGGACTACATAGATATAAACATCTCAGTGAAAAATTTCCAAGCTTCCGAAACAAGGGTTAACTTAGTTTGAAGAGTTATCAGTGGTTTGACATACTTCTCATTTTACCAATCTGACCATAATAAGGCACATATCAAGGCTGCCACCTGAACGACACATTTTTGAGTTGGTCATGATATCTGCATGCAGAGAAAGCTCTCAGTCACTGAGTGACAGAAGCTATTGCAGCCATTCATCCTTAAAGAAAACATATTTTCTGTTAATACCTGCAAGTTCTCTGTTAACAGGAATTTCCAAAATCTGGATTATAATGGCTTCAACATGCTTTATTGATCTATTTTATTTCTTTATTGGAGTGTGGCTAGAAGCAAGATAATCTGTTTTATATAATGTCATGACCTTCCCCTAAGCTTGGCAAAATCTCAGGCATAGCTGAAAGTATGGATGTCATGTAAAAAATAGATTTTGAAAAGGCTTTTGAAAAATCATTCTCCAGCTAAAGGTCACTGAACACTACTTAAATTATATAAGGGGACTGGGAATTAAGATTGTGCACCTTTGGCTCTTTTCCTGCTTCACAGAATGTGAGAACAATTAATAATGCAAAGAGCTTACAGTATTTAATGATGCAGAGTGCTTAGCAGAAATACCCATGCTATTTCCAAGACACCACAACAAAGACTGAAACATCTGAAGGAGGTATGCTTTTCTGCCTGCACAGGATATCGTCTTGTTCCTTCACGATTTTTGAAAGCTCTACCCTACTCACAACTTCTTTCCTGAAGAAGACAAACACAGTCCACATTCCTCCTGCTTAATTAACCTCTCGTATAAAGAGCCCAGAGGTTTACATTCTGTCCTCGATTACACCTGAACTTTCAGTTAACTTAAAAAAAAGTACCCAGGACAGAAGCAAAGATCCCCTCCTGGATTAACAAGTTAAAAGATATGAAAAGAAAGGGCCATTTTTTGCAGCAGAAGGAGGCTACCAGTGGGGTCCTGTGCTACACCCCATTCTGCATCCCCAGCCTCTATATAAACCAATAACCTGACGAGACAGAAGACGGCAAATTGCCATACTCTGTCCATTACACAAAATCATTGAGGTAAATCAAACCTAAGATGGCTACAAAGAATGGCAAAATATTGCATGTTAACATATTACAACCCTGTTGCCAATGTGGTACTTATCAAGCAAGTGCCTAGTCATATCCACGGAAAGAGTAATCCTCAACACGTGTGCGGCTGTGGCTCTAAAATAGGTAGTGCAACCTGGATGTCCTGAAATCACTGTAGAAAATGCTGGCTTAGCATCACAGGACAGAGAAAACGTTTGAAACCAGGAATTATTAGGAAGTTGAGAACATGATTGAAAAGGCCATACAAGACTGGAGGGCAAGGTAGAGGTGTGTGGGCAGCCATCTGGCACTGCCCGCGCCCCAGGTGCCAGCAAGGCAGAGCCCAAGAGCTGGCTCTAGCAGACATGTTTAAAAGCCAAAAAGGGGAACCCAGCTCAACAGCCATCAGTGTGATGGCGCCATGCACCCTGCCCGGGTCTCAAACTCATGTACATGTTTGTTTGAGAAAGAAGAGAGGCAGGAGCTGCAGAAGTCAAAACATTGTTTTAAGGCTTCCCTGAGGCACGCACTCAGAATAACATATCTGAATGAGAAAAATGATGGAGTGTAAGAAATAACAAAGCTTCAAAGTTGATAATGAAAACATTTGGTTGACAGCTTCACTCACATCCCCTCAGCAACAGTTCTTACAGACGAAGCTGAACAACTATGAAGCTGAAAAAATATAAAGCTGAACTTACAAAAACAGGAGTTGGGGAAGACTGGCTAGGAGAAAACAGGTCAGAAATGCCAGGCACTTTGGGACTTGGGACTGGCAACACCTTCCCTCTTCCTCACTCTCCTTCCAAGGCAGGTCATAGCTGTGGATTTTAATCCCTTGTTACAGTGCAATTAGACACGTTGGGACGTGTTGTGTAACAAGGGTTATGTGGAAGAGGTTCAGGGAAGTCTGCTAGGGGCCTAGTGCAAGTCTGTCCATGACTGGTGCCTTGTCCAACCTAAATTATATGGAAGCCCATGAGAGACGCCATCTGCTTTAGTTACCTTAATCCATTAATCTGAGGCAGAACGAAAGAGAGACATCCTGACTCACAGAATCACAGAATGGTGGGGGCTGGAAGGGACCTCTGGAGATCATCTTGTCCAACCCCCCTGCTTGAGCAGGCACACCCAGAGCAGGGGGCACAGGACTGTGTCCAGGTGGGTTTTGAATGACTCCAGGGAAGGAGACTCCACAACCTCCCTGGGCAGCCTGTGCCACTGCTCCAGCACCCTCACAGGAAAGAAGTTTTTTCTCATGTTTAGGTGGAACTTCCTGTGTTCCAGCTTGTGCCCATTGCCCCTTGTCCTGTCATTGGGCACCACTGAAAAGAGTCTGGCCCCATCCTCTTGACACACGCCTTTCAGATATTTGTAAGCATTGATAAGATCCCCCTTCAGTCTTCTTTTCTCCAGGCTGAACAAACCAAGGTCTCTCAGCCTGGGAAGCAATGGAAGGAGTAAGAACAAACCCAACACTGTACCTGACTAATGCAACACTAGCACTTGCTTCAGAGAGACAGAAACAGATTAAATATCTGATGACCTTTATTCACATCTTGCCCTTTGTACTAAAAAAAAAAATATCTCTCTCTAAAATAAAATTTGGCATAAACCCATGCCCAGTCCCACATTAAATGGATACTTTCCTGAGCTATACTTATTTACCTGAACAAATCTTTCTTATTCACTCTAGAAGCAGAGTGATTCAATAAACTTGGGATGATTAAATAATCTAGTTAATAGTTTTAATTAACTAAAACCAAACAATTCCTCATTCATTTAAGGGGTCTGCAAAAGGAAGAAGAGAAAGTAAGCAGATGAAAATACAGAAGGGCAACGTTTTATTTCAGAAAACCAGCAACTTCTTTTGGGGGATTTGAACAGATTTTTCCTAACTACCATGAAAGTAAATTTAGTGTATAACTAATCTGAATCTAGCCCTGTACTTCTACAGAGCCAAGTCAATCTTGGCTTATTATTGGCAGACTAAAAATGAGTGAAGAGATACATCAGGCCTAATATTTTCCTATTCTAAGGTATATATCCAATTCGGCATCTCAGAAGAATAATAGTCGTCTCATAACTGTAAAATAATGGGACATGAACTAGCTATAGGTAAAGCATGGGGATTTTGGCAGAACAAAGTTTTGGAGAGTATACGGATGTGTTTCACTGGGACTACTGATTTTTCCCACCCCCATATTCTGGGCATCTGCATTTTTATTCTTCCAGTGCTCAGAGTAAACAGGAGTCAAGAGAAGCTCTACTCCAGCTTTTACGCTTTGGCAGGGGCTGAGCACCAGCAGTCCTACTCTTGTGTTTCTCACTAACTAATGCATATAAATAAGAGGCAATGACTGGAAAACAATTTTAAAAAAATTATAAAGATAACCAAGGAGAACAATTTCAGTTTCTGATGCAACCTTTCATGACATGGCTTGTCCTGCTTACCCACGTATCCTCTGCTTTCTGATGTTTTCCCTCATTATTCGCCTCTGCTGAGTAAGTAGCGCCAGAACCTCCTACAGTGACGTTCCAATAAAACTAGATTCTTCATCATAAAAAGACAAGAACAAGTGTCTGTCTTTTCAATTGATTCAATGCCAGGAAGAAAGGCAATACTATTTAAAAAATGCTATTTTTATCATCATAAGCAGAAACAGAACAGGTTCGAGACACATCTGTATTACCAGGCTTGGCATGCACTCCTAAGGCAGGAGTGCCTACCCTCTCCCAATTCTGCACCTGCATGCCCCCCAGGCCATCTTTTACTCCTGAAATCTAGCTTCTGTACAGAGGACACCTGGATACGCCATAGCTGCCCCCAGCATGCAGTCTAGGCGTAGCTTAGGTAAAGGCCTGGAGCATGCCAACAGACAAATTTCATCAGGCGAATCATATCCTTCCATCTTATTTGAATTTGGGAGGTTGGTCAAGAAAATGCAAGCATGATTGACAACTTTCAGCAACTTCTGCTTTACTAGTACAGACATTGGCTGTGACTGAAATTTCTGAGAGGCTGGCAAGACTTTTCAGATGATTGGCTTTCCTCAGCCTGTGGTCTGCAAGGCATCAGGAAATTGTTCATAAATGACAGTTATCATTTTTAATAAAACTACATAGGGACTCCGACAGATAAAAGCAAGCCACCAAACAAAGCAGAAAAAAAATTTCAAATTACACCCAAATTTTTAAAGTTAACCATTTTGGCTACAATGTCCAGGACTGACCATGGATTTTTGTCAATGATAGGTGGTCCTTATATGGAGAACAACTGGGATACCCTAAAAGAGAGCATGCTGTTGACCAGGCTAACCCTGCGGTATTTGGATGGCTAACTGCTGCCTTCAGTTGCACGAGTGCTGACTTTAAGATCTGAGCAGGGAAAAGGTTTCCTGAAACACATTAGAAAACTGTAGTGTAACGTAAGCAGAGAAAATGACTGAGCTTTATAAAATTAAGTGCAGATATTGACAAATCCAGTAATGCGGAGGAGATGTCAGAAAAACTGAAAAAGCAGGAGGGAAAGGCAGCTGTTGGAGTTTCAAACTGCAGTCCTCCCTCTCCCCATGCTGAGGGCTGGAGAAAGCATCACACAGCTGAGGCTCATCTGGTAGGAAGAGTCTGCTTTTGACATAGGCTTGTGGCCATATGACAAGCAAAGCCAGAACCTTTGATCTGTAAACCTCAATCCCATTGAGAACAATGAGCAGCAGGTCTCAGCCTGGGATGGACATTTTAATAGAGGACAACCTGTGACCACAGGGTTGGAGAGCTGGAGCTGCTACCACTCCCTGCCTTCCTCCCCACCTGCCTAACAGATGTTGCTGCCCCCAAGGCAGGGATGTCTGATCTGCTCATGAATCAGCTCCTAACTCACCCCACTTTTCAGCCTGGCGTTTTAAGGTAACTTGACATCAAAGTTGGTTTACCACCGGTGGGGTGGAGCAGACAGCTATAGGCTTTAGTAACAGCTTTAGCCATCTGATGCTAATTCATCGCTGCGTTCCTGACAAAGCTACCGGCCCCGCTGAGCGGCCAGCTGTGCCCAAGGACCAGGATGGCGGTGGTCCCTCCTGGAAGCAAGCCCCGGTGGAGGGGGTAGCTCAGTGTTCTCTGCCCAAGGGCCAACTTGTGCCTTATTGGCAAATCTGTTCCAGGCCTCAAAAAGGACAGTGATTTGGTGAAGAATTCACAGGAGCAGGGAGATTTAAGCTCTACACAGATGCTTTAAGCACAAACATGCCCCTAAACATGTGTCCTTTTATAAATTTTGTATATGTATGTATGTATACCTTCAACTGGTGTTTCGGTGGGTTTCTAAGACCAACTGGAAGTAACAAATTTAATGCTTACTGGTCTGTATCCACACATCAGTTGGGGCCCATTAAGCATCTTCTAGAGATGCATATTTTTGTATGATATTTCTACTCTAACTTCATAGGTTATTTAAATTATTATTTAAAATAACTATTTCAGTAGGAGCTTTTTTTTCAATTTGCATTTGCATATATGTACACATAAGGTCTTCTTTACCTGAGAGCTTGGGCAAATTTTGCATGGTAATATGCCTTGGAAGAAAATGGAAACAAAAATTAGGGAAAAACACCATACTCCTCTGCTCTGCCCATACTGACCACTTTCTCTTCCTTCAGCACAGACCCTTCATTCAGAGTCTTTACTCTCTAAACCTTGCCCTTGGAGCTATGTTTCTAACTAGCCCCCTTCAGAAGCTAGCCTGGACAGTTAGAGAGAGCACACTACCAGAAAAAAAACAGTCAATAATAAAACGCAATGAGGGTGTTTTATATTTGAATCTAATTGACAAACTAAAAACACAGAGACAAAAGTTTGGAGATGTGAATGTAACAGTGCCCATATAAATCCCAAATAGATCCTTACATCAATGTGAAAATACACCCCAACAGACAATCGTGTATAGAAAACACTTAATGAGAAGCTGTGCTTCATCTCTGGAAAAGCTATCCAGGGTGGATTTTGCAGGTTTTTCTCTGAGCCCTTTGACAGTGGTAGCTCTTGGGACACCTCACTGTGTTAGGCTGGCCACTGCCTAGTGAAACATTTCAATGCCTGAAACAGGGTTTATGTGGGAACAAATAACAACTCCTTCATTTCTGCCCTGCCTGAAAACTGCCCATGCTCTTAAGCAGACAGGCTGGTACCAGTTACCCAGAATTTCTGATTCTAGGTCTGAGGAGGTGGTAAGAGCTGTGGGCTTCTCACCACTCACTGTCCAGAAATAAAATTCTGGTCATGGTGGTAATAAAACCATTCAGGACCCACTTCTGACTCAGTATGATTTCTGTACTGAGCTACAGAGTGTGCCGGTATGCAAAAGTGCTTCCAAATTGTACATGAGCAGTACAGAAATGACAACCTACCCATTCATTTCAACAGCTGTGTGTTTGGCAGGAAAAGACTTGGTTTCTTCATAACTCCACTCAATATCTTTTACACATAAAATTACAAGAGTTACTTTACACTTTGTTCTTCCACCAGAAGAACTGAAAAATTAATTTTGTAGATATCCCAGGCACTGTATCCCTGCTTAGCTCTGAAAGGAATATTCTGAAGGCAATATTTTGTTCTTTAGCTATAACTATCTGAAACAGGGCCAAAGAAGCAACCCTAGAAAAGACAGCCATCCCAAAAAAGAAGGTAAACCTTTATAGGGGGATAAAAACCCCAAACACAATAAGGATATAGAAGTATGTGGAACTTAGATACGGGCAGCAAAAACCTGAGCACAATGAACTCAAATTCTGCTCCTTAAAGAGTTCCTGATCTGTTTGCCTGGGGACACAACACTAAGGACAATATTATTTATAACACACAATAAAAGAACAACTTTAGGTCCTTTTAAAAGGTTAGTGATATTGATCTTGGGTTCTTTATACAAGACAATATCTGTTACTTTCCTAAACATTTACTGGATTACAGATGAACTTATTTTTTCATATAAAATGAAAGTGTGTGGCACAATTTACTACTTTTGTTTTTAATAATGCCATATTAAATCAGTCCAGAGGCATCAACAACAGAGTGATAAATATTTAAGATTACATCTTCTTTCCTACAACACTATTCTTTTCCTTCTCTATCAGATCTACTGTCAAATAACTCAGTTCCTCCGTTTATTCTCACTTTTCAAACACTCTCAGCACCTCAGCTACACTAAGATCATTAGATTTCATTGGAAAGATGAGCAGAAATCAGAGTCCAAGAGAGCACTTAGGGCAAGATCCAAAGTTACTGGAGTCAAAAAGAAATTCTCTCTTCTGTTAGACTAGCTCACCATTAAGCTCCAAATATTTATTGCCACTTCTAGTGATCATATGCCAGAGCCTTCAATAATATTCATGATAATGAAGTGTTTCTTGTAAAATGGCAACAGCAAATGGGTGAAAATATGTCCAGACAGAAAATTTAATATTCCTAACCCTTCTCCTATCTAGGGATTTCTAGTAAAGCAAAACAAGTATTTCCCTCCATTTCTCTGTCAAAGAAAGAATCACAAAAGACTTCAAACAAAGCTCAGGGGAAGCATTAGAAAAGTAACATCATCCAGCAGAGCTAGGATAAATCCTGCAATTATTATTCTGATCTGGAATTCACAGCAGGTTGACAGCTACCTTGCAAGAAACACTGGTGAACATCAGACAATCATTATACACTTCCTTTAGAAAAACGCGAGCCTTAATTATCCAGTTGTGCTTAGATATGATGGCACAAGACAAATGCTAGCTGCTGTCCACAAACATTTCTCCAGACAAAGCTTTTGTGTTCTCATTTCTCTGATCACGTGTTGGGTCAAGCAGGGGGTTGTGTTGGTCGGTTGGTTAGTTGGTTATGGGCTCCTGCTGCTGTTTTGTTTCTCCTAGATCATGGACTTGTCTCATTTGAAGCTCTGATGCAAGCCACAGCACTAGTGCAAAGCTCAACATTTCAAGGATCTGCCTTTAGACACAATTATAGGCTCACCTCTGTGCTCTGTACTTTCAAAGGTGGCAGTTGCTTTAAATTACCACAGGTAGAAAAAACCCTCACAAAACAGCAGCAGCATTGTTGAAGGGGCTCCAAATAAGCTACAAGTTTGTCCACTAATGTTTTACTCCTGGATAACTCAGGCCAGGAGGTCAAAACAATGGCTCACTAACAAGGCAGCATTCAGGGAAAAGGCTGCCATTAATAATGCAACTGAAGAGCACTGTGTGGATAAGTAATGCAGGAAAAACATACCAAGACAACCAGTAGGATACAGGGGTCATGCAAGAAATTACTAGATGCTAGTCAGAGGAGAGATTTTCTGGAAAGGATGCAATGTTGTTAGCTTAATGTCCTTCCAAGTGTTCAGTAACTTCTGTTCCCTATGTATTTCCTTCCAAGGTAGAAAATACAGATCTAATAATGTTCTTCCTTTATTGTTAACATAAGTCAGTGATTTGATGATCTTGCCAGGTGACTTTCCTTAAGGTGACTTGTGCAGTCAAAACAGACAACTCGAGAACAAGAAGAAGAGAAAAGGAAGGGGAGCATGTGAATAGTGCTCTTCAGGCAGATGTGGAGTAGAGGATTCCCTGCCCATAGCAATGACAGCACAAGCAGTGGTGGGTCAGTCAGATGATGCCACCCATCCCCTGCAGTCCTCCCTAATGGTTCCTCCAATCTACACACTAATTCAAACTCTGGTCTAACAGATAGATGATGCTGATATTACTAAAAAGATTCATGAAGGATTTCTGAAGGAAGCTAAGGCCCACTAACCAAGTCAGCTTCAGAGGTAGCCGAGAAGATGCCATACATGACCATTTCCAGACCTGTGAAGAACCAAGTCCTGTACAAAACACAGAATTTCACAGCAGCACTCTCATAAGCATTATTGGCACATCACAGCTTTGCAACTAATTTGGATATAGTCTGCATGTCTAGGTTTCCTTTCTATGAACACTGGGGTGCAAACCTTGGTAGTAGAAATCCAGAAGCTCCAAAAGCAAGCAGTGAGGCTGAAAATATAAATGTAATCTTGTCCAGACATCATTGCACTTCAAATCCAATGTGGCAGAGACTTGGAAGCTTACCTTTTGAATGGTCTAGATTCCTGATTTCCAAAACAAATTCCGTTAGCAGCGTTCTGACAAAGAAAACACCCTCCTACAAGTCACACATAATTTTAAGGTTCCAGGAATGCATAATGCCAGCTATCAGTGAACTGCAAACCTGTTCCATTTTCTTTAAGCTAAGTATTCTGACTCTTCTCCCACAGTACTGTAAACCAGGAATAATTTAAGTGAATTCCTGTGAGTTACAGCAGTCTAAGGCTTATGTAAGTGGGAAGAAAATCATGCTGTCTATGCTCAATAAACTACAGACAGGGCGAAGAGTTTACATAATGGGTTTATAAACAAAAGCCCTTCCTATCTATAATCCATGACCAGAAAAATGAATCTGTCCTGCATTAAAAAAAGGAAATATGGTCCCCCTTACAACCGCTCGTATAAATAATAAACATGAGGTACAAGCCAGTGATTGATATGAAGGAATTACAAGATAAAACGTGAACATTGTTTTCCTCTCTTGCAATAGCTTTGGAAGTGGCTTTGCAGTTTATTTGTATGCAGACAGTTCTTCTGGACAAGATGGTGTGTTTGTAAGAGTATGCAATTTTAGTGAGAAGATAGAGGCAGTGTGTAGATAAGTTGCCTGTTTAGTGATCTTCATTGCTAAACAACCCCACCTCCTACCAATGGCAAAATAGAAAGCAGTTTCAGAGTGTCCTTGCATTGTCTTTTCCCTGCTTAACAAAATATACTTGCAAAGAGGCTTTCTATCACTGTCTCCAAGTAAAATACAATAAATATTACTTCAAAACTGGTCTTGGTGAGGTAGATAGAAGCAGCAGCCTCAGCATGGTATCCTTCCCTTGTGAGCTCTGTACAAGTGAGGGAGATAACAAAAGTTTCCGTTTCCTAATGCTCTAATTCTGATCCCAGCCTTGTGATTTCACCCAATCCTCATTGCAAGCTACTGAACTAAAGACTTAATGGAACTATGAGCGGGGCTCACTAAAAATAAGTGTTACCTATCTCATCAAGAACAAGCATATGTGCTGTATTAGGTCAGAAACCTATCCTGGCTATAATTGATAATGTCTGGAAGAACAAACCAAGTTTCTTCACTGCAATGTGTCTGAGGTGCAAGTATGAAAGATGAAGAGAGGAACTGAACACAGATTTATTTAAAAAAAAAATAAAATTGAAACAACTATACTTATTTTAAGGATATTACCACTTCAAAAATGATAACAAATTAACATGAATATGACAACATGCACAAATCAGTAAATTGTGTTGCTGCTTTATCTGCAACATTCCTCAGCCAATATGAAGAATAAGCTTTCCTGCATTTTGTATTACTTCTTTCTTCTCTGAAATGTCAGATGTTTTCCTCAAAGCACAAGCACTATACTACGGAGACCAGCAGGAAAACAGATTTATACTCCTATGCCAACTGATTCATTTCTAGAACAATTAAACCACATCATGAGACCTTCAGAACTTACAACAGTCTATATGCCTCATTGGTTTTATACATAGCCCTAAAACCCCTGTATGTTAAGCCACAAAATCAAAATTATCTGGAGGAAGTGTTCTCAACCGGTGACATTCCTGCTGCACTCCCTCTTCTGACAGTGCAATATCTGAGGAGAAAAGATGGAGAAAGAGATGGTTCCAGCCAAGGAACTAGACAACAGTAATCCACCACCCTTCAAGGAGAAGAAATAGTTTTGCATAAAGCTGAACCTCTTTCTAATCATGTGGATATCTAATCTCTATATCAAAGACATACTAAGAGAACAAATGAGGGTGCAAAGACAATGAGTTTTGCTAGACTTTGAGTGTATGAGCTCCAACTACCTTAGGGTTAGAAACCCAAAGCAATGGGGAAGCCAAGGTATGGGCGAGTAAAAGTGATTTTTTTGTGACCTAAAGACACTCTGAAAAGCACACAGAGAAACAGAGGCAACAGAACTCCAAGTCATGGCAAACATGACAATCTGATTTTGGACTGGCATGTTCTTTTCATCCTTTATGTAATGAACCAGTGAATTCAAGCTCGTGTTGAAGCACACAATTCACGTCTTGAGTGCTCTGTTACACTGTCAGATTTTATTCACGCTGCCTGAATAATAAAACTGACAGAAATCAAAGTTTATCTGAGCATAAGCAAGGAAACGATACTGTGCAAATCTGGGCAGCAATTCTAATGGGGCCAGTTGTCCATTTCCCCTTCTCATACAAGCTGATATCCTTTAAAAAAATCAAGAAGTGATGCAAAGAGGACGAGCCAATGAATGAATACTGAAGCACCTACCCCAAACAAGAGTGTGACAGGGTAAAATGGAGGCTTGCACTCCTTCACAAGTACACATATATGCAAGCCAATGTGAGCAGCTGTTCTATGCTAGGTATCAGGGAGTCGTGGGGGTAATTGAGGAAGGGTGTGGTTCACATGGCAGCATCCCTTAAGGCTCTTCAGGAAGGACAGCAGTCCAGGACAGCCTCAGCTGCCATCCTGACACAGGTCTATGAGGATTAAGCCTCCATCTGGACTAAAGTAAAATGTCACCAGCACCAGCCACTTTAAAACTTCCAGCAGTGCCAGCAGCAGCTGACAGTGCCTGGACAACCTGCACCACCAATGGTGCTGCACATCTGCCAGCCTAGTCCTCCTTCCCTGACATGAGAGCTCATTTCCTCTCCTCTGTCCACCAACCACAAACTGAAACAAAACTCTTGTAAAATGATGGACATAATGAGAAGGGGGCAACTGAAGTGACAAAGAGGACAAGTTCAAAGGAAAGAAATGTTCATTACAGGAGGAGTTATCATCTCCCCTTTGTCAAAGGGGAGAAAATACTGCTCATTTCGCAAACAGTTGTCCCACCAGGGACAAAAAGGCACTAAAGAAAATCCAACTCTCATCCCTTCCAGCCCACTCACCTTTTATAAACTGGTATAAAAAGATGTAAGGATCAGAAGAGACTGTGATCATGCCCAGCACTGTTTTACACAGAAGCCAACCCTAAATCATTCAAGACTCCTGCAGACCTCACGTCTTATACTTCAGCAAGAATTTTCTTTGAAAGGCAAATAAAGTAATTTTGCGTGACTGATCAAAGAGGCATGCCGAGTTATTGTTCATGACACCTCCTTTTGTTAAGGTGACCTCCAAATGAAACAGTGGGCTCGCAACTGGGTGATCAGAACACCTAAGCACACTGCTGAGTGTCAAATTATTCATAACCTAAATGCAACTGCTTATCTGAAAGATTATCTTGCTTTACAACACATGAGCAATTGGAGGGCCAGAGTAATTGTTCTGCAAGCACAGGCACTTTTTGTTCCTGTAATCCACTAAGCAGGAAGATCCTCCAACCTGCACAATAAAGAGAGCAGATTAAATTGTTAGCTGTCACACACAAGATAAAAGGGAGAAGTAATTTCTATGCCTCCAGTTGCACAGGCTGAACTCAGTTCCAGAACATGGACAGTCTTGCCAATTCCTGACATTATAAATTCATTAGTCAGCGTTTACCCCCTCCTGAAAAAAAATCCCTCTCCTCAGATGCCTTTAAAAATATCTCTCTCATGATAGATCCCCCTTTGTCTTGTGGTGTCTGAACACTGAGGAGGAATTAAGCTCATATTTTCAGGCTTTTCCCTGCAGAACAGCTGAGCCAAGAGATCTAAAACACGCTCCCCTCTTTTTCTAATTAAAAAAAAAAAAAAAAAAAAAAGAGAGAAGATGTCCCCTCTGCAAGTCAGGGCTTCCAGAAAACTGCAAAGGTTTCTGATGAAATGTTGGCACTCATCAACAGCTCATATACTTCTCTGACATGGTGCAGAGAAACCACTGGTAAAGTTAATTTTGACACAAGAGTATCATTATGAATTACATTTACAATAAGCATTAAATTGGCTTATAGTTTTGTAATGTTTTTATATGAATCCACAATACAATTAAGATGTAAGTAATTGATTTTTACATGACAGAGAAAAAGTGGAGAACAGTAGAGAACTGCACCTTTAAGAGTTTGGCATCAACCAGTCAGAACCAGCCACAACAGATTTTAGTACCAAACCAAGTGCCTCTACTTCAATTGAGTCATGCAATCAAATTCAAGCATAAACTATTGGGCTCACTCTAGGCACAAAAGATAAATCTTGCAGCCTGAAATATCAATTTTATAAATACATAAATACTGATTAATGTTTTCCATAGAGACTAGCTCAGGAAGTTCTAGCACTGAGACAATATTTTAGCAGTTATCTGATTTACCATTTTTTTTTAAAAAAAGATAATTCTATAGCTCACAGATTAAGAGGCAAGGAAGTTTTGATTATCCTTAATTGAAACAGAACATCTGTTCATCTCCACTCACTAGAAAATTTCAGTCATCTGTAACCCCAACTCCCCTGTTTTGCAGCTATAGTTCATATCCATAGGCTCCCCTGAACTTCAAAACTTCTCTGAACCTGTAGTTTGCAGCTGAGCAAACCCAAAATAATGTAGAAAATCTAGCCCACACAAACACATAGAAAATAAAGTTGTAGAACAAACTTATAGGACTTCTTTTGGGCCTAAATAATTTTTTATGCAGCGAAGAGTTTGTATGTGTGCACAGAAGCAGCACTTCTTTGAGAAACAGCACAAGCCAAGGTAGTTGTGTTTGAAAACTTTAATTTCAAATTAAATTCTAGGGGAAACTATTTGTTTATCTATCTGTGGTTTAACCCCAGCCTGCAACTAAGCACCAGCCACTCACTTCCCGCCCCCCCAACAGGATGGGGGAAAGAAAACTGGACAGGTAAAATGAGAAAACTCATGAGTTAAGAAATGTTTAATAATTGAAATAATAACAACAACAACAATAAAATTGTAATGAAATAACAACAAAGAGGGAGAAATAAAACCCAGAAAGACAAGTGATGTAAATGAAAACAATTGCTCACCACCAACAGACTAACGCCCACTCAGTCCCTAAGCAGTGGCCCCCCCACCAACCTCCCCTCTAGTTTTATTGCTGGGCATGACGTCCTATGGTGTGGAATGGCTATTCCATATTGGTCAGTTGGGGTCAGCTGTCCCAGCTGTGTCCCCTCCCAACTCCTTGTACCCGCCCCAGCCCACTCGCTGGGGCCTCATCTCTGTGTAAGCCCTGCTCAGCAGTAACTAAAACACCACCGTGAAGAAATGGAGAGTAATTAAAGACAACCTTTAATACTGGAAGAGAAGAAAATTTAACAAAAGGTAAGCATGCTGAATGAACACTAAAAAAGGAAGAACAAACTTTTCTTCTATTTTAATTTAATTTAAAAGTTTTGTTGCTTTTTCCTTAAAAAAGTGAAAGAAAAGAAAAATACTTTGAAAAAAATTATCGTTCTAACTATAGTTAGTTATAATTCAAAGCCATCCAAAATCACAATGTAGTATTTAGCAAACTGCATTTCAGGTAGTGACTGTTCAGCTGGAGATTTATCACATATAAAATTAACCCCCCCAAAATTAACAATAGAATGCCTTTTACTGATATGCCTGGAGTGAAAGATTAGTTATTAGTTCCAGCCCAGTCTTTGCTGTGATCTCATTATAAATTCCTGGAAGAAAAACATACATCCTTTTTATCCTGCTGAACGCACTCTTCCCTGTTTTAGGGCATTCATCTCCTGTTGCTGCTACCACTGTTATCTACTGGGATGGTTTTCACACAGGTGGTACACGTACTACCACGCACAGGTCTGGCAGCAGTTTGATATGTAAGGTAGATATTTCCTACACCTTTCATTCTTCGTTATGGAAGATCTGTAATAAGGTTTGTTCCCATACTGTGAATTATGTGATCTAGAAAGCCAAGAAGTTTGACTGTAGGTTTGGGATGGCCCTAAATCACTCTTTAAAAGAAAATCTCTGCTTTAAAAGGCTACTCACAGGACTGTCCAGCTTTCTATTTCAATCTCATGGAATTCCCATTTCATTCTCATGCTCCAGGCTGCATCCCCTCACTGTAACACATCCTCCCATTTCCTCCCTCCTGAAATAGGAGGATGTATAAATCTAATCTTAGCACATTAAATCTTTCAGCTATTTTATCTTCACCAGGATTTGACTCTTGTTTTCAGTCACTCAAAACACATTTGCCCTAATGAAGACCCAGCCCTCGGAAATGAGGCCAAATTTGCCTATCGCAGCTGTCATTCACTCAGGTACTCAGCACATACCATCACCTGAGACAGGTCCAGGTCATGAAGCAGAGAGCAGCCTACGAGTGCCAATTAGCATTCAGATTCAAGCTGACTTAGCTTCAGTGGCAAGACACAGCCCAAATTTTTTGTGTACCAGCAATTTTCTGCTTTCTTCTGCCTATCCTCTAGTTATTACCATGCTTCACTACCAAAATCTTTTTTTTCTTCCTCAACTCCAAATATAGCTACTGATTCCTTAGGCTCCTACCTTTTCTCACTTTTTGTATTACAGGCTAATGATCTGTCAACTAATATTAAATTATTTGCTCTTCTAATTGCCTATTTTCAAATAATAGATTGTGGAGTAAGGTGGCTACCTAAGCACTTTCCCTGTATATTTCAGAAGAAAGAATTGATGCATTAGAAATGAAAAGCTCAAACCCCAAGAGAATCCTGGTCCTACTTATTACTCACAAAAAATATTTAATCCACAATATTAAAATATTTTACAAAACTTCTATAGTATTTATTTTTTCATCCCCTTCCAGGTCAGTTACTTTCATTCCAAAGCCTGCAAGGTTTTCTCATTTTCAGATAAACATTCAAAGCATCCTGAAAATTTAATACCACCATAATGCTGTATTTGAAAACAAACAGGAAAAAAATATTATTGAATCCACTGATATTTTTTCCACCTTGCAAGAATTCTTCCTCTATGCCAATAAAAAAATAAAAAATCCAAGCCACAGACAGCTGACCACGTTACCAGTTTGAGATCAGCTCTTCTATATGACACAGGGGCTACACAGATAATACACTCGAGAACTCGAACTTCCCAAAAGTTAAAGAGCATCAGCTGATGAGGCTCTGCCTTTAGAGCAAAGAAAATACAGAAAGCAGAGGTGTCAACGGGATGTGCACGTACAGGAAACAAGTCCCCTACCTGTCTCCTCCAAATCCCATAATTATTTTTCTTGAATGTACTACTTATATTTTCTTCAACTCTTCCTGGAATCTACAATGAATCAATTACACCAGTGGAGCACTCTGGTTACACTGAACCTCTGAACAGACTGAAGGTGGAAAAAGACATGGAAAAACACTGACTGAAGACCTGCTGGCAACTCAATAGAGACACATTGGAGGGAGCCAAATAAAGCTCCTTTCTTTCAGACCTCTCAAATTCACAAAATAAATTTGCTCCAACACTCCACTGAGAGCTTTATCCTCATTTCACGAATGTGCTGCAGTCTGACAAAAAAGAATGCGTGGGTTTGGAGAACAGAAAAATGAGACCTTGCATCATCACAGGGCACTTGCAGAGGCTACAAGAAAATGGTATAACGTCACTTATAGTTCAGTTGTGGCATTAAAACCATTCACAACAGTATTCCTTCCTTTTTGCTCAACCTTTATCTCTGAATTCCTGTGCTTTATCTAGTAAACTGTCTCAAGAGAGAAGAAAAATCAAGATTGCATGATACAGTTAAACCTAGTAACATCAAATATGTGTGATTTTCTCAAGGAGATAATCAAGCTTTGTAAAAACTTTTCACAAATTATTAGTACAGAACGATAGTTCTACCAAAATTATCTTCCTCATAAAAAAATAAAACTTACTTTAAAGGCTAAAATTACAGATGGATTAATGCAGAACATTGCTTAGCTTTCAACCATTTAATTATTATACTCTAAAATACTCAGCAAAGATTCAAAGGATCCTCAAAGTTCTTAGCAATGTGCGACATTAAACACAGACAGCCTGAGAAAATTTCAGCTATGCTTTATATTTATTTCTCCAGATAGGCAGAAAAATAAAATACAAAATAACCAGCTAGACCTTAAGCCAATGCAGGTAACCTAAAACCTCTAAAGACAAAAAAAATATATCCTTAAATAACATTACCAAAATAGATAACTAAGTTTCCTTTTGAATGGCAGTTAATTGCTAACAAAAATTTCTGCTGCTGTCAACAATTAGCAGTAACTGAATATAACTTCTCAAAAACAATCACAAGATAGTTCATCACTAACCTAGTGATATAATCAAGAGATGATGGAGAAACACTTGCATAAACCAGCCATTTTGTCCTTCAATCCATAAGCGTGACAGATAACCACCGCTACAGACCGCACAAGTGGCAAAAGGTATTTGGACAGTGCAGGTGCAATGTTATAATGAGACGTGTAGCACAAACTCATTGGTGTGACACCTAATGCCAGGGTTTGTCATCTGCAAAGAAAGGGAATGCCTTTGTTGCTCTTTCATAAACATTTCCTTTGCATGATTTTTCTTTTTGGGGTTTTTTTTGGTTGTTTTTACATTTTTATAGTCAAGAATATTAAGATCTGACTGTATTTGCTAACAGCACTGTTGGCCTCTTTGCATAAAGTTTGTGGGAGGGCAAGTAACACAAATATCCGTTGCTATCTGTTTGCATTCCCAGTAGCGTATCGTACTTTCCTAAACAAGGAAAGTGACCTATGGTCATACCTCATGACTTCAGTCTGAATCACGGACTTACGGCTCTTCCACGGTACCTACTGGGAGTGAAACTGTCAGTGAAAAACAAACACATATATTTAGGCAATGCCTTGCTCACATGCTTAGAATCATATTTTCTAAGTGGCTAACAACAAAATGAGACAGACCCTAACATTAAGGCTTAAAACATTACCTATTAAATTGAAAAAAGCACTTCCCATTCTGCTGGAAATGCTACATTTGCTATAGTTACAGGGAAGTCACAAAATCAGAGGTGTCAATAGAAAATTGGTTCTCTATCCATCTCCTCCAGCTCCCTTAGTCTGGGGCTTTTTTCATAGATTTCTTCTTCCACACAAGCATTCTAGTCCATATTCCAGACAGTTTTGGGGGATCACCCTTTTAGAGCATATTTCCTTTTAAGAAGGAAAGAGCTTGAAAACACCGTTCTTCAAAACAGAGGCAGCTACTGCACAAAGAAAATGGCTAAAATAATTTTTTTAAAAAATTAATTCTAGCCCAGCCTCAGTGAATAGAGTTAGAATTTTTGAGTTGTCTGTAAAATGAGATGCCCATTCTGCTTCTGCATATAATTAAAAAAAAAAAACCAACCTAAAAAAATTTAGTTCTTTTCCTTCTCAGTGTGGGAACAGGGGAGAAAATTTCCCATGTGGCTCACTATAGCTGACTGCAATTAATAGCAATACCTTCAGGAATTTCACACAGTGCTGAGAGGTCTGACTACTTGCACAACTCCCTGTGCCAAAGGAGACCAGCCGCGCTGCAAGGCCACTGGCCACCGGGCAAGGCTGGGATCCAGCTGAGTGGATCAGCCACCTTCTTACCAAGAGTGCTGGACAGTGTGTCAGGTAATCATGAAGAGCATTAGGCCACTGCACTCTGCCCCTGTATTTTTTTGCAACAGTCTTTCAAGTCACTTCATCCTTTCCCTGCAAGCCAAAGCCAGATGTAATACTGGTTTTACTGCCATGGAGAATAAAAGAGATGCCATTAGTCTTTAATTTAAGGTTTACGACACAGAAAATTTTAATAGGAGTTAAATTAAGTATTGACATTTATCACAGTTATTTGTTCTATAGCCTCTGACCTGCAAGACAATAGCAGGATAACAAAGGCTTTGGGACATGACTGAGCTGGGAGAAGAAACCATCAGTTATCAGATGCAAGTAAGCAGCCTGTCAAATGTGAGAATTCTTGTTTTATAGACAAAGAAAATCCAGTGGTGACTATTTTACCCTTGAGATGTGCTCACACACAAGCAATCACACCAACTTTTGTATCCATTCATTTCACAGGTATATGCAAAATGAGGTCCTGAAAAGTCTTTTTAGAGGAAGAAAGCTAAATTGCTGCTGACCATCATGGCATACAAAACAGTCAGCGTGACATCCTCACGAGAAGAATGTTTAAAAACTTTAAAGGCAATTTACAAATGTAAGCTTAACTTCAAAAATACCTACCACATGAAGCAATTATGTTTTAAACAAATTTTAGGCAGGTTAATATAAAAGAGATCTGAGACAATAAGAGACAGAATCTTTTTGTCTTAATGGTTTATTCCAAGTATGTTGTGAAAAACTGGCATATTGTGGCTTTTCTTTCAAAATAATTTTTAACCCTAGCTATTAATAACACATTGCAGACAGGCAGGTCTATATTCATCCAATGTAGTTTAGCTGGATTTCACATCACTGGATTTCTTATCACTGCTAAAAGCCTCCATTTCTGGAATTTGCTAATTAACATGTTGGTATCATATCAACATGACAGAGCTTGTGCAGCCCAGGGCAAAAATATGCTAATAAATATTCTCCTCTTACCATACAACTCCTATGGCTTTGCATTCCTGCAGTAAGCTTCACCTATTAGCATAACTCTACACAGGACTTTATACCCAGATCCTTGCCCAAAACTGTTCTGTAAAGGTATGGGCCCATCGAAGCTATTAATGTAAACTGGCTTTAACATCACAGGGCAGGATAACTATGGTATGTCAAGCCAAGCGTTAGCTGACTTTTTCACAAGAACATTTTCCCAAAAAATGGAAGCAAGAGAGACAGATTTTAGCACTGAATTCTGTGCTTAGGCACCAAGCAGTATTTAAATAACTATACTTTTTCCTAATTATTCAATCAAGTGGAGAGGGCGGAATGATGAAGCCAATCACACAGGCCTTAATTATACGAAATTTTACCAAATTTAAGGGAATTTTTGCCTCTAAGAATTTAATGCTCAGATATTTCTTCCTGCACCCAGCAGTTTATCTTTATTTTTCCCTTGAAGCCTGATTAATTGCTCATATAACGTAACTTTTTTCCTGGCTTGTGTAACCGAACTCCTTTTCATGTGTGTCTCATAATTTTTATTACCTAACTGAGCTATTGGCAACAGCATCATCCTGCCTCAGCAATTTCCATAGATTAAATAAATGTTGCATGAAAATGCATTTCTCTATCTGTTTTAAATTTGCCTTTTAATTTCAATATCCCCTTGTTCTTTTGTTATGAGAAAGAGTAAAAGCTAAGCATTTGATTGAGCTTCTCCATACTAGTTCATATTTCATAAACTGCTACCATCTTTTACTGTGTCCTCCTTCCTTAACTAGGCCAGGCGAGCCTTATAAATATCTCTTTGCTTAGTAGCCCTCTGCCTCTAATAATTTCCATTGCCCTCTGAATCTCTTCTATTCCTGCCATGTCCTTCTGCTAAATGCAACTGGAACTGAACGTAGCATTCAAGGTTAGGATATGCTTCTGTTTAGATAACACCAATTAAATATTTCCTGTGTTACTTTGTGTCACTGCCTAATATATCACACTACTTCACTTGCTCTGATTGCTACTGCAAACCCTGTCCCCACCACTGCTGAACTGACCCCTAGGTGCCTCATAACCCTATGTCACACTTCCATAAGTCAACATATTTTAGTGAATTAAGCCCAGAGATGAAAACAACAAAACACTCCAGCTCAGACTGTCTTCTACAGCTCATGCTTTACCACCCCACCCAAAGAGAGCCCACGGCTCTGGCTGTAGTCCCTAGGCATCGTCATACAAAGAACAGCAATTATTTCACCCTGGAGGCACTGTAAACCCAGACACTGCCCAGGCAAGCCCTTTTACACAACCATGTTCACAAGAATTAAGTTACACCTGTGTCCAGAAGCCTACTAGGGTGAGGGTCATATTTATTTCTGTTCCACAATTTTGAACTACCTATTCCTACGCTCAGTATGCAGCACCTGGTCTGTTTGCATCAATTCCTAAGGTACTGGTTATTTCTATTATGTGGGCGCCCATTTCTCTTAATATATAGGTTAGCTTTTTTACACTAACAAGGCAAAAATGTTACCTATGATTATGGTTTCTCTGTCATAAATTATTTATCACTCAAGAACCTGTTTGCTTTGGGGGAGGAAAAAAGGCTTGTTTACCTAATGAAGGCACAGCCTGTGATCACATCAGGAGTTTTTAACACAGATTTATATTTTTAAAAATTCCAATACTCTCACAGTATTGGAAAACGCAAAAGTATTTATAAATTTATTTAGGAGTGTTTACTTTTAGGTTAAGACACTGTTTTCTCAGGGTGCTTGAATTTTTATTTGGTTTTGATTCATATTTTGTTTCCCACGGTGTGGTAGATTAATGCAGAAATATATGAAGTACATGCTTAACTCCTTTGCTACCCTCTGATAAACATATTATGATATAGTATTTACATTCAACACACCACTGCCCTTAAACCTGCTCCAGAGTTTAAGGCATAGCCTAAAAGGTCAGTAAGGCCTGTCTCATATTGACCTCTAGCAAAGAGCCAGCACTGAACTGAGGCTGGAAATGGTGTCAGGAGTAGCAGCTGCCCCCCAGCCTGCCCACTGGTCTTGTCTAGTACATGGGGACTTAAAGCTCTTTGGAGAGGCCCGTTCTTAAAATGCCAGAATATCTTCTAAGCAATATTACAATAAAACTATTAAATACAAATATATATTTTAAAACTTTAAAACCTTTTTTTAAATTTCTCTCTTCAGGAGGGAATTCAGAATTGGGGAGGGAGGTTTATTCAGGTATTTTTGCTCATCAATAACTCAAAAGCAACTAATCCACTGCATTTCAGACACACCACCAAACGCCTCAAAGATTCCACAGCTGGAGATGATCAGAGGTTGATCATCTGATGGCAGATCATCTGCAAAAGCAGGATCTTCGCTATGGAGCAATCTGCCAAGACAGATCACACTTGACTCTATTGCACTTCATTCTCAGAGACCAAAACCCACACATTGTTTTTAAGGAAACATTCCCTAAAAATAGCAAGTTGAATATAACAAGAAAAAAAGAGAAAAGGAAGTGTAAAGTCACTGAGCTCACTCCATCATTACCTCTCATGGCCCTTCCTCACATCTAGTTTTGTAATTTCAAATGCTTCAGAGAGAAATTATTTTGAAAGATCATGGACTGGATTAGATTTTTAACATGATGAAAAATGAAAAGCAGATACCAAAAGAGCAGAAAATGCAACTAGACACAGGTGCCCAGCAGCTGTCTGAGAAGTAAGGGCATACATAATTGGGGCAGTAGACAGCAAGGCAACATCTAAACCCCTCCATCAGGATAAGATGTGGATGGCTTACTGTACCAAACAGGCACTTTTCTTCTCTCCTATGCCCTTTACTTTGCTTAGGCTTCAGGGACAGAAAATCTAGGCACACAGGTTAGGAATGACCCTGGCCAGGTCAGCAATGCACATGGTCAAGAAAGAGACAGAGGTTTCAGATTGCACTGGAGATCCACCAGTTATGTTTTTTTCCCTCCTCCCTTAGATTACTTACAGTTTTGTTTTAGCCTAAGGTACTTGGAAGATAGAGTCAGGCATGCATCTAAGGCTATAGATCTCCAGCAGCAAAAGGATAAACAATCCTATTAGAAGCAGCTCAGTGAGTAAGGACCAGAGTAAAGAGGAACCTAAGAAACAGCAGGCAGGTGTGTATAGGGGCACTTTATAGGAAAAAAGAACCACACTGATAAGCAGCATTTTTGGCCTTCTTCAAAAATTATGAAAGAGTGAAGCTAAACCATTAATAAAGGAACTGAGAGAATTCTTGATTTCTTGTTTGTTTTACTATTTTACTATCTTTTATTGGTTTTGTGCAGAACTTTTCCAATAGCTGTTCTGAAAAAGTCCTCAGATTTTTTTTTTAAACAATCTTGTTTTAAAACACAAGAGAAACTTTTTGAACTCTAAAACCCTTTGTCTTTTGGAAAAAAAAAGAACTAAGGGTGTTGACCAGTCAAGAACGAAACAGAAGCCTTTTTGTGGTGCTCCACCTGCTGACTGTTGCTGGTTTTCTTCCATAAACATTCACAATCCACTAAAGTCCTCTTTGAGATCTAAGAGAGGAATTCTGAGGTTTGTGTATGGAAAAAAAAAATATATTTGGATACTACTGAGAACAGAAGCAGCCTATCACATCTGCTGTCTATGGCAGCTGTCATCTTCATTTTTATTTCTGGGAAAGAAAAAAAAAAAAAGACTACATTTGCCTTTTGTGGAAATAACCATACAATTGCCATCCAGAAACAAACAGATCTCCAAGTGATGAAGCCTAGCTTTCTGGGGCAAGTTCACACTATTGCATTACAGACATCCAGGCAAGTGCCAAGTAACTTGGTGCACCAAATGACACAGCAAGAGCTGTGTAGAGGTTTCCTTAAAATCATATGAACACAGTGAAATGGTGTTGATGAGCTGAACTAATTAGTTCTGGTTCAGCACTAGGCATACATGCCTATAGTTCTTCAAGGAAACACTGATCACTGGTGCATTGCGTGAGGTAGTCACTCCCTAGAAAAGGGTTTGTAGGAGAAGCTGCACTAGCATGATTTGCCAGGCAGTTTAACGGTTCCCACTGGTGCCACTATGGGATCTTCATCGCTGGTTTCGATGGCAGCCAGTTTACGCCAATACTTGCAGCTTTTAATCAGCCCACCCTCCTTGGATCCATTTAGGACAAAGCACTATCAGCATGAGAAAATAAAAATTTAAAAAGAATTAGATGAGAAGGACAACTGCAACTCAGCCACCCTGTAGGTAGCAACAACCAGGCAGGACACTTGAACAAAAAATTGCAGTCTTTTGGAAGATGAGATTTCATGTTGGCTGTCAGAAAGGCACTGGGAATACCCTCCAAATTGCTTCATTCACCATCAGGAAGAGAAAGTTCACAGCCTGTCCCTGGGCTTGTTGCCATGTAAGAGATGCTAGGCAGGATGACCACAGAGAAAGCCAGCTCAGGAACCCAGAAAAGAGACTCCACTGAACTTTCTCTGATCCTTGAATGACACAAAAATGTACAACCTAAAGAGATAAGATCATATATTTCTTAACACAACCTTATGGAGGAGGTAGCCTCATTTGCTGAATGACACAGTAGAAATGGAGAGCCTTAGGTCCTCTACATTTACAAACCCAAATCAGTCAGTCTACTTTATAGCCCCAAAGAATACAAATAGTAATGCTGCAGTAATCACTTCTGCACAAACACCCCCATAACAAAATGTATAATTCTATATTATTCATTTAAACTAACAAAAATGAAGAGTATCTTAACCTCATTGTAAGAAAACACTGTGATACAATCAGTCTCTGCCTGCTTTGCAACCAATAACTTTGCTCTGGTTTTTTGAACTGGCAGGAGACCATTACGTTGTGACAACATTCTTCCATTTACATATCACTTCTCTGGAAACTGTAGAACCGCTCCATTGGCCAGATTTTACCAGTAAACATTGATTTAAGATGAAAAAGAATAAAAACCCAATAGCCATCATCATTCAAGCCATCTAACTTGAGCAGAAGCATACTTCTTGAAAGAGACTTATTTTAATGAAGAACAGTATGACAGATGAGAAAAAAGTCTTTTGGAGAGTTAAAGCATGTTTGCTGCTAAATATCCTCTTTGTATAATTAGCATTGGCAAAGTGAGAAAGCACAATCCAATTAAGTGAGTTAAGTTCATGTGATTAACATCAGACTGGCAGTATTGCTCTCATAGTTCATCAGTAGCTTTACCAATTAGGACATCACTAAGCAGAGACATCTGACCTTGCCTCAGCCCATTCAGATTATGGTTTACCCTTCTGAACCCTGCATCAGCCTCACTGCTCACTGAAGGAATTATTTCCTTTCTTTCCTTACTGGTGGACACTCTCCTGTGACATTCTGTTCCTTTTGAAAGTTGTCCTACCAGTAATCAACCATCATCAAATAATTAGTGCCTCTCTTCTCACTAACTGAAGAACAAAAAACAACAACAAAAAAAGAGCTTTCAACAGGGATATTTTCCTGTTCATACTCTGAATTTGCTACGAATTTAAATCAGCACAGGCTGAGTAGAAAAGCAGCCAGGAAGCAATTTTAAGTTTCGAGTAGCAAAAAATGAAAATTCTCTTTGCTCACCAAATAGTAACCACGAGTGGAAATGGCATCACATCAAGGGGAAATGGTGTCACAAACGTTCAACAGCAGTTCAGTAATCAGAACAGAGAGTTTACCACAGGGGAAGTAGTACCTGTGATTCTAGTCTTGGCAGCATCCCTGACCCATGACAAAAGGACAAACCATAGTCACCGACTAGTTTGCTTCATCTTCTGCACAGGCAGCTTCCTTTCCTGTGCTGCTGTGGGTGTGATTGCAGCACTTGTTATCAAAGGCCAGTTATTTCTGCTAAGTAGAAAAACAGAAAGAATACTTTCTAGATACTGTCTTACACATTATAGCTTTGTGGTTAAGTGCCCTTAAAATGACAGCCAACAGAATAAGAGAGTTTGGAAAGTACAGTCAACTTTGTGATGGTGACGAAGCAGTAACTGATAAACATAATATAGAAGCTATAAGTATCAAGGGAAAATATTATAAATTTAGATTTTTCTCTAAAGCAATTCAGCACATCACATGGTAGGTATCATAAAGAGAATTGCTTCATAACATATAGAACCTATAACTTACAGAGCCCAAAGAACTCCTATGTGAACCAGTTTTTCCATTTGACATCAGCATTCTCTATGTACTTCCCAGCAATGACTGCTATGCTACAGAAATAAAAATACTGAATAAAAATTAACTACAGATCTTCAAGGATAAACCCCAGCAGCCCAATGCCAGTTACAACCAAAATGTACCTATGCTATTAAAAAGATGGTATTAAATATGTTAGGGACAGGGAGAAAAACAATGAACTAAGCAAATTAGTGGAAAAATGAAACCTCTAAATACAAAAGAAAACTAATTATGGGATTAGAAAGGATTAAGTGTCAGAGCCTGTGATGACAGGGAACTTTGCTTGATAGTCCTTGAGATTCCTTTTTGTCCTGCGTTTCCTGTCTTTCCAGGAAACATTCATTGCTGCACAGATCTCTCAGCAGTGTGTTTAGTTTCTCATCTAACCAAACTGTTCTACAGATGATGCGAATAATTTTCCAAAGAAAGTACAAGCAGTGTACCATGCTCTCCACTTCCTTCCTCTGCTTTACCCTGCTTCGTTTCCTCTACTCCTTGGTCTATGTCACTTTAGCCATTAGAAATGCAGGTGGCAATGATGGTAAACTTTGCATGGACTTTGTAGCTTAGTTCCTCACTAACTTGATGCTAGTAAGTTAATCTTCACTTGTTTCCTAGACCAAGGCATATTTTCAGATACTATGACAGTGCCTCAGAATATTGCTGCAGTAGCGAAGCTTGTCAGAAAACCTCTGTGTAGATCTCCACATGAAAAACAATTTAAAAAAATCCATTCCCTCTGCTCTCCAGTAATATAAAAAAAAAAACACTATAAAGGGTAATTTCAATTCTAGTTAACACCTGGGTGCAGAATTCAAGTGCAATAAGTTGTACTTTGTTCATATTTCAGTGATAAAGAAATTGCTTAAACTAAAACGTTTCACTAATATGCTATCAATTTCTGTAATAAATAAGGCAAAACAAATCACTCCGCTTTTCAAGACACTTGACTCTACATTTTGAAAGTATTCAATAGTTCAGTTTCCAGTGGGGGAAATGTTTTCTTAAACTGTGTGCCCACATACACAAATATATGTGTGCAAAATAAATCTTGGGATGACTTTGAAAAGAAAATTAATTTCAGGCTGGAGAAAGATGAAGAGATAGACACAGGTAACATTATATACAAAACTACTTACTAGTTAATGTGTGGACTTTTTAAAACATGTTCAGTGCTGAGTATACCAGTTCACATTTACTGTCCTGAACGCTGGTGGGTGATGCTGCTAGGGTGAAATGATCCCAGAAGCTTCCCTTTCCACAGAGACCCGTGCACAGGATTACAGTGTGAATGTTTCAGTGCACACCTTTGCTTGCAAGATCTTTAAAGGATTACAGCCCTTGCTATATAACAAGCACATCGTGGCTATTTCTGTTGCCACTGAAGAGCAGAATTAAGGTTGTGTGGATCATTTACAGTGTGTTTTAACCTCAGATTTCAATTGAGTTATATCGCCGGCTACACCACTTAACCTTATATCTATATGATTTATAGTGGATGGTATTTGGGATAATTAAACCTAGACATACAGCTTTGTTTTAAATTGTAGAGTTACAGTTCGGAGATAAGCCAATCTAAGAGGTTTTGAACTGATATTTCTAGGATACTGATCCCAAGCCTATTGACCCACACCATATGCAAGAGGCTTTGGGTCAGGCTTACAGTTGTCAGGATTTCAATGACTTCACCAGAGACAACTCAGGAAAGAAGGGATTTGAAGGCTGCCAGGGATCTATCTTTGGCTGAGGTAACTGCATACAGAAATGCAGGCCAGCTACTGATCAGGTGGGCCTTCATAAAAAAGAACATGGAAACCATCAGTAGGAAGAAAGGAAATCACTTTTTGAGCTACCTTTCAACAGACATCCTGACAACAAACTGAATGAAAGTAGGATGAAAGACTGCTTGCTTGGATCTGAAAACATAGATCTAAGTCAACTCATCAAGACATAATACAACCCATTCTTAGACTATCAAGACAAATCACCCCTTAACGGGGATCCAGGTAAATCAGTCCTTCCAATAGTGTCTCTGTGGTGTTCCTCTGTTTCTGATCTTCTGAGCACAGTGGTGACTCCTACCCTTCTCATTCTTTCCTCTGTGTTCACATTATCTGTGATTTGTGATCTGTGATCACATTGTTGTAACTTTTTCTCTGCCTTCTGTAAAGAGCAGGATTTTGAAAGTTTGGTGGAAACAGTATAGTCCCTCTTTGTCCCCTACCGTCCCACTGCCATCTGTGACAACTGCCACAACTACCCACCTCACACCGGCAACTTCCCCCTCTCACCAGGTCTATGGTGAGCTCTGGTAGACGGAGACTGATGGGTGGCCTGGCACCCAGCACAGCCTGAGAATGCTGGTCAGAATTATGGTTTCCAATAACGGGTGTATGAAATTCAGCATTGATTCACCCAAGACGGGAAGCTTAAAGAACTCAAGAAACAATAATTCACTGGACTTCACTAAGGTAAAAAGAAAAGGTTGGAAAATTGAAACTCCACTGTTAATCAGGTTACAATACAGCTTACCCAGCCCTCACCACAGGGATCTATCTTACACGTCTCCTTGTTCCCCACCATGCCTCTCAAAACAGACCTCCCAGAGGTACTTTCTGCTCAGCTCCGTATCGCTGCTCCATGTACACAACAGTAGCCTTCTGCTGATACCCACATTGGGCATCATAGCCCCAGAAGCCTGACAACTTTCTGGCTATCTCCACAGAAGCTATAGCTTGGCTTCTTCCTTTTGACAAGAACTGTAAAATACCCAATTGCACCAAATCTCCCATAAATGTGCTAGAACAGAGCTCCAGAAAAAGGGCATGGCCAAGATGGGGAGGTGGAGGAGGAAGTGAACTAATAGTAACTTTAACAACATGTAATTTCCTACCATGAGTGACACTGCTAAATGAGGATTTGCATCTGAAAAGAAACTGTTCAATTAATTTTCATGAAATACAGTCCCTACTGCAGACACAACTGACCTTTCACCTGGATATTAACTTCATGGAGAAATACTCCTTTGACACCACATCTTGAAATAACCAAGAAAATCTCATATTTTCTTGTTGCATTTCCACTTGAAATTTTCTACCCACACATGCAACTCATATCTATAGATCTTGTGGGACATGAATGAATATGCCTTTATTGCATTGCCAGAAAACAGCTTTTTAAAACTGTGCTAAAAGTTAAGTGGTTTATATGGATGACAGGAAATAATTTATTTTATGCCTCAAATTCAGAGGACCTAATGAAAATATTGCACCTTAATGAAAATCAGCTCACTGAAAACATTATAAGACATGATGGCCTAGAATAAATCTTTGCCCTAATTTTATATAGTGACACTGCATTACTTCGTACGGTCTACTGCATGCATGTAAATTTAGTCTATGCTACTTGACACTATATGCACAAGATATACTTAAGAATTTCTTAAGGCACTTTCTGTGTTGTTATGGAATATACATTCCATTGTAACTGATGGTATAAACCAATAGTAACAGGGTAAGGTATCAAAAATTTTGGATGGATATTTGTTTTACCATTTCCCAATGAAAATTATATGTAACAGATCAATTTTAAAATTAGCATTTTGTAGCAGAATTCTTCAACATTTTGCAAGTTAATAGTACTCTTCCTCAGAGAAATATGATTCTGTACAGTGTTTAAAATGAGCTACAATCACCAGTGTGTATGATTCGGCATCAGTTCATATCGCACAAATGTCACATTCTTCTTTTTGCCCAAATGTGTGCATAATCTTTATCTTTTTATAGATCTTGTTGTTTGAAAAAGCCTAAAATATTAGCAGCAAAAAGGACCTGAAAATGTCAAGATTTCTCCTGCTTTCCCTCCCATTTTCTTTGATAATTTTACACACAATTCTGATGAAATCTCAAAAAAATTCAAGACTCACCTGAAATATTTCTTGCAATGAAGCCCAGGACAGAGCACGTTCATGTTTTCAGCTTTTTGGTAAGTATTTTACACAGCATTCATGATTAGTTTAACATGTGTTTGGCTTATACTGATCTTTCTGAAAGAAACTATAGCTTGGTTTTTTGTTTTTATTTTTCCTTCATTCCACAACAGCAGGTCAGACAAGACAATCATAACAGTCCCTTTTGGCCCTAAATTACGTCCCAGCTACGAATAAAACATTCCTATCTTTGATTATGCTTTGAAAGGACAACATTTTAATATGAGATCATAAAATCGTAGAATCATTAAGGTTGGAAAAGACCTCTAGGATCATTAAGTCCAACCATCAACCCAATACTACCATGTCTCCTAAACCATGCCCTGAGGTGCCCTGTCTACACATCTTCTAAGTATCTCCAGGAATGGCAACTCCACCGCCTCTCTGGGCAGCCTGTTCCAGTGCCTGACCACTCTTTCAGTAAAGGCATTTTTCCTAATATCTAATCTAAACCTCCGCTGGCACAACTTGAGACCATTTCCTCTCGTCCTATCACTTGTTCCTTGGGAGAAGAGACTGACACCCACCTTGCTACACCCTCCTTTCAGGGAGTTACAGAGAACAATAAGATCTCCTGAGCCTCCTTTTCTCCAGACTAAACCACCCCAGTTCCCTCATCCGCTCCTCATAAGACCTGCTCTCCAGACCCTTCACCAGCTTTGTTGCCCTTCTCTGGACACGCTCCAGCACCTCAATGTCCTTTTTGTACTCAGGGGCCCAAAACTGAACACACTGCTCAAGGTGTGGTCTCACCAGTGCCAAGTACAGGGGCACAGTCACTGCCCTGCTCCTGCTGGTCACACTATTGCTGATACAAGCCAAGATGCTGTTGGCCTTCTTGTCCACCTGGGCACACTGCTGGCTCATGTCCAGCCGGCTGTCAACCAACACCCCCGGGTCCGGGCAGCTATCCAGCCACTCTTCCCTAAGCCTGTACTGTTGCACGGGGTTGTTGTGACCAAAGTGCAGGAACCAGCGCTTGGCCTTGTTGAACCTCATACAATTGTCCTCGGCCCATTGATCCAGCCTGTCCAGGTCCCTCTGCAGAGCCTTCCTACCCTTGAGCAGATCAACACTCCCACCCAACTTGGGTGCAAACTTACTGAGGGTGCACTCAATCCCCTTGTCCAGATCATTGATAAAGACATTAAATAAGACTGGCCCCAACACCAAGCCCTGGAGAACCCTGCTTGTGACTGGCCACCAGCTGGATTTAGCTCCGTTCACCACAATTCTCTGGGCTCGGCCATCCAGCCAGTTTTTTACCCAGCATAGAGTACACCCATCCAAGCCATGAGCTGCCAGCTCCTCTAGGAGGATACTGTGGGAGACAGTGTCAAAGGCTTTGCTGAAGTCCAGGTAGACATCGTCCACAGCCTTTCCCTCATCCACTGGGCGGGTCACCCTGTCATAGAAGGAGATCAGGTTGGTCAGGCAGGACCTGCCTTTCATGAAGCCATGCTGACCGGGCCTGATCCCCTGGTTGTCCTGCACATGCTTGGTGAGCTCACTCAAGATGAACCGCTCCATAACCTTCCTCAGTACCGAGGTCAGGCTGACATGCCTGTAGTCCCCCGGATCCTCCTTCCAGCCCTTCTTGTAGACAGGCGTCACATCGGCAACCCTCCAGTCATCTGGGATATGCCCTGTTAACCAGGACCGCTGGTAAATGATGGAGAGTAACTTAGCGATCTCCTCTGCCAGCTCCCTCAGTACTCTTGGGTGGATCCCATCCGGCCCCATAGACTTGTGAGTGTCCAGGTGGAGCAGCAGGTCGTAAACCACTTCCTCCTGGATTATAGGATCCATGGGATTCTGCGATCCATCCCTGCCTTCCAGCTCAGGGGCTGAATACCCTTAGGATAACTGGTCTGACTGTTAAAGACCAAGGCAAAGGCAGCACTTAGTACCTCAGCCTTTTCCTCATCCTCAGTTGCAATGCTCCCCTCCATATCCAATAGAGGATGGACATTCTCTTTGATTCTCTTTCTGTTGTTGATATATTTGTAAAAACAATTTTTGTTATCCCTTACAGCAGTGGCCAGGTTGAGTTCTAACTGGGCTTTTGCTTGTCTAATTTTCTCCCTGCAAGACCTAATGAGGTCTCTGTATTCTTCTTGTTTTACCTACCCCTTCTTCCAAAAGTAGTAGACTCTCCTTTTTTTCCTGAGTGTCAGCAGAAGCTCCCTGTTCAGCCAGGTCGGTCATCTTCCCTGCCGGTTCATCTTGCAGCACTTGGAGACAGCCTGCTCCTGCACCTTCAAGACTTCCTTCTTGAAGAAAGCCCAGCCTTCCTGGACTCCTTTGCCCTTCAAGACTTTCTCACAAGGGGCTCTCCCAACCAGTACCCTGAACAGGCCAAAGTCTGTCCTCCGGAAGTCCATGGTAGTGATTCTGCCAACCCCTCTTCTTACTTCACCAAGAATCAAGAATTCAATCATATCATGGTCACTAAGCCCAAGACAGCCTCTGACCACCACATCTCCCACCAGTCCTTCTCTGTTTGTGAACAGAAGGTCAAGCAAGGCACCTCCCCTGGTAGCCTCACTTACCAGCTGCGTCAGGAAGCTATCTTCCACACACTCCAGGAACCTCCTAGACTGTTTCTTCTCTGCTGTGTTGTATTTCCAGCAGACATCCAGTAAACTGAAGTCTGCACTAGAACAAGGCCAATCAATTGTGATACTTCCTCCAGCTGATTGTAGGACACTTCATCTGCCTCTTCATCCTGGTTGGGTGGTCTATAACAGACCCCCAGCAGGGTGTCTGCCTTGTTGTGCTTCCCCCTCATCCTTACCCATAAACACTTGCCCTTATCATCAAAGTCACTAAGCTCTACGCAATCAAAGCACTCCCTAACATACAGGGCCACCCCACCACCTCTCCTTCCTTGCCTATCCCTTCTGAAGAGCTTATAGCCATTCATTGCAGCACTCCAGTCGTAAGAGTCATCCCACCATGTCTCTGTGATGGCAACTAAGTCGTAGCTATCCTGCTGCACAATGGCTTCCAGCTCCTTCTGTTTGTTGCCCATGCTGCATACATAGGCATACATGCACTTGAGCTGGGCTATCGGTTTCACCCCCAACCCTGGCACACCAACCCTAAGCTCCTCTCTGGTGGGCCTGGCTACATCCCCCTCCACATTCAAACCTAGTTTAAAGCCCTGTTGATGAACCCTGCCCACTCATTTGCAAGAATCCTTTTCCCCCTTTGAGATAGGTGAACTCCATCTGCCGCCAGCAGGCCCAGTGCCATATAAACCTCCCCATGATCAAAAAAACCAAAATTCCACTGATGGACACCAGCCTCTGAGCCACATGTTAATCAGATGAGTCTTCCTGTTCCTTTCAGTACTGTTCTTCCCTGCCACTGACAGGATTGAGGAAAACACTACCTGCGCTCCCGATCCTTCAACCAGTCGCCCCAGTGCCCTGAAGTCACTTTTGATTGCTCTTGGGCTTCTCTCTACCACCTCATCACTGCCCACCTGCACAACTAATGGTAGTAATCAGAGGGCCATGCCAGACTAAGGAGTTTGCTAGTAACATCTCTGACCTGAGCCCCAGGGAGGCAGCAGACTTCCCTGTGGAATAGGTCTGGTCAGCATATTGGGCCCTCTGTCCCCCTCAGAAGGGAATCGCCCAAAACAGTTAGCCTCCTTCTTAACAGAGGTGGTCATAACGCGTGGGGCTGACCAACTCTCCCTAGGCAATCCCCCGGATGGACCTTCATCCTCATTTGCCTGGCCCTCAAGTTCCAGAGCCCCATATCTGGTGTGTAAGGGCAGCTGGGAAGGTGAGGGAGACCAGGAGGGGATTCGCCTGTTTCCATTCCCCCCATCTCTTAGGTTGCCTCCTTCTGCTTAGTGGCAAGATGGTAGGGAATGCTCTGCTTCCTGTGGAGCCTCCATCCACTGACTTGACCCTGGCAATGATAAGGTGTGGCTCCACCAATCTATCTCCCTCTCATACTCCCTGATGCTCTTTAACCTTTCCACTTCCTCCTTCAGCTCTGCCACCAGGCAGAGCAGATCATCCACCTGGTGACACTGCAAGAAGCTGCTCTCTCTGCTGCCCTCCAATGCGAGTGCCAGCTAAGGCACTCCCTGCAGCCAGAGACCCGGACAGCTGTGTGTTTGTGTGGGGGCTCCATCTGAGCCGCCATGTTCCTTCTGGCAGTGGTTCTCAGATGAGTGGAGACCATGGCTGGGGCCTCTCGTGGAGGGGGATGGTGACCACTAGCTGAGTTACTCGTTAGAGCCAGGAAGGGGACTGCGCCCTGCCCGCAAAAACTGCCGCACCACACCCTTCTGCCACACCACACCCTGTTTACTGCACCCATGGTCACTCGCAATAAAAGAGTCTACTTAAGAATTTAAACTGAAAAGCAAAAAATCAAAAAAAAATCATCTTTTTATATGAAACATATATATTAAAGCTGGTTTAATAGATGTTCTTCCTGTTCTCTGCTCCTCCAAAGGAGGGATTAATCACAGTATATAGAAAATCTAATGTGCTTACAATACACATTAACAAAAATAAAGTCCCAGATTATAAAGGTAATCATATATCATAAAAATCAGATATTATAAAGATCAAGGAACCTGAAATGGCACTTAAGAACTAGAACACCAAAACCGCAAACTGTCACAATCACAAGTCATCTGGCAGCTATCTGTCAGAGTGTAAAGTCCCACCGCTGCATTGAATTCACCTTCTCTGCACATTGCCTCAACGTCCACATCTCAGCATACTCTCCCTGTCAATGCCAACGTCCCTTGAAATAGGGTAATCTCACATTGTGTTGGTACAACACTAGAATAATGCCTTTCTAATCTTTATTAGAGGCTCTACTGTTCAAATAAAAGTGATATATATATCAGTTTTTTTCTATATATCCCTATATAGATATCTCCCACTATGTATTCTTATATATAAAAAATTAATTCAGGTTAAGCTCCTTGTATTTAAGCAAACATAACATAAATTGCATCTTGCACCTTATTCTTCCACTTGCAGAATAATCACAGAATCGTTTACGTTGCAAAAGTCAATTAAATCCAACCATTAACCTGGCACTGCCAAGTCTACCACTAAGCCACATCCCTAAGTGCGACGTCTACACATCTTTTAAATACCTCCAGGCAACTCAACCACTTTCCTGGGCAGCCTGTTCCAACACTTGACAACCCTTTGGGGGAAATCTTTCCTAATATCCAGTCTAAACCTCCCCTGGCACAGCTTGAGACCATTTGCTCTCGTCCTATCACGAGTTGCTTGGGAGAAGAGACTGACACCCACCTTGCTACACCCTCCTTTCAGGTAGTTGTAGAGAACAATAAGATCTCCTGAGCCTCCTTTTCTCCAGACTAAACAAACCCAGTTCCCTCAGCTGCTCCTCATGCAACATAAGAGAGCGTAATGTAATGGATTAGTGAACCGAATCTCTGAAATGTGCCGGAGGTAGATCACATCTGCTATTAATAGTAGCAATCTGGCTTTTATAATGCCTTTCATAAAGAAGAAGCCTTAATGCTAGTCACTTTTAAACTGATAACAGCAACTTTAGCAAGTATGTTGGACTCACTCTGTGCACAGTTGAAATGTGAGAACGCAAAGGCACTAGCAGTGCAAAACGACCTCATACAACCACAGCATACCTTACCCAACTGGGAGATTGTACACAGTACTGTCCAAGGAGCAAGAACAAATCATTCTTTTGCCTCTAAATAATGTTTCTGCAGCAGCAGGTTTAGCTTTAATCAAGGTTTTGCTTACAAGGCACTTGAAAAAGGCAAGAGCAGCTAATGCAGTGACCCAAACTAAATGCCAACTCCATCATTGTTGAGTTGATGTTAGCTCCTCTATCAGCAACAAAGTTTTTGTAATAATTAGGTTTGCTCTCCATACAAAACGGATGTACCCAAGTGGAAGAATGTTAAAGATACCTCATCCTGAAGACATTTAGGTGAATGATCGATTCTAGAAAACGTGCATGCTACAGATCCCTGTCCTATGTCTGTGAGAAAGAACAAAACCTCAAAGCAGCTCAGCAGGAGCTCTACAGCTATGACTTTTATTACAGGCATAATCTGGTATTAACAGTAACCAGTGACTCCCAGTGCCAGCCAATATGATAGGGTTTTTTTTCCCCATTCTTGCTTGCTTTCATCACTGTACTGAAATTATGGCTGGAACAGTTTCCCTAAGTCAAATACTCAGAAGGCTCCTTCTAATTTCCTAACCTTATGACAGTAAGACTTTGTGCCAAGGAGTAAGTTTTAACCCATCTCCAGCATAACAGAGCTCCCACATCTTTAGTAATTACTTCAACTGTTAACTCCCACTGTTAAGGTGAGGTAGTATTCCCACTGCTCCCTTGGCTGTGTACTGAAATAGCCAAGGCTATCATGTTTGGGTAGGCGCCGATGTGTTTGATCTGCCTAACAGATCAAACTGAACAGATCAAATATCTTCAGGGAGACAGGTCTTAGAGATGAGCCACCAAAAAGCAATAAGAATGAAGTATTTTTAGGAACATGCACAAACATATTGCAGCCAGCTGGAAAAGGGTAGCGCGGTCATAAACCGTGTGACCTACAGGGACCTAGACCAGGCAGGCATAGGCTGGAGCTGCACACAGGTTGTTCAGGCTCACAGTTCTGGATGTATCTGACCACCTTAACCAACCCTTCTCCATCCCCCATCTTTATGAATATCTGCCCATGATATCAAAAGTGTTCATACATATATTTTCATACCATTTCTCATTCATCCCTTATCTCTTTAGCAGCCAGAGTGGGGAGCTTATCTAAACCAGAAGAAAAGTAGTGCAGAAGAATGAGGCATGTGCACTACCGGATTAGCTGGGGGAACTCAAGACAATGTGAATTACCATTCTGAAGTTTTCCCTAATTCCACTGATGACCAGAGCATCTTCAGTTATCACTTCAGCATAATCCTAGCCTCGCAAAGACTGAGCTCAACCACTTGAAAAATACCATAGGTTTTCTGAGTGTGTTTATCACTTATGTTAAATCATCAGAGATATAATACTAGTCCCCAGAAAACAATAAACTGAGCTGTCCTGTCAAATTTTAATTTAGGTGGCTAGAAGTACCGTGCCCATAAGATCTTAATGGGATTTGAAAGTGTCCTCTCAGCAGGCTGCCATAAACATTTTGCTTCACTTTGAGAAAGCTGACTAGCATAGTTTATATTAGATAAGTCACACCAGCCCATTCAAGGACACCTCTCCTGTGGACTGGATGCCAGAGAGGAGTATAGGCCTTGGAACCAGAGCTTTGCCAACTTCAGTTCTATCAGAAAAAGGAGAAGAAAAAAAAAAAAAACACCACACAAAACCAACCCACAAAAAACCCCAACCCACCACTCTACCTTCTTCTTTTAAGTGTTGATTTAGTACTTTCAATGATTCTTTTGATCAGTGACCCAAAAAGTACACTAAAAACCAAGCGGTAGCCAAAAAGTACAGTAAAGGGACAGAGGCCTTGGAAGTATTAGACAAATATCTTTCCATACAAAACACATTTTTCCATAGAAATGAAGGGATGTGGTCTGAAGAAAAATGCTACAGTCAGCACAACACATCTGTCTATTTGTTAAGTCTCAAAGAACAGCATCAGCACTCCAGCCCAAAAAGTAAAATGAAAACACCGTCATCCAGTTCTAGAGAAAAAGATCAAAAGCGGGGGGTGAGAGGGGGAGAAGGGGAGATACAATGTCTTTCACAAATACCAGAAAAGATTAATAGCCATCTTCAGCTTTCTAAGCTCTCTAGCTTCTAAAAACAAACACTAGAAAGAAAAACATTTTGCTGCTTAATTGCTGGGTAACTTAAAAAAAGCAGAGTCACTGGAATTGTTTTTTCCTGACTAGCAACATGAAAAAGAGAGGTTCTTGTACAGCAACATTAGCACCTTGATATATATGACAAAACAAAAGACACATTTGTTTCCAGAAATTAGGAAACTTGGAAATTATTACAATGAGCACAGGATAGACTGCCATGCAGTGAAGCTTCTTTGCAGAAGTTTTGACAACAACAAACATTTTTTCATGTGAGCTTTTGGTAGCCTAATTTTCACAGCTTTGCACTGAGCAAGCTGCAGTCTCCAAGCACGTTCAATGCAGAAGTGGGAGTTTCCTTGGGGAAAGGTTGGGCTGTGTCCCTCAGCGCTGTTCTCTGGATTCTGCCTTCGCACAACACGATAGTCACATCCCCGAACCACTTTGGGTTGGCTTCTAGGCTAGGACCTGTATGACTTGAGGGTAATGGGAAACAATCAGCCAAGCACCAGCTGGTTAGCAGGGGTGCTAATGTGCCAGAGTGGCCAACAGCACCTTAAGCATATGTGCTGGTTTTGGCTGAGAAGGGGTTAATTCTCCTCACTGTGGGGGTCAGCTACCTTTCCAGCTTCCCGCGCTCTGCCGCGTGGCGTGGCAGGGGGGGCTGGGAGGGGCAGGGCCATGGTGGGGGCGGCTGACCCCGACTGGCCAATGGCAGGTTCATTCCATACCATGTGACACCATGACCAGTATATTGAGGGGGGGCAGTGGCAGCGCGGGGGCGGCGCGGCGTCGGGTCGGCGGGCGGCTGCGGCGCGTGCGGTTTGTTTCGGCGGTTCGTTCCCCCTCTCCTCTCCCCTCCCTTCCCCCCTCCCCCGGGGCTTTGCGCCTCTCGTTGTTCTCCTTTACATTGCATTTCTACTGTTGTTTCTTTTAATTTTCATTATTAAACTGTTCTTATCCCAACCCACGAGCGTTACCCTTCTGATTCTCTCCCCCATCTACCGGTGGGGGAGTGAGCGAGCGACTGTGTGGGGCTGAGCTGCCGCTAAACCACGACAGTCTTTTTGGCGCCCAACGTGGGGCTCAAGGGTTGGAGATAACAACAGCTGCTGGTCCCAGCACCATGTTGTCCTTTTTGCAGTTGGTGTTAAAAATCGGTGTTGGTTGTTTGAGTCTGCTGTGTTCTGCTGTGATTAGTAATGTTTTGCCTACAAGATTTGTTATACAAACACTCGTTTTCAGCTTTATCTGGTATTTGGGGTTTTTGCTGAAACCGTTACTGTACTTCGGATACCACCTTGTTGAGGCAATTAGCAATTATACCTCCTCCTCTGAGAGATTTTATATGGAGGAAATACAGAATAATACCTTTGCAACTTTGTTCTATGATGTCTGTGCCTTTGTTACAACAACGTTTTTGTATCTTGAACATCCTTGGGTGGTTAAGGTGCACTTATTGTTAGTTTTTGGGCATGTTGTTTTGGTTTTGACTAAGCAACTTAAGAATATCACCCAGAAATCTGCCCCGAGGCTTGATAGTTACGAGTGGCAGGGCATGTGGGATAGCATGGGCAAATACCTAGGGCAGTGGGCACCCCCAGTGTTTTGGAGTTTCACCCCCGAGCAAGTGCAGAATCCTAAAAAACTAGTAGAATATTTGGAGAAAGTATGTTGTTACGCTGGGAACTCCAGAGAGACACAGATAACTGCAACGTGCTGGGGTCTGGCCCATGCATACCGAGCACTGCTCAACAGTATTCAGTGCCCCCAGGGGGAAGAGAATGTCTCTGGATTGAAATGCAAAGTGACTGGCACTGTAGACAATCCAGCCCTGACAACAGGCACTGCAGCCACTCAAACCCCCACAACAAGTACCGGAGCTAGCTCAGAAAATAAACCCGTACCAGTATCAGTTGCCCCCATACACAAGACGAAATATTGGAAGCGGACATCAACTCGTTTAGAACGGGATGATGAAGAACCAGGGCCATCGCGGGGAGAGGAGGGAGAAGTAATAAATGAAATAGAGACCACCCGATCCCTGTCCTTAAGCGAGTTGCGAGATATGCGAAAAGATTATAGCCGTCGTTCAGGTGAGCACATTGTCACCTGGCTGCTCCGATGCTGGGATAATGGGGCCAGTAGCCTGGAACTAGAGGGAAAAGAAGCCAAACAATTGGGATCCCTTTCTGGGGAAGGGGGCGTTGACAAAGCAATTGGAAAAAAACCACAAGCCCTCAGCCTCTGGAGGCGACTCCTGTCTGGAGTGAAGGAAAGGTATCCCTTTAAAGAAGATGTTACATATCGCCCAGGAAAATGGACAACTATGGAGAAAGGTATCCAGTATCTAAGGGAATTAGCTGTGTTTGAGGTGATTTATGGTGACCTGGATGATCAACGGTCATCCAAAGATCCAGATGAAGCCGAGTGCACACGACCCATGCGGCGGAAGTTTGTACGGAGCGCACCATCTTCGCATGCAAACTCATTGGCAGTGATGTCCTGGAAAGATGACGAGACACCAACGGTGGCAGAGGTGATAGATAGACTCCGGGATTATGACACAAATATCTCTTCCTCGCTTGTCTCTGCTGTGGAGAAACTATCCCAAGAGGTCCAGCAACTCAAAGAAGATCTGTCCTACTCCCCACCTCGACAGAGCAGTGTCTCAGCTGTTAGGAATAAGCGTCCTTTGGCTCAAAGAAGGGGATACACACCACGGGCCACCCTATGGTTCTACCTGCGTGACCACGGAGAGGACATGATGAGGTGGGATGGCAAGCCTACTTCGACCCTACAGGCACGAGTACATGAACTGCAAGGAAGAACAGTCACTCAGGGAGGCTCTTGCAGGAAAGCTGCTGCTCCAGTTTCCAGCGAGCAAGTCCCCAGACAGAGGAGTAGAAGCGCAGATTTTATTTCTAAGTGTAATAGAGGGACTCCTGATTCACATTTACAGGAAGTGAGTTGTGACTGCCATGATCAGGACTAGAGGGGCCCTGCCTCCAGCCGGGTGGAGGAAAGGGATAACCGGGCTTACTGGACTGTGTGGATCCGATGGCCTGGCATGTCCGACCCACAGGAGTATAAAGCTTTAGTGGACACCGGCGCACAGTGCACCTTAATGCCATCAAACTATATAGGGGCAGAACCCATCAGCATTGCTGGAGTGACAGGGGGATCTCAAGAGCTAACTGTATTGGAGGCCGAAGTGAGCCTAACTGGCAATGAGTGGCAGAAGCACCCCATTGTGACTGGCCCAGAGGCTCCGTGCATCCTTGGTATAGACTACCTCAGGAGAGGGTATTTCAAGGACCCAAAAGGTTACAAGTGGGCTTTTGGTGTAGCTGCCTTGGAGACGGAGGAAACTGAACAGCTGTCTACCTTGCCCGGTCTCTCAAAGGACCCTTCTGTGGTGGGGTTGCTGAAGGTCAAAGAACAACAGGTGCCAATCGCCACCACAACAGTGCACCGGCGGCAATATCGCACCAACAGAGACTCTCTGATCCCCATCCATAAACTCATTCACCAACTGAGGAGCCAAGGAGTCATCAGTAAGACCCACTCACCCTTTAACAGTCCCATATGGCCAGTCCGGAAGTCTAATGGAGAGTGGAGACTAACAGTAGACTATCGTGGCCTGAATGAAATCACTCCACCGTTGAGTGCTGCTGTGCCAGACATGCTAGAACTTCAATACGAACTGGAGTCAAAGGCGGCCAAGTGGTATGCCACAATTGATATTGCTAATGCATTCTTCTCAATCCCTCTGGCAGCAGAGTGCAGGCCACAGTTTGTTTTCACATGGAGGGGCGTCCAGTACACCTGGAATCGACTGCCCCAGGGGTGGAAACACAGTCCTACCATTTGCCATGGACTGATTCAGACTGTACTGGAACAGGGAGAAGCTCCAGAACACCTTCAATACATTGATGACATCATTGTGTGGGGCAGCACAGCAGAAGAAGTTTTTGAGAAAGGTGAGAAAATAGTCCAAATCCTTCTGAAAGCTGGTTTTGCCATAAAACAAAGTAAGGTGAAGGGACCTGCACGAGAAATCCAGTTCTTAGGAATTAAATGGCAAGACGGTCGTCGTCAGATTCCAATGGATGTGATCAACAAAATAGCAGCCATGTCTCCACCAACTAGCAAAAAGGAAACACAAGCTTTCTTGGGCGTTGTGGGTTTTTGGAGAATGCATATTCCAAATTACAGTCTGATCGTGAGCCCTCTCTATCAAGTGACCCGGAAAAAGAATGATTTCAAATGGGGCCCTGAGCAACGACAAGCCTTTGAACAGATTAAACGAGAAATAGTCCATGCAGTAGCTCTTGGGCCAGTCCGGGCAGGACAAGATGTAAAAAATGTGCTCTACACTGCAGCCGGGGAGAATGGCCCTACGTGGAGCCTCTGGCAGAAAGCACCTGGGGAGACCCGGGGTCGACCCCTAGGGTTTTGGAGTCGGGGATACAGAGGGTCTGAAGCCCGCTATACTCCAACTGAAAAAGAGATATTGGCAGCATATGAAGGGGTTCGAGCTGCTTCAGAAGTGGTTGGTACTGAAGCACAGTTGCTCCTGGCACCCCGACTGCCAGTGCTGGGCTGGATGTTCAAAGGAAACATCCCCTCTACACACCATGCAACTGATGCTACGTGGAGTAAATGGGTTGCACTGATCACCCAGCGGGCTCGAGTAGGAAACCCCAGTCGCCCAGGAATCTTGGAAGTGATTATGGACTGGCCAGAAGGCAAAGATTTTGGATTATCACCAGAGGAGGAGGTGACACGTGCTGAAGAAGCCCCACTGTATAACAAACTGCCAGAAGATGAGAAGCAATATGCCCTGTTCACTGATGGGTCCTGTCGCCTTGTGGGAAAGCACCGGAGATGGAAGGCTGCTGTATGGAGTCCTACACGACAAGTAGCAGAAACTGCTGAAGGAGAAGGTGAATCGAGCCAGTTTGCAGAGGTAAAGGCCATCCAGCTGGCCTTAGACATCGCTGAACGGGAAAAGTGGCCAGTGCTCTATCTCTATACTGACTCCTGGATGGTGGCAAATGCCTTGTGGGGCTGGCTGCAGCAATGGAAGCAAAGCAACTGGCAGCGCAGAGGCAAACCCATCTGGGCTGCCACATTGTGGCAAGATATTGCTGCCCGGGTAGAGAAACTGGTTGTAAAGGTACGTCATGTGGATGCTCACGTCCCCAAGAGTCGGGCCGCTGAAGAACATCGAAACAACCAGCAGGTAGATCGGGCTGCCAAGATTGAAGTGGCTGAGGTGGATCTGGACTGGCAGCATAAGGGTGAACTATTTCTAGCTCGGTGGGCCCATGACACCTCAGGCCATCAAGGGAGAGATGCAACATACAGGTGGGCTCGTGATCGAGGGGTGGACTTGACCATGGATATTATTGCACAGGTTATCCACGAATGTGACACATGCGCTGCAATCAAGCAAGCGAAGCGGGTAAAGCCTCTGTGGTATGGGGGACGATGGCTGAAATATAAATATGGGGAGGCCTGGCAAATTGACTATATCACACTCCCACAGACCCGCCAAGGCAAGCGCCATGTGCTTACAATGGTAGAAACAACGACTGGCTGGCTGGAAACATATCCTGTCCCCCACGCCACTGCCCGGAACACTATCCTGAGTCTTGAGAAACAAGTCCTGTGGCGACATGGCACCCCAGAGAGGATTGAGTCAGACAATGGGACTCATTTCCGAAATAGCCTCATAGACACCTGGGCCAAAGAGCACGGCATTGAGTGGGTGTATCACATCCCCTATCACGCACCAGCCTCTGGGAAAATTGAAAGGTACAATGGACTGTTAAAAACCACACTGAGAGCAATGGGGGGTGGGACATTCAAGCACTGGGATACACATTTAGCAAAAGCCACGTGGTTAGTCAACACGAGGGGATCTGCCAACCAAGCTGGCCCTGCCCAGTCAGAAATCCTACATACTGTGGAAGGGGATAGAGTCCCTGTAGTGCACAGAAAAAGTATGCTGGGCAAAACAGTCTGGGTTCTTCCTGCCTCTGGCAAAGGCAAACCCATTCGTGGGATTGTTTTTGCTCGAGGACCTGGGTGTACTTGGTGGGTGATGCGGGAGGATGGAGAAATCCGATGTGTGCCTCAAGGGGATTTGATTTTGGGTGAAAACAGTCAATGAACTGAATGGCACAATGTGAACTGCTATATAATACTGTGTGTCACCTCTGTGTTGTATCAATGATATTAGAGTACGAGCCTCCCAACCCATGGAAGATCAACTATGAAACAAGCCGTGCAGCAGTGATGGAACGATGACTGACTCGGTATGCAGCAACCCAACGCCACACACCATCTCTCCCACCCGGAAAGACTGATACAACAGATGGAGCCCAGAGTCATGGACTGCGTGAACTCAATGGACATTTTAATGGACATTTTACAGGGAAGATCCATGAACTAAGGGAATGATGTCTGTGTATTATGTTAAAGGATGGGAAGGGGAGGGGTGGTGGTTGGTACGGTTGTATTGCATCATATGGGACCTGGGCATGGTGTAAATGGTATGGAATAAGGGGTGGAGAATGTGCTGGTTTTGGCTGAGAAGGGGTTAATTCTCCTCACTGTGGGGGTCAGCTACCTTTCCAGCTTCCCGCGCTCTGCCGCGTGGCGTGGCAGGGGGGGCTGGGAGGGGCAGGGCCATGGTGGGGGCGGCTGACCCCGACTGGCCAATGGCAGGTTCATTCCATACCATGTGACACCATGACCAGTATATTGAGGGGGGGCAGTGGCAGCGCGGAGGCGGCGCGGCGTCGGGTCGGCGGGCGGCGAGCGGCTGCGGCGCGTGCGGTTTGTTTCGGCGGTTCGTTCCCTCTCTCCCCTCCCTTCCCCCCTCCCCCGGGGCTTTGCGCCTCTCGTTGTTCTCCTTTACATTGCATTTCTACTGTTGTTTCTTTTAATTTTCATTATTAAACTGTTCTTATCCCAACCCACGAGCGTTACCCTTCTGATTCTCTCCCCCATCTACCGGTGGGGGAGTGAGCGAGCGACTGTGTGGGGCTGAGCTGCTGCTAAACCACGACAGCATACAAATTTGGGAATTCTAAGAGTACAGAGGAACGATGTTATATCTGCATTAGGAACTGGAACGACTGCTACTGAATTGGTATGCATGTTGGTAAGATCAATCCGCAGAGCCAGTTTACAGACTAAAGAGGATAATAATTTTATCACCTCATAATAAAAGCAAACTTGAACTTTCTTTCTCTATCAATACTAAAAGTTTCAGATTTTACCACCTGACACGAACTTAACGTTGTTACTCGAAGAGTGAAATGACAGTTTTGTTTAGAAAAAAACCCTGATTTGTAAGATAGACAACAACCTGATTTTATTGGAAAAAAAAAAAGAAAGAAGTTTTAATAGTGACACTGAAACAGTACATAAAATACAATAAGAAGTCTCAGTTTTGGTACCCATGATCCTTTCACTGTATCTTCCGTCACGCTCCATTTGTGCAGGGTCCACTTGAATAGGAAGGCAGTACTGAGCAGGAAAAGGTGTGAAAGGACCTGTATCAAAAGCCCTAACTTCTGCTCTTCCCACGCCACTGACTGTATGTGATGCTGCATGCACAAGCATTTAACCTTTTAACACCCAGTGAAGGAATTCACTATCATTCATGGTTTCTAAACATCTTTCTCCTCATATATTTTATTTAGTGCACAGTCATTGCTGACAGACTGGTCTGTGGCTTGTTTTCATTTTTAGCATGAAAAAAATGTCATGAAGAAATGGAACATGTTAGAGGTGATTGGAGCAACAATTGCTGATAACCTTCAGTTTAGTACTCCACTTAAACACCCATTAAGGCTTTTCTGTTTTTTTTTTTTTTTTTTTTGAGGAGGATAAAGAAGTACTGAAGCTTCCAGCAACCTCAAAATTTTTAGCATCCCTACAGCCATATCTTTTTAAGCAACTTTCCCCCTTGAAATTTGCTCTTTCAAGTCAGAAAAACCATATAGCATATTAGAATATAAAGTGGAGAATAAACTGAATAGAGTAACTGCCAGCTAGACTATTCCAGGAATTAAATAAGATGAAAATGTTTCTTTATGTATTCCTTTCAACTTAATTCCATGCAGCTGAAAGAATTCAAAATAGAATTCATTTGTTGACAATTCTGCTACTTGTCATCTAACAACTTCGTAAATCTTTATAAATTTGCCAGTTAAAAGGAATGTGTAGTTTATATTTGATGCTGGCAGAGTTCCAGGTACTATTAAACAGGCAATCCATAACACTTGGGGAAAAAAGAAAGAAAAAACCCCCAAACAAACCAACCCCCCCACCCCCAAAAAAACCCCCACCACAACAAAACAAAAAAGCAGAATAAATTATGCCCAGGTTTGCACTGTTTAAAAGAAGATTTAACTACAGCTTGCATGCACAAGTATAATCTGATCTGATTTTCCTAGTGTAATATATTATTTGTATAAAATACAATGTAAATAACAGTTACTATGCAATAACTACTAAATCTGTTCCCTTCCCCTGTTTCAGCCTCTACATAGGAACCAGTGCCCTCTAAGACTTCCACTAAAAGATATAAATTTTAGTGGACAACGTTTATGGAAAAATTTTGGACTAGCCAGTTTGGTTGCCCTCAGTGGAATTGGCAATAATCAATATTCTGCTCCTCCAGGTCACCACCAATACATATCTGCCAGGCAGATCCCACATAACAAGTGTCCAGCCTTCCCTTTTGTAAAACTTGTGGTGCTTGTACTTCTCCCAAGATAACCTACAGAAAGCAGTCGTATCGTGTAACATGGCTGACAGCATGAAGACACCCAGATACAGTGCTGGATAGCAGAAGTTTCTAAACACTTCCCCAGCATGTTGCAAAAATGCTATGTGTGTAAGTCTAATACAGTGCCAAATGCCATCAAACATTGGTTTCAGATGCTGCTGTCAAGCTGATAGGAAGGTCCTGTTGTCACACTATGCTGAAGTAGCATCCAAACCTTCAGAAAGAGGAATTCACAACATCCCCATTAACATTCTTTGTTTTTTGGTGGTGGGGAAGGTTTTAAGATGTGTAGCTCCAAAAATGCACCAAAAAAATCAAATAAGAGTTTTCAAAAACTTCTGTCATCAAGAGTTTATCTACCCTTTGAAGATTCACCCTTACCCCAAGAACTGCAGGATAAGTTTATGGCAAGATCCTTATCCTACAGCTTTCCTTCTCATCCTAAAACATACCCATGACTGTGAACCACCATGCACTCTTAAAGTCCTCGTGATTCCACACCATTATTGTACAACCATGGGAACTACAAAGCGTGTTTGTACGTATTTCAGGCAGAATCCTGGGTTATTACGCCACACTAAAAAGAACCTTGGCCTGTGAAGCAGAAACAATTTGGCAGGAGGTAGAAGAGGGAGGGTGGCAAACATTTCTACCCACCACCCCCCATTGCATATTAAGACTGGATCTAATCCTGTAACGTATATGAAAATATGACATCTCCTCCCAAACTGATTTTGCCTTATTATTTTACTACACCTGCTCTGAAAACAGAAGTTTCTTTATTATATTATGTAATATATATATATATTCTGGAATAAACAACCATTGTCTTCAAGACGACAAAAATATTTCAAATATTGGGGGAGATGTGGAATCTTAGGGAAAGGTAGCTAAACTTTATGGAAACACAGTTAAAAGGAAAGTGACTGCGTACCACTAACCATGGCTGTTAGCTTTAATAATCATTTGCCTATTCATTTACATAGGGAGGGTTGTGTGGGGGTCTGTGTGCATGTGTTCATAATTTCTCATAAAAAAGTGACAGTGCTAACAGTCTAGAAAAACTTTATGTTCTTTTTTTAGGGCATGGGTGTTTCCATCATTAACTCTGTCAGTGGGGCAAGTTTCCAATACTGTTCCCCTTCAAAATACTGTAATTACAACAGAACTCAAATGTTTCTGAATTTTTAAGGCAAGTGGATGATTCAAATACGTCTCAGTGTTTACTTTTCTCCTGTTGAATAACAGTTTGGGGAACATACAGCACTTTCTTATGTGCTTCCAGCAATAAAGCAATAACAATAAGTGATTGTTATTTGCTATGGACAAGTTGTATTTCTTGAAAGTGATACAAAGCTCAGGGAGCTGGAAGTGCATTACAGGAGTCAGAGGCACTCTCAAGCAATGGATCTCAAGGTCACGTTTGGCCTTGTGCCTCAGAAGGTTACCCAAGAAAGGCTGAGAAGATTGTCTTAGAAGTATATAATTAAGTGATAACATCATTGCTCCCGTGTTCTGCAAAGCAGTAGTCCACTTGTGACAAACTACTTGTACTCCAGGCTCATAACTCAGCCACTGGACGTTGTTATTCTATCAGAAAACAAATGAGCAATTATATTATTGCTATAATTCATAGATCAAAAAATAATTTAAACTTGCTAAGCAAGAACAACTAATTAACCCTCAACTCATGTTAAATTTGTTGCAGGTAAGCAGATGAATAAGTCATTTCAGTCAAGTACCTGGGAAAGAGATAGCAGCCTTAGTGATATGTACCTTGATACAGGCTTGTGTAAATTACAGAAAATAATAAAAATCATCACTTCTCAAAGCTTTCTTGGCCTTTTGTCCAGCTGAAATTGGGCCTCTCAGAAGACAGTACTCCCACACCAGCTTTTCTGCATTGCTAGGAGTACCTCATCTACCTGGGCCAGAGCAAAACCACAGAGCTGGTGCTTGAGACTGTGGCTGTATTTTCTCAGCTTTGCCCATCTAAATAAAATACAACATACCCTGACAGAATTTATAGCAGGGTCACAACAACAATATTTTCATTGGTACAGAGGGAAAAGGCAAATCTCCTTCAAAAGAGCACCATCTGATATATGTCCCCATATTGTCTTCCTAAGGTTCTCCGTTTGTCAGGAGGACATGCATGCTTCCCATACATATACAGGATGTAATTTCTTTACTATTTCTAGATATTTATTTGGCAGTCTGGTGGTACTGAAATTCTCAGTGTATGAAATATGAAATGATGCACAAATTAATAACACTAATGATACCACCACCTTAGCAGTCTTGTCTGAGTATCTCAAGCTGTGTGATATGCATAAATTCTGCGTGTCCTGAAAAGAGGGATTTCATTTGTGTAGTCTCCTACAAGAGCTAAGAAAAAGGATGGTAGTCCACTGCCATGGCACGGTCTGGCTGCCAATAAAGAATTAAATCTTTCTGTGTTTCATTCTTAGCCCCTACTTGTGAGGTGGGGTTAAATGGGGAGTAAGAGGTGAAGAGAGCACAGAGAAATCCCCAGTCCGACTCCAGAGAACACACTGGATATTATTGCTAAATCTTTTATAGTCTCATCATGCTACTTGCTAGTACCGTAGATTTCTTTCTATATTAGTATCATGAAAAAACACCCCCAGAGTCCTAGAAGAACCGATCTCATCTCGAGTTCGACATGTGAGCCAACCTAAGTTATCACAGATCCAAAATGCTACACAGACACTAAATTGCTCTGATCAATGACAATGTGAGGCTGCTGTATGACATTTTCCTTACGTGAGCCAACATAGTTTGCAGCCTGTAAAATTTCACAAGAATCTTAATGACAAAACACTGATGCGGTCCTCTATTCCCTATGTAAAACAAAGAAAATTTCCACAGTAGATTTCCCCCGAGACTTATGTGAGGGCAATATTCAACACCATAAAAACATACAACAGCATCCACTGAACTACCAGGATACAGTTTGCCTTCCCTGGCAGCAACATGGGCTCTGAAGAAGTTCTGACCCCCAGGCTGCATCCTGCTGCTCACCCTCATGCCAAGGCCCTCCCCTCAGTTGTGCCACCCCTCGTAACTCTTTGGAGGACCATACCATAACCTGTATCCCTAAACGCAGCCTTTTTGCTATCAGTGTCTTCGGTCTTGGAGAGTTTTCTGGGTTGGATCCCTACAGGTGGTCTCACAAACTGTTGTGTTTATGTACAAGTGGTGAGGGGCCCCAGATGGGAAAAGTAAAAAAATGCAGCTAAGAAAAAGGTATATAAATCCCCACTATGGTTACCTTTCTTTCAAGAAGCTGGGCATTACATACCGCCTTTTCAGCACAACTCTGATCTCATCAAAACTGAGACAAATCTCAGTGAAATCTAAGTAAATATTTACCACAATTCTCATCAGTTCTAAATCTTTAAAACGAAGTTCTAAATTTGGAGTCTTAATGGTTGGCAATATTCCTCAGAGTAAAATTTGATAGAGTCACAGAAGTGCCTAAGAGGCTAGGCACCAGAATCTTACAGCAAAAAGTAGTTACTGGCCCTTTATAGTGATCTTTATTCTAAAATTTCTTTAAGGGGATAATTATTTGGGTGAGAAAGTCCTACCAAGACAAGACAGCATAGCTTTCAAAGATGTGTTTTCCTGTTAGTTTGGATATTTTGCTTTTGTTTTAAGTTTGAATGCAAAGCAGTAACAGAGGGGAAAAAACCACCCCACACCTCTGTATGTAACTTCACAGACTTTGTGGAGCAATATAAACACCACACTAACCTTACATCCTTGTTGCAGGCAGAGATCTAAAAATAGCTAATGCCTCCATGTGTTTTACAAACCAGGAAATATTTATGAGAAATATGGGCTGTGAAAGAAGACTAAATAAAAGCACATTAGAATAAGTGTTTGGACAAATTTTTATCTTGCTGATAGCTGGAAACAGAACAAGAATTGTCATATGCGCTTCATGAACATATGTGGAAAAGCGTACCAAGCTCTAAGCTCAGCCCGTCATTGGATGGTATTTAAAAAATGATTCACTGTTATGATTGATAAAGGTCACGGCATACCCATTTCTAATATTCCAGCCCTCACATAGTTTGTGAGGCTTTGTCACCATAACGCAGGTTTTATTACCAGAGATTATATGTGGACACTCACAAATTCATAGCAAACGAGCAAAACTACAGTTTCTTTCTTTTTTTTTTTTTAAATCAGCAATAGCATGTCTTTAAAAGCCACAAACCCTCAGCTAACTATCACCAAAACCCCACTGCAGTCACAACCACTTGTCTGTACCGTGTAGCAGATGAACTCTGCAGTAGGCTCTGCAGTCCTGCTTCGCCTGTCACTAGAGCGACTGGGAGTCACTGGATATGACTGCAGTGTGCCATGACTCCTTGCCCATCCACTGGCCCATGTTTCATTCCCAAGGAAACCATGGCACAAGGAGGGCAACACAGTCAAGGCATACATGAGGTATACGTGTTTGGAAACAATACTCCAGCCCCACACTTCATCTGTAGGCTCTGTTTGTTGCATTGAAGGCCAGCGGTGCCCCAGATTTAACCCCACAATAGACGCACTTTCACGGTGTCATGATTTCAAACTCCACTGCCCAGGTCTTCTGCACTGGGGGTGAGGTTGGAGACAGAGCAGGGCTCCTTCTGGATCTTAGCAAGGAAGCCCAGCAACAAATGACTTAATAAAATAGCTGGTTTGATAATACTGAACAAAAAGAGGAATACAGATAGCAAGTAAATCTTGTGGCCATTCAGACACTGGGAACCCTGCATTCAGGCAGCAGACAGACAGACCCTAGATGAGTTTTCCCATGGTGCAGATGCTGTCCATAGAGAAAGGTTCCTCCTTTTTGGTCATTTGAGCTGCTATATAATTTTCTTACAAGAAAACAACCCTCTTCATCATTTCTGCTGTCAGACAGAAAGGATGTTGGTTTGTGAACTCATGGCTGCGCAGTTAGATAAAGGCAAGGCCAGACAAGTGGCTCTAAGTGGGAGCTGCCGCAGGCTCCTCTGCTCCCATGAGTGAAGTGATCCTGCGGCCAAAGGGTCCGTGCAGCACCTCACAGCCTGAAGGCCAGGCTGGACAGGCAGCGTATGGCAGCATAGCACAGGCCTGCATCTACCCAGCGTAGCTGTTACGTGGGTCACTGACTCCTGGACATACAATGCCCTCCCCCCCCCCAGTCACTACTCCAAGTCTGTGTGACTAGCAGCCTTGCATCATGCCAAACCCTCAGGGTGATTTTAAAGCAAATAGGTAATAGTATCATAGAATCACTTAGGTTGGAAAAGATCCTTAAGATCCTTGAGTCGAACCGTAAACCTAACACTGCCAAGTCCACCAATGTTCCATCCAAAATATATACATGTATATAAAAAAAAACCCCGACAAAAAACACACACACAACTACATTTTATACTCCTGCCTGGAGAAGGGAAAGAAAAGAAATCCAAGGGTGTCTCAGCATGGGAAGGGGATCAGAGGCAGGCGAGGACAGCTCAAGGCCAGCGGCAGCGAAGAAAGGGACAGGAATGGTTCTGACCACGGACCACGTCTTGGGGATGGCTGCAAGCTATGAACTTCTACAGGGACAATCAGCAGCTTCCAAGAGCAGGTCTCTGAAGCCAGCCCACCACAAGAGAAGGTCACACAACAAAACATGAGGAGCCAGCCCAGCGATTTTCCCTTTCACACTTGGTGGGAACCACGCACACTCTGCTCCGCACCGATACTTTGTGTGAACTGGACAACATGCACTTTCAAGTACACAGCAAGGGAGAGGAAGGAGATGTCAAGGGTGATGTTAACCCATCTGAGAGTGCCCAGAGCTCTTAGAAACACAACAGGACTGCAAACATGCAAGTCACAAGGAACAGTCAGAAAAATGGCTGAATTCCAGAGATGCCCCTTCTTCTTCACTTTGGTGCCCCTTCTTATTTGAAAATGGCAATTCTCCGTGATTTCTGATGTTTTTCGTTTTCATTTCACAAACATAAGATTACTAATATTAGATAAATCCAGAGCCATTAGGCATTCTTTTAATTGTAATCTATTACAAAGTCATTTTGATGCAAAGCACTTTACAAGTGAATGAAAAAATAGGAAAAAAGAGTAACTTACTATACTAAAAGAGAGAGAGAAGAAATAAGTACCTCTTTGCAAGGGATTGGGTGCCTGCTGATGGGAGAGAATGTAGCATACGAGGAGCTGTGAGATTTACCCTTTGCAAAAAATTCTGGGCTGCAAAAACATGGCTTGTTTTTCCTTAGTATTCCTAATTTTTTCATGCTAATCCGGTATTGGACAACACGCTGCTTAAGTGTCCCATGATGTATTGCACCAAAGCATGTAAAGGAGGGTCTCTGCTTTTTTTTTTAATCCAGACAATACATTAGCTTCAGCTGCTACAGAAATCAGCTGCAGGGTGATATGTAATCAACATTAGCATCCTGATGTCACACTATATCCCCAAGCACATGCGAGTTAACTGTTACTGGATAACAAAAGCTAGAGCAGCACAATTTTGCAGTACAGATCTATGCCTGCTCAGCAACCCTAATAACTAGTTGGACTTAAAGAAGAATGTAATCAGTCCAAGCGAGCACGTAGCATAAGATATAAGTAATAATTGGAAGTCACAGAATGCAGCAGATAAAACCAAAGTATTGCACAATGACTCTTCGTCATAAAAAATATTATAGTGTTAAAAACCAGCATGGTTTGCCTCTTGACAGAGGCACAACTGTACCTTTGCAGGAAAACATTAATAGTAGCTGAAAACTGAATCCCATCCACATTTCTGCTTGTGGGTGGAAGTGTGCATCCTCATTTTCCACTGAAGAAGAGAAGAGAAAAATTCAAATCGCCCAGTCACTTTAAAAGTATGCTGGCTCCTATATTCTTCTTCTTTTGATGCTTCCACCTGCAGGAGCATCAAAGGATGTGACTTTTTTTGTTGTTGTGGCAGTTCTAAGAAATTTGATTCTTCTGAAAGTTTTTAACAGGCTTACAGAAGGTCATAACAGTATGCTAAAGAGCTAATGGGAGCAGAAGATCATCAGCCTATCTTACTGCAACATCTGCAGGTGAGGCAGGATGGGCCTGTGGAGGGGAAACAGCACTGGTAATTTAGTGCTGTAAAGACTGGGATGGTTGCAGGATGATGAAGTCTGTAGATATTTACAAGCTCTTCAGGAGACAAGTTTGGTAGAAACTGTACCACAGAACTTGAAATTGGATTTCTGACACATCTAGGGGAGCTTCAGAGATAGGGGGCTGCTTTCTCTGCTGAAACAGGAGCCATTTGCCAGCTTTGGCTCCAGTTCACAGTGGCACCGCAGGGACTGGAATATTAATACTCAGAAAGGCCAGAACCTGAATTTTTTTGTTCTTATCTTTTGCAGACAGAAAAAAAAAAGCAGCAATGATTTTGCACTAGTTTCTTGAGAGTTTTTATAAGTTCAGAGTTAAAAATTACACTTAGGAGGATGAATTTTTTTTGTCAGCTAGAATTGTCAGTTTGGGTGGTCATTTCTGAGAACATATCAATGACAAGATATGCCAAAGATATAGCTTCAGTTTCTACAGAATTTTTGCCCAGATTTTTCAAAATAAAACAATGCAATAAAAAGCTGACTACATACCTCTGTGCTAGACTCACTCTGTTAGACTCATAAGTATACTGTCTGATGGCAGGACTCTAAAAAGAAATCTCTTAATAAATCTAAATCCATCTATATGCCTGATCACAACCTGCTTATTTCAGCTCGTTAACAGAGCCTGAATCATCATGTTGGTAGTGGTTTAAATGAGTCGTTTTTGCTCATAAGTGAAGCCTTTTAAATATCTTGACAAGTTTTCTCTGAGGATTTGAAGCTGACCCACATCTTACACAGCTGGAAGGCAAAGTCCGGTGATCTGTGCTGCACTCAGCCTGACAAAGTCATCATGCCGCACTTTTAGCAAGAGTCACACTAATTGCCTATGCAGGGCAAAACAAACGGATTTAAAAAAGAAATACAAAGAAAGGCAGGGAGACTACAGGCTCAGGCTTGAGGTGGAATCCAAGCTCTTGCTCTGACAATATTAAGTATTACATCTCCAGGGCTGAGTAAAACCACAAATAGCAATCACCCTGACATCAGATATTAAAAACACTTCTAAAAGGCACCTTACTTGAAAATGTATTTATAGCTCCAGCACCGGGGAATGGTTTGCCTCCAATTTTTTTGAGAAAAATAAAGCTGATGTCCATTAAGTTCTGCTAAAAAACCCACCCCATTCTAAGGGATTTGTTTCTCCTGAAACATATTAGATCTTAATTTCTTCAATAGATTCAATACATGGGTTTTGCACTCCTTGAAAGCACTGGGTGCTCCTCCTGAAGTATGGAGATTTTGGAGGGTGCTGTGCAATAAAATAAAGCTCAGCCTGCAAATACACAGTAGTCCCATTCCCCTAACTTGTGGGAGCCATATCAATTTAAGAGAGCTGAGCACTTCATCAGAAGACCCTGCACTGTATTAAACCCCCAAGTGAAAGTCTGCCACTCCTCTGAAGCCAAGGTAGAAAGCAACTACTGAAAATCCAGAATTCCTTGCACGTGAAAGAGCCAGGTTAGAAAAAACATGCTAACTGTTGAGTCAGAAAAACACTCCTGTTTAAATAGCTGTTATAGACATATTAAACCAGAAAGCTGGTTTCCCTCCAAACATCTCTTTCCTGTCTACAATATTCCAAATATCTAACAAATTTCTTGCCATTTCCAGCAGGTTGAGGAGCAGCAGAGGGAAGTAGGGTTGTTTAGTCTGGAGAAGAGGAGGCTGAAGGGAGACCTTATCACTCTCTACAGCTACCTGAAAGGAGGGTGTAGCAAGGTGGGTGTCAGTCTCTTCTCCCAAGTCACTAGTGATAGGATGAGAGGAAATGGTCTCAAGTTGTGCCAGGGGAGGTTTAGATTAGATATTAGGAAAAATGTCTTTACTGAAAGAGTGGTCAGGCACTGGAACAGGCTGCCCAGAGAGGTGGTGGAGTCACTATCCCTGGATGTATTTAAAAGACATGTAGATGTAGCACTTCTGGGCATGGTTTAGGAGGCATGGGGGTTTTGGGTTGACAGTTGGACATCATGATCTTAGAGGTCTTTTCCAACCTTAATTATTCTATGATTCTAGGTACAAAATCCATACAGCACCCTGCAATTCTCCCTGAAGCTTCCCTGACCTTCAGCCTCTGCCCATGGACAAAGAGGGAGAGGAAAGCAGGCAGCAGGGGGGATAACAGAACTTCTTCAAATTCTGTCCTTGATCTGTGATGCTGAGGTTATGACTCCCTGTGCTGTGGGAGTTACTTCTATGAGGCTGTCCCAGAGACAACCACAGCCTGGGAGTCCCCAAAAAGCAGGTCCTGGAAGCTACAAAGAAGTCATAGGGCCACATACTGCAAGTCACACGAGACTTTTCCCACAAATGACAAATAACTTTAGAACAAATCTCCAGGGGATGTTCCATCTTCTTCAAGGGAGGGAAAATCCTAGCCACTGCTGGAGTGAGTTCCACTTCAACATCATCTAGCCTGATTATTTCCATACAAGACAAAGTGTTGTTTGAATTCCTGTCATGCAGGTGGCTGATGGGAGCTTTTTACCAGCTGGATATACTCTTCTTGGGTGAGGTTTCAGTGTTTTGACCTGCAAGCCACTTTTCTGAGTTGCTATACAGGCCAGCAACAAACAGGAGAGAGACAGCAGCAATACGACAGCACAGTTAGCAGAGAGACAAAACATTTATGGCAGGGAACAGAAATGTTCTTGGTGGAATGAAGTAGATTTACGAGGACGTAGATTTTGTCTCCAATTACCTGTGCTCTTACTTCTTCTGCCCACTTCTCTATTTGTGGGGAAGAGAAGCTTGCCTCCTTGATTTTAGCATACTCCAGCTCTCTTCATTTGCCCTCACTTCACGTCAAGCCTCCAGCCCCCTCCATGAGTTATCCTTACCATACCTTTCATTTGCAGCTGGAGGAATGAAAGAGAAAGGATGCACTTTAAAGAGCCTGTTGCAAAAAGAAGACAACAGGAAGCTCAGTGGCTAGGCTGAGAGGGCCCTCAAATGCAGTACATCAGGAGAGTAGAATCTGAAGCATATTCTATATTTGTGCCATGTAAACAAATTTCCTGGCTTCATATAGGTAGCCCATGGTATTACTGTGCTTTCTGCGTTCCAGTATCTTCTGTTCAGGGAATGACAAATAGACTGGACTTGACAGAAGCATTCAAAGAGTAACAATCTAACCAACACTGCTGAATTGTTTGCTCTCCAATTCACAACACAGCACGGCCGTTTTCCGTAAATGGAGATTACAAGAGAAAAAGTAAAGACAGACAACTTCTTGTCATTTGAATTTCAAATACAATACAATGTGGTGGCAGAAGTTAATAATACACAGTTTACAGCACACTAATTGCATCAGAAGCACTTCAATGTCTTTTCAGGTTTTTTTCCCCCCTTGCATCTAAACCCCTTTCTTTGCCATCATGTTCATCAGCATTTCTTCTGGATTTTTCTTTCTTCTTTTCCATATTTTTTAAATTAGTATCCCCTTTTCTCTCCTTATGTCTCCCCTTCCTAAGCCCTGGCTTCGGTTATCCATCTATACAGACTATCAGTTGGATTTTGCTTTCTTTGCTTTTCTCGCTATTTGTTCTCTGCCAGCACAGACAACATTAAATGCCAAAGTCATTGCACAGTCCAAAGTAGAAACCGTGTACGAACACTTCTCATATATTTTCATGGGTATTTCTCCTATCACTGCCCTAAAATCATGTTATACTTTCACTTTTCCAGCTTTGCATCAGTTATTTTATCTGATTTTCCCTTTGACTCAGAGCAGATTTGCAGCCCATGCACAAACACTAAATTGGAGGAAGAAGAAGGGCTGTTTAGACTGAGTGTGCCTGCCTGAAGTCATTGAGGAATTAATCCAGACCCAGGAAAACTAGGTTTAGATGCCAATGTTCCTCAAGTTGTGGGATGGTCAAGGCCTATCTTTAATGTTTGTGTTTAATGCCACACCAGAAAGAGTTTGCAAGAGGAAATACTACTGTGAATCTAGATTCTTCATGCAAACAAGATCCTAATCCAATTCTCTTTCAGTTTCCAGGGAGCAGCGTGCTTGACTCTGGAAGTTCAGATGCTCACCCACACATATATTCAATTATCTGCTGCCTGTTGGCACTCACAATTTAAGCTATTTTTTTCACCTACAACAGCACCTGAGTGCAATATACAAATATATGCTGTTCCATGATAAAAAGTAGGCCTATATAATTATTAACAGGAGCTTTCATTAGTTCCAATGCTGTTTTAATCACTGCAAATACCACCTCAGTCTTCTCTCTTTCATAAGACTGATGATAGTCTGGATTTAGCAATTGAGATGAGATGATCTCTCTTTCAGAAACAGAAGAGAAGTAGTCTGGGTTCCCGCTATGAAACCACAAAATCACCCTGTCATTCTCTGAATCATCACACCCCATAGTGGAAGCTGACCTTTGATTTTGCAAACTCAAGAAACAGCCAAAGATATTAAATATCAATTTTCAGAAATTGTCACATGTTCCTGTCATGAATGAGGTACTGCAACACGGTCACAGATATTTCAGTGAAGGCAGGATGTGGATAAGTTAACCGCACAACCTGATGAACTGAAGCAAGTCACAAGACTAAAACTTGAAATAGGGAAGTGGTGGAAAAACAACATTCCTCTCCCTCTTAGGCACATCCACACAGATTCATGACTGAATTTCAGAGGCACTAATCATGACTAATTTCAGAAGAGTCAAAAGGGACTGTGACACCTCAACAAAAGCCACGGGACATGCTCCACAGTGCCCACTCTCACCAAACAGCCCATTTCTCAACGCAACACACACTACAGCTTTACCCAGCATCAATGTGCAATACTGCATCAACCTGGTAGGATAGACATGTGCTAATTGCGGACTTTAACTTTACTGAAGCAGATAAAGTACATTTAAATACTGTAGAAGAAACTGTGATTACTATACCATATTTCAGGATGAGAGGGGAAAGAGCTAACAACAGAAAATACTGTGGCATAATACTTCACGTAGCCACAATGTAATTATCCAAATTGGAGTTGGTCCAAACATCAGAGTTAATAAATTTCCTACTGTGAAAAGTTCCAAGAAATTTTTAGTGACAACAGCTGATTAAAACCATGGGTTAATTCGCACACTACAGTAGCTCAGAGGTCTTTGCTTCAAGAATGCTGCCAGCACACTGATGAAAACTGGTTTTAGTCATAAGCTCAAACAACTATTTACTGACATGCATTATAATGCTCACAGAGCACAGCCAAGGTATTTTAGTACTGAAGTACCAGTACCATTGTAGGATTAGAAGTTTACATCTGTGTAACATATCTGTTACAAGGAGAAAACAATTTAGAGTATAAATTCAGAAGCACCACCTTGAGATAACCTTATGCTTGACGTAACCCTAGCATTTTTGCACTTAACCCAATCTTCAGGACAATAAACTGCTTTTTCTCCAAAAAGCCCCACAAAGCAGGGCCCATGCACACACGGGTCACGTTTCAGGTGAGTTGTCCTGTTGACTCCAGGTTTAAAATTGCATTCAAGCCAAAAATTACACTAGGTTTAGGGTCTAAAACACTATCTTTAGTCTAGCCTCTGTACTTTGTTCATTTCATGATCTATTTTGCCACTATGGAGGGATGCAAGGATTCCCCATGCTGCCTTCCATTTTATGTATTACAGAAATTACTATCTAATTTGTACTACATATTCCAGAGATTTTAAATGAAGGCAGAAGCATTCATGCACCTGCAAGGAAATCATAAGAAGATATTTCAAGTCACACGTGCATCCTCCTGTAGAGAGCTGTAAAGCCAGGCGTGCAACCCTTGGCCACATAGCTCAGCAGCAGCCCTCCCACTCTCCTCACCCCAGCAACACTTAGGAAAAAGAGATAAATGCTGATAGCATGGGCCTGCCCTGCCTTCCCTGTCAGCTGTGCAAACTGTGAAGAAATCCTACTAAGAACAAGGTTTTAATCTTGTTCCAATACCCTTTCTCCCAACCCCATGCAGGCAGGCAAGCTAACCCATCTCCTGCATGCCTCTGCTAAGCCTCAGAAGTCCTTTGTTGTGCTTCTGACTGTGTTGCCTGTAGCTCAGTGTTTCTCCTTCAAAGACTTGCATCGTAATCCTTGCTCTATGGTTCTAGTGCTTCGGTAAAGGGTTTTCTTTGTCTTAAGTAAGTGTTTTTACAAACCCAAAAGTCTGTTTTTAAAAAGCATCTTCCCTCTTTGCAAGCCAGCACACTGTGATGTGACAGTCCATCCGTGAGATCTAGTGTTACTGAAGGAGGGAAAAGGTCTTCACACATTATCAGAATGCTCTCTCGCCACTTTGCTTTCTTTCTAAATCTATTTACTGAAAAAAACTTTTAACTTTACAGCGTCAGTTGTTTAGTGATACAGCATCAAAAGTCAAAATCATGCTTGCCACAAAATGCAGATATTTATACTCAGAAACATAAGGACTTACAACGACTGATCTATACCTGGAAGTATGAAAGAATAACAAGAAAACTTGTATTTTAAGTGTTAAGTCTTTGGCTTACTGAAGCTTTTTCTTTCAGCAGCTCATCTTAACAGAAATGGCTTTGCACCACTTTGTGACCCAAAGCCATCCAAAACACAATGGAAACAAAGCAGCTCAAACCCAAGTTCTGAATACATTTCTCCCTCTCCTGCCCTATGCTGTTGGCATTTGCTTCTTTTTTTTTTCCACCAAAAAGAGAAAAGGTGTACATGCAAAATGGGGTCAAGTGCATTCACAGTTCAGAAAAGTGAGGCTGAACATTGTCTAGGTCACTTGACCACAGAAAAAGCTTCAGCCACATAATCTAGGTGACAAAGTGCACCTCACCTCACTGAAGCTCGTCCACGACAGAGTTGGTTCTCTCATCACTATATTCCAGCGCTTTTTGTAAACAGGATAAAGGAAAAATATCACAGAACTACCAGAACTGCATGGGGCTCATCTACATGATGGGATTTCCCTCAGAGTAACAAGCAGTTATTCACTGAAGTAGTTAACTCATAAATGCTGACCTTACACCGCAGCTCTCGCGCCAGGCTGACAGTGAAGATGACGCCCAGCTGTAAACACCAAGGGAGAAGAGTTTACTAGCATGGTGAAGGACAGGGAAAGCCTTGTTCCCCCTCAGACAAAACGTCACCCTGTCCTATAAGATTCCTACAATGGAAACTCAGCTTGTAAGTCAACTGGGAAGGTACTGGACCTCCCTCACAGCATCAGTGCTGCCCTGCACAGAGCCTTGGGCTGTTACGATGAAGCAGAGGAATGCGGGGGGCGGGTGGCAGGGAGGAAACAGTAGTTTGTGCTTTTTAATACAGTGCCTACTTCTGCTGCAGGTAATGCAGGTAAAGCAGCTCATAGAGAAGCTATGAACTTATTTGGGATTAATACTTCAAGGACTTTGAGAATTACATTTCTGTTAAAGTCTCTTTTAGAATATGAAATATATGTTTATTTAAAACCAATTTATAAAAATGACTGGGATTTACTCGTACACAAATTTGTGCAAGACCTTGGAGAGCAGCCTCAAACTTGTACGGATTAATATCCCTCTCTATCATGCAGCAAGTGCTTTGGACTGCTTATACAAGGTCTCCTGCTCAGTAAGAGACATCTTTGTTAAGGAAGTCTTCTCCTGAGCCTAAGATGGTTGGTATGCCAGCTAATAAAATCAAAGAAGTGGGAAAGAGATGCAGTGGGAAACTGTGGCAACATAGCACTTTAGGATCCCGCAAAAGAATAGGATGGGAGGGAAAGATGTAAAAGCTGACATTTTGAGCACACATTTGAGGCGGCTGTTATGTGGAGGGAATTGTACTGAGTCTAAACTCTCCTTGTTCACATTTGCCCAAGATGATGACAACCAATGCCAGGAACAAAAAAACGTGCATTATCTCTAAGCATCCCCTAACAGCCAACAGAAACACAAGCATGTTTACTGCTTGCCTTACAGGGCTGCTGGTAGCTTTGCCATGAAGGCCTAAGGCGCCAGGACCCTGCTTGGGCTGCAAACCACAGCACAGCTCCAGGCAATCAGGCACATCCTTAGTTAGAGAGTCCTCTTACCTACCCATGTTTCTTTTTTCCAAGCTATGTTGATGCTGTTCCAGACATGAAGCTTGGTGCTGAGCTTCACGCCAAAATCCTTTGCAATTCTGAAGCAGTACTAGAGGTGTAATTTTGGTCTTTGATCTACTACTAACACCTGATATCTCACTGCAGCCATGCGGGCTACCTTACTTGAGACCCAGCAGAAGGGAGATTAGTTTCTTGGTCCCCATATCTGTTATTCAGCCTTATAGGATGAGCTGGGGTATAAGCTTCAGAGAAGCACAGGCGTAAATACAAACCATCAGTATGGCAAAGGGTTTGCTAGTCAAAAACACATACATTCTTGAGGTTTCATTAAACCTTCCATTTAATGAAAGCGGTGTGTAGGCTGCCTAAATATGAGGTGAAGACTCCACAAAAAGCAAGCTGCAAAGAGAAGCTTCTCCATGTGAGAGACGAGGCAAGCATCATGTTGGCCCCACATTCTTCCTTTCCTCCTGGCCAACTTCCCAGGCATACACCACAGGCCAAGAGCCTCAGACCAGAAAATTCTTTCTACAACAAGCAAAAACCAGAGAAAGCCCCAACAAGCTGACATTTTGTATACAATAAGAGTGCAGGAGCAGACCATAGGAAGCTTGGGCATACCTAAAAAGGTATTTTTGGCTTCTACCCAAACAAGTAGAAGTCCTAGCCACATGTAGTTCAAGGGCTAAAGCAGATGCGGGCCTCACAGCTGTCTCGCTTCTGGTCATGAATGATGCAAAGAAGAGCATGGTTACAAAGAATTTCCATAGCAGAAGTCTGGTCCCTTCCCTGAAAGTCACACTAGCATATCATTAGACCATCAAACTACTTCAGCGCAAAGGGGCATGCAAGTAAACACAGCTATACTCTAAGTTGGTTTGAGGCAAAATTATACCCACTTCAAAGAGGAACAAAATTTCCATATATACTCCTGACTCTATGCCACAGTAAGGAGCTGCATTCTGCAGGCTTAGGCTTTTCCTCATCAAAGCAAGGTGGTTTGAAAAGATACTCAAATAAACAACCCTGTGCTTTTTGATACACAGGGCAAGAGGAAGATACAACAGTGAACAGAAACCCAGCGGCATTCTGGCACCCTGAACCACCCAAGAGATGAGAACGAGGATCTTCAGTGCAGAACACAGCAGGGCGCTTAGCCATTCAAATGAGATACATCCAGCACACATAAACACAGGAGGACAGATTTTTTTCACGCCTAGCACAAAAATCTATATACAGTGATAAGCAATAAAGCAGATGAGAAAACATGGTCTGAGAGTAAGAGGTCTGAATGTCCCAGAGACTCTCCACACTCTCTTCCCACGGTCTTCCAAGCTTCATTTAAACCATGTGTTTTACTACAGCTCTGAGTGCTCAACGCTCTGGAAAATTGCACCAGTAAATTAGAGGACTGTTTATGTCTACTTGTACAGAAGTCCTTCCTGTGCTGGCTACAGTCATAAATGAGTAAAGCTGTCATTTGCTGCAGTGTTGCTAACTATTTCTCTAATGCATCGCTGCTTAGAGTTTACGGAAAGATCAGTCCTTGGTGAGATGGAAACTTTGCTAAACAAATACTTACAGGCCCATCTGGAAAAGGTTTTGCCTAACTGCATTCCCTCTGTTTAAGCTCGGGAAGAACTGCAAGGCCCAAATCTGCCAATATGCCTCTATTAATATTTGGAGAATTAGCTGTTTTATTAGAGAAAAAGGCCAGGCAGTCAGGAAGAAATTTTGTGAGCTCAGACTAAAAATAGTAGTGAGCGTTTATTCATCTGTAAGTCTGTTTATCTTGGATAGTTTTTCATTGATTTTACTGCAGCTGTTCCAGGTCTATAAGCTTGAAAAGCTTTTAACAAATAAAGGTACTACTTTGTCAGATAGGCTGTTTCCAAGCTTTCAAAGCAAGAAGCTCCCTTTAACCTTTGTGGCAAGCCCATCAATAGAAGAGATGATCCAAGAGGGCAAAAGTCTACCCTTAGCAGTACAGATCTGTAAAGTCACACATCCCCAGAGAGCGCAGGCTACTTTTCCTCAGCACACATGCAATAGCTGAATAATCAAACAGAAGGCAGGACCCAGACACATACGCCACATGCACATTTAACTATATCCTGATCTTCTAGGTAAGAAGCACCACCCTGGATTTCTATAGGAAGAGAGGTGATTTAGAAGATGGGAAGCGATACAGAAGTAGGTTGTACGCTGCTGGAACTGTACCTCCTTTTGCATTAGACCTAATACTTGCCTAAAGAATGGTACCAAAGCATTTAAATTAATTTGTGATATAAAACACTCAAGAGGTTCTTAGCTTGAAGGATTCATAACTGAAATGCAAACTCTTCTGATGTAAAAGGTAGCAAGAATCATAAATCAAACGGTAACAGAAAAGCTGAGGGAGAAGAGTAAGCGTGCTGCTTTCCTGAGCGGAGATTTCCAGATGGGAAATTTCAGCAGCAGAACAGGAGCACTGACCACTCTCAGCTATCAAAGCTTCCATGGCACTTCCTGAAGTCTTGAGGTGAACGCTGCTGTCTTAGTCAAACACAGGTGGCTATACTTTCCTTCCTTCACTTTCCTTTACAGCAGCAATTACAGAAGTTATCCTCTTGCTTTTGCATCGCACAAGTTTCTGCTAGCAGCTGCTAGGCTCCCCAGGATCAGTCTGCGGGTGGATTCAATCTCTAGATTATCTGTGGGTGGGATTCACTCTGTATATACTGTATACACAACCGTTAGTGTCCCCATTGCATCCTTTGAGGTACAGGCTACATCTTAAGGGTCCCATGCACCATACTCTGTAAAAGTAGCTTAACATAGAGCTTAATAGCTAAGCTAAACCACTTTCAAAGCTTAAGAGGCTACCTCTGCTTGTGATTTAAAGCAGCTTAGTGCATCTAATCACAAAAATCTACGTCCCACAAAAGAGATCTTGTCATCCCTATCAAACAAAGGATTATCCATTGAGTGTCAATGGAAATAAACTGGCTGTTTGAAGAAAATCCGTTTAAACACATTTCTCAATTACCCATTTCCAAAACTAACTGTATTACACAAATGAAGGATGTCACTGATTAACATCCCCCTGGAATCTTAACCTACTTATGGGAAAGTTTCAAGGCCAGAGTTTTGAAGTACAACCACTGATACAAGCACTGTCATTTCTGGGTACAAAACCTGAGGGGTTTGACAGAGAATTGCTTGCCAGAGAGCACCAAAGCCCTTATTTTTGAGAACTGGCATTCAATGCCCAGCCCGCTGAAGTCAATGAAAAACATTTTGTTCACTCTAGTCAGGGGAGGATTTCACATCCCCACCTTTTAACCTTGTCACAGGAAGAGCAACAGAAAGTAGAGAAAGCAGGCTGGGTCTAAAAAATATAATCTAAAAGTAGTTACCTGGTAGTTTGTTTAAAACTTAATTTGCAAAAAATGCTAAAATTATAATTTCAGAATGTCCTCTAATCTTTTACATTTGCCTTCTTCACCATATATCAGATAAGACAAACATGTATCTGTACATTAATGGTCTTTTATATAAGCAAGTGTATCTTCTGCTAGCTGTAAAATAAATTCAGACTATGGCTACTTGGTGACTATTATTAAAATGAAAAGCACATAAAAATGACTATCAAATGAGACACAATATTCCTTCGCCTTCGCAGAGCAAGACAAAATGCACGTAAGTAGTCATGAACTTCAGTTTCACTTGCATTCCCAGTTTTTCACTTAAAATTTCATCCCCTGGTACAGTCTTTTTATTGTCAAGCTAGACCTAATGTCTCTATTTTAGTATTTGGGTACAGGTCAGAAGTGTGCTTTTGAAAACAAGTCTCCCAATCATCCTTCCTTTCAGCAAACTTCAGATTTCAAAAATGAAGTGACAGTGATTGTTTCTCATCTCTCCCTACCCCTTCACTTCCCCCCGCCCCCCGAGAAATCTTCCAGAAACCTATTTCTCGCTGTTTGTGTCATGACCACTCAGTGTATCCACTCTGCTTGGTATTTGGAACCCACGTGCTGTGAACGGCCACTCATCACTGCTTCAGAGGGGGTTTAAATGCCGTTTGGTACAATTACAAGCAAATAGAGATACTATAATAATACCTACTAAAACATTTCATGTCCAAAGATCCTTTGTGTTAAGGCTGTTCAGGTACAGAATGCAGACTGCCATTCTGTCTTCAGGGTCTTTAAAGAAACCATAAGGCCACAGAGAAAACCTCATTTCTTAAAATGACATAAACTAGGAAAAAGAATTCTTACTGTAGAGTTAGTTCTACCATACCACATAAAGCCAGTGTACATAATTTATAGGTGCAGGTTTTATTTACTTTACAGTAATTTTATTACTCAAATTTTCAAAAGTATTTTTATATATCCACTGCCTACTACTCTCTACTGGATTGAATTAGGTCCCTTAAAACTGTCACAGAATTTTCTAGTAAATTATAACAGGCATTTTCATTAATATATGTATGTATACATTTTCACATGTATATGTGTTTAGAAATGCACTTATGTTCAACCCAAAGGAAAGTAAAAGCAAAAACTCAATATAACCTTAAAGGGAAATCAGTGGGCTTTGATAAGCTCTGTTGCCGATTTCTGTTTATTTTAAATACTATCATGAAGCAAGAGTGGAATACATACTTGTCACAGGATAAAATGAAAATATAGTTTATCTTCTGTTTTTTATAAATTGGTCATCTTATTGCTGTACACAATATATAACATTTATTACAGCTTCAAGCAGATGCATATGAGTATTACTGGTATCTGTGACTAAGCAGCAATACAAGGAAAAAGTATGACTAAATTACCAGCTGATACAGGTTTACCACCAGATTAAAAATCCTGCTTATGTTTTGATAGAACGGGTCAAATGCTCATTTCAAACAGAAAACAATCCTTTAAAACAATCATTTTGATTGACCAATACGGACCCTCAGCATACACAATTTCACATCCTTTTGAAAACTGTATTCTACCATCAGAAACGCTGTAATATAATAAATAACATCTGACCGAAAGCAATGGCATTTAGAGCTTATTGCTAGCAAGTATTTGAAATTGAAATGTGGGGCCAGACTATCTGCTTCAGCTGTACCATCCAAATTCGTAAGCAATCCTGTAAGTACCCACGCACACCAGCACCCACAAAGGAGCTGCCCCTTACCCACTGAATCCCTGACTCAGCAAAGCCGCAACACTTGGAGGAACCCACCAGAAACTCTACCAGAAACTTGCTGCTTCACCATATTTTTGCAGATCTTATCCACAGTTTGAAGGGCTCCTTCACACCCCAAAGCCAGTTTTATCAGCCCAAGCAGTCAACGTCAAAATTTAGGACCTTGAAGTAGAGATGATGTATAAATTCTCAGAGTTTAGAACTTACTATGGTTGGGTTCTTCCTGATCTCACTGAGGACTCACAGTCAGGGCCCTAAGAGCACCAACAGGGTCATAGCACTTAACAGCCCCAACCAGCCTCACAAGAAACCCCAGCCAGGTTGAAAATACGCACACACAAGTAGAACGAATACTCAATATGTCTGTATATTTCTTGAAGATCTTGTTTTCCAGTGTAAAGTCTCATGGTTTCAATTACTGCAAGCACTGCCATAAGGCCAGTTCTGTAAATACGTTCAATGCTCTCACATAATTTATCCAAAGTACTGAGCACAGCGATACATGCTCTCACCTTTTTAATGAGATTTTTTAAAATCAAATTCTCTTTTTCACTCACAAATCTTATCGATTCTAAGCTGGTGACTATCAAGAGTAATAACAATTATTTTTTTAAAAACCAAACACCTAGGCCCTGTCCTCACTAGGAAAACAGAGCGCTCTCAACTGGGTTAGCTCTAAATGGTGATGAGTCACTTTTAACTGAAGGTAGCACACCAGACTAAACCTTTTGATTCCCAGCATGGGGTAGGACAAGATTGACAGCCCTGTGAAACTGCAGATCCTTCCCCTCCTGGTGTGCCAATCTCTCTGGATCCCCTAACCCACAAGCCGGTCTTTAAGAAAGGCTTTGACCACCCTGATCTACCTGGGATGTCAGGCCCGCTTTGAGAAAGAAGTTGTACAAAATGACCTCTAGAGGTCCCTTCCAGCCTTTTCTTCCACCCCCATCCTCAGAGGCTTTTCTTAGACTGCAGAATAACAGTGTCTCAACAACAGCTATTTCATTTACCTTTTCACTACAGGCACCACTATAAACCTGTAAAACTACAATTTAAAAAAATACCTTTTGTCTTGACAGAGATAGTGGCATAAGTCTTAAACCCTGCAAGCTTCAGGGTACATTTCAAGATACACTATAACTTTGTAAAGGACTGGTTAGTGTAAAACCAGGAAAAATAACATCTGAAAGCCATGTACAAGCAATTAAAGCATTGTTTGGACTGGCAAGGAAGGAATGAAGGTGAACATTTCATTCAAGCAGGTCTCAGCTGTTTCAGAGTGTGGCAAAGAGGTGCTGCGTTGATTTCTCAGCTGCTATAACCAACATCCCCAAAGTGTTATGTGAGACTTATAAATCTGCTAGAACTCATGTCTAGCTCCAATATTATAATTGTAAAATGGTATGTGGACAAAGTTCAAACGACCACTCTTCCCAGAATGAAGTATTTTTTTTCTTATCTCTCCCCTTTTTTTTTTATTTGGTCAGAAGACATAGCTGAAGTCTTTCCAAACCATTCCCTTCTGCTGATCATGGCTTAAGCCTCTTAAGTTCAGTTGCAAGAAAGTAGAAACCTTGCTTTTGTCTGTCCCTTCAGAAATGTTTCCACACTATCCGCTCCTCCTATTTTACGATTTCTCCGGTCACGAAACTGGCATAAAGAGATCCGAGTTTGCCACTCACAGCTGCCCCCATATTACAGTGTAAAGCTCCTTCAGTTGTTACCATTTAATTACTTGTGATTCACAAACCACAAATCCCCAACTCCACTCCCTTTTCTTTGAAGGATTAGACCGTTAATCTGACTATTTCATGGATCTGGTACATCTCTCCATCAATCAGCGAAGACAATTTCATTCTGATGTAGGGCATTTATGCATAGGTATAAATAGTTCATGTTAAAGATGTTTGTCTTTCAGAGATCCTGTGTTTCATTTCTTTCTTATTCTGAGTAGGTACAAACTAGCATAAGGAAAAAGTTCATCCAAGACTACTGAGGGAGAACCTTGTATTAAATCTGATAGAACAAAAACATGGCCTAGCAATAAAAATGTGACTGGAAACCCAGAGACTTGAATTATAGTCTTAATTTCTCATCTGAGTGGGGAAGTTGTGTTAAATCCTATGAGTTCCAAGTGAAAACATTTTCTTGTACCAGTGTTATAAGCATTGCTCAATGCTTACAGTCCTCCGAGATTCCCAGATAAAAGACATCACACAAGCCACAAAGGTCACCCAGTCATATGTTTTTCTATTTTACTTTGCAGGCTTAACTTGCAATAAGTGCTCATTGATTCTTCTGTATGACATAACTGCAGGCATTAAACCTCCTGTACCACTGTGACATGTGTTGCAATTTGCGGCTCTGAACCTCTCGCCTTTAAATTATAGGGGAGTGTACTTTTCCATTACATAACGCACCAGGTATTTTCTAAAATGCAGTCAGGATCAGTACTGGCTTGTTAAGCTTTCTTATTTCCTAAGTAGACTAAATGCATCCATTTTCTTGATTCTGCAGCATATTGAAGTCAGATGCAATCAAAGTCATGCAACAGGCTATGGAAGTATATACACAGCCTGGCTCTCCTGATGACTGACAATAAAATGTGCATAGTAGGGATACTGATATCCAGGATATTAAAAAAAATTCCACAAAAAGGCATGAAACAAAAGCGGCTCAAAAAGATCATTTTTCCCTGTTTTAAAACGTTGCTTTGAGAGTTAACAAAAAACTCCCAAAGGAAGCAGTCAGCAAATCCAGAGATAGCACTTCAAAGATTCAAGTAACAAAACAACTGAAAAGTTTTAACATGTCTCTAAGGCTGAACAATTTGTTCCCACCAGGAGATTTCTCTGTGGAAGTCCATCTTATATTACAAGTGACAAAACACCAACAGAGCAAGTAATAAGTGTCTCTGAAATCAATCAAATGCAATTATTTTACTGCAGCTATATTTTTTATTGTTGTTTCTAAAGATTACAATATTTTATTAGCGCTGCCACCACTATAAACTTATTTTATACCACAATTTTGTGTCACAAAGACTCATCAATTTTATTTTTTGCCCTTCTATTCTATTGTTATTTTGTGTTTTACACTTTTACTGTATTATAGAATCACAGCAGCTGGCCCTGGAGGCAGCTACTTGGTTAATCCATTTTAGCCTTCTGTATCACAGAAGATATGTCACTAAATTCTCCTCACTAATCTCAACTAATCTTTTCAAATTATTTTAATTTTAGATTTATGAAGAGGAGTGGAAGGAGAAAAGTACTTTGTTGCAAGAAGCAGCAGGAAAACAACTTCTTAAAGCAGCATTACTACACTGTCAGTTCTTACAAAAACAGACCTGAAGTCCATCTCATCTGATGTGTGAGAAGCTCCCATGGCGGGGGGGGGGGGACAGATCATGCATACAGAATGAGTAAATCTAATGATAGGAACTGAATATTTCTTTATGGGGTTAGGTTTGCTCCCATTCCCACTATTCCTCCTATAGAACAAGCAAGTGTTTTCAAGAAGTTTATAGGTTGCAAGGGAACAGTTGATTTTCTTCCATGTATACCCCCTGGAACACTAGTGAAATCTCAGTTTTCTTTCCATACATGTTTACTTTTAGGAAACACCTAATTCTCAACTTCGGCATTCATCTGCCATTTCATGAATGACAAATAAACAAGAAAGGACTGTCAATATTTCTGAGAAGTTTGAAGGTACTTGTTAATAAACCTGTGAAAATTGGCAGGAACTGGCAGGAACCTACTAGTGGCTTCATAGAAGACCTTTCCCAAAAGCTAAGTAATAAGCTAAGCAAAAAAAGCTACTGGCTCTCCACACCCAGCCACAAAGCCAGTAACCCATATTCCTTTGGTTTCTCTAGCTGATGCAGAAAACCTGAGCTGCTGGTGAGAGCCCTGTGGGTCTCCAGTACCCAGTATTTGATATGGTACTTGTCTACTCAGCTATAAATCAAGAAATTCCCAGCTATAACAGAAGGGAAAAAATCAGGCTCAGGTACATCTGAAGAGGTCTGAAAAAGGTTGTCTTCTGCACAAAGCTCTTTCCAGCTGGAGGTCAACTGCTACAGACTAACTGCAGTTTTATTTCATGAGCATTAACTACCCACCAATCACTGTACAGCCGCACCAATGAACTCTAAGTATTTTTGGGTGCCCTTTTAATCACTTCTCATCACTCATGATTAGTTGCTGGCTTCACTACAAATATCATCATCTGTCCTGGATGATAAGCAGACTTCTGTGCTACCAGTACAGGATACCAAAGCAGTGACAATCTTTGTTTTGTCAAACCAAAAAGAAAAAAAAAGCATCCTAACTGTCTTAATTTTGTCTCAGAAACCCTTTTACTCAATCCCCTGCAGTTTTTCTTGCACATTCATCTATGCTAAATTGAACACACTGAGTGACTTTGCTAAGCTTTACTCAACTGATCACAAAAAACCCCACAGACATGGGAAAATAACTCAGCACATAACCCAGACAAACATTAGGCCTAATAAAAACATGTAATTATATTTCATCAAATGTATCTCCTTTGTTCTTCTATCATTTTTAGATAATGTTTTAGGGGGAAAAAATGGCCCAGGGTGCCATCTCCAAGGATGAAAATGTAAATTGGTTTATTTTCAATAATTATTTAAGAGCCATGGCCTCAAATAAAGCAAAGAACTCTTACTTGCTTCTGTCCTCAGATTTATGCACTCTTACACTCACCACCTGGTTTGGTTTTGTCCAGAAAAATGCTACTTTCTGACAAATTCTAATTTAAGTTTGAAAAATGAACTTTAATATATAGACTGGGAAGCAGATATTGCTATTTTAGTCATGTGTGACTGGAACAATTCAAATAGTTTATAGCTAATTCATTCTCTTGTGCCCTGGTTTCATCTGGGATAGAGTTAATTTTCTTCCTAGTAGCTGGTACAGTGCTGTGTTTTGGGTTTAGTATGAGAATAATAGTGATAACACACTGATGTTTTAGCTGTTGCTAAGTAGGGCTTACAATAAGTCAGGGACTCTTCAGCTTCTCATGCTCTTACCGACTGAGAAGCTGGAGCTGCACAAGGAGCTGGGAGGGGGCACGGCCAGGACAGCTGACCCCACCTGCCCAAAGGGATACTCCATACCGTATGACGTCATGTTCAGTATATAAACTAGGGGAAAGCTGGCCCAGGGGCCGCTGCTCAGGGGCTGGCTGGGCATCGGTCAGCAGGTGGCGAGCAATCGCATCGTACCATCACTTGCTTTCTATGTTATTGTTTTATTATTATTACTAGTTTATTTTATTTTATTTCAATTCTTAAACTGTCTTTCTCTCAACCCAAGAGTTTTCTCACTTTTACTCTGCCGATTCTCTCCCCCATCCCACTGTGGGGAGTGAGCGAGAGAGCGGCTGTGTCGCACTCAGTCGCCGGCTGGGGTTAAACCACATCATCTTGACTTCCACTCTGTTTCACTAATCTTTTTCAGAGTGTGCCATACCATGCATAGAAAAGACCACCACGGGGTCCTAAACTAAAATCAGAGTGTAATAACAAATATTTTAATACAACATTTTAATTTTATAATCCCTTACCTTTACGACAGTTATGTCCCTACAGATGGTTTCTTCACAGCCCTCTAAACTTCCATAATCCCTTTCCTCTTACATAAATCCTTCCACTCCGATTGTCATGTAGATGCTGTAGGACACATGCTCTACAATTTTAGTACATCTTTCTTCAAAACAGAGTGAACTATGTCAAGCAATCAATGTCAGATGAAGACAAAATGAGTTCTACGAAGTGACAGCATAACAATCTTAGACTTACGGCCCACTTTATGTGAGCCAGCATCTTATTAAACTTTATTACTGCTGCTCACTGGTCAAGGTATTTAAATAACGTGTGTATTAATACACCTCAATCAATTTCTTCTTAGGCATGTATGAACATATTTGAAATTCTGTGAATTGAAGCCACAGATCACCCGTCACGTTCTCCTTTTAAGAGCTGGCTGCGTCATCATACAACTGTGCAATGCAGCAACAAAAGACAAACCTTTGTGTGGATACAGAACTATTGCAAACAACAACAAAAGCAGTGCAGTTGACTACTGATTGATTCCCCTCTGCTACGTGTAATTGTTCCCTCTCCTTACCAGCTTGCTTCGGTGAAAAAGCTGCTTATTTTATGCTTTTGAACACGTTTTCAGAAGGGTAAAGAAAGGACAACTTTGGGAAATTACAAGATCTTTGTTCTGCATGACAGAATTATGACAGGGTATGAATTTGCATAAAGTTCACTTTCCTTCAGAGAAATTTAATTTCTCTGCAGAGGTTTATATGCCTTAGGAATTCAGAGACTGGATTTGTTTGGCTTTGTGCAACACTCACCATCTGGCTTCTTGTGTCCCTTACATAGAAAAGTTTACTTTCCTGTCAATTCTGTGTATTTGAGATGTTTTTAATCTTTCTTTTGAGACCTTAGAAATGGCTCCACAGAGTCTGGCACGTAGCGGCATTTAGATAACTTTGCTGAGTGAAAATTAGTCATTTATTGTGCTGTGTGCCAGCTGTACTTTTGCCTGTTGTGTCTGTTTTCCTAACTGCAGAGAGGCCATTGAATAAAAGAATACAAGCATGAAAAACCCCTCTGTTCTTCATACACTGTGGACTGTGATTGGGCTTGGAGACCCACCAGGATCTTGCAGTTGCTTGCTTTCTACTATCTATTGAAAAGCTAAGGTGAATCTTCAGTACACAGAGTTGCTAAGGTAACATTTGCATTTTTACCGGTGTATTCTAAAAACACAAAAAACCAAATCTCCAAATTTAAAAAAATGCCTGCCTCCCTATGATGGCAACAACTTATCCAGCTTGTAGTCTATTCTGCCATAGTAGGGAGGAAATACTTCTCCCCCCATCTGGCTGTTCATTCACTCCACACTGAAATCCACAGTTTCTACCCATATTTGGGGGCATTTTCTGTTCCCTTTCTCTAACCAAATCTCTCTTACCACTTTCTCAGACTTTCCTTGCACACCTTCGCTGTTACCAGTTTTATTCATCACTTCCTCCAAGTCCATTTGAAGTGGGAACAACTCTTCCCTTTATTTCACTCCAAAAAATATATCCAGAAAAGGAGAGGAAAAGGAAGAAAAAAGATGAAATGTGAAAAAACAGAGAAGATAGATAGAAATATGTCCATCTAAGGACAACAGAGAGCAAGAGGCAAAGCTGGCAGCAGAATAGCGAGGGAGTCAATGTGGCAACACTACTGGTAGGAGAAGGAAAGTGCAGCACTACCAGACGGGACAGGGGTCTGTATCCGTGTGCTGCATTTAGCAGACACAGGGCTCAGTTTTCCTTCAACGCCTTGAAATTTATCTTTTCTTTTCCACTGACAAATGAAAAACACCTCACGTGAAAAAACAGAAATCCTGTGAAATGCTGACACTACACACTGTTCTTGGAGTATATGACTGTGTAACTCAGAAGGAGCATTACATTTACTTGCAGATAGCTCTGCAGGCTTTACATGTGCAACCATCCCACAGATGAGAGTGCCAGCAGGAGACAAAGCCCTGACAGAGTCGGGCATCTGACAGAAATCTCTAAACAAGTTGTTTGACTGACCTGGAGAAGTAGACAACCCACTTAAGGCTCCTGATCCCAAGTGACTCAAGTTTGGTGGCTGTATATGCCTCTACAAGCTTTTGTATATGAAACTCTCCCTTTGCGTGGGCAGAAATAAAACATTAGCAAACACTAGCTGGGATAGCGGCCTCTGACTCACGCAGAGGGAACACAGAGGTGCATTTGTGTGAAGCAGGTTACTCCAGTATCTGAAGTCTGAAGCTGCACCTGTTTATTCATTTACCAGACCTTAACTTTGAGTTCTTCCTCCTTTCCATGCAAACATGAGCTGCCGCAATAGTGTGAATCAGTGCTGAGAATCCTCCTTCCTGCATGTATGCATGGCACTCCATTTTCTCCAACCCTGTTCCTGTCTTTGCTACAGGACATTTGTTTCCTCCATAAGCCCAGGGAGACAGATCAGTTGTAATGAAAATAAAGGACATTTGACATCCACAGTTACATGTAGGTCAACACCATACAGCCTGGGACACTGAGGTGTGATTAGGCTGAGTCACGTAAGCTCGCAAGTGCTCTCATACAAATAAGACAGCAAATGACCATCAACTCAGATGTTGAGGAAGAGTGAAGAAATACACAGTGTGATACTCTGCACAACAGTATAAAAAATTCTGGGTGCAAAGAGTGGCTTAAACTTGCAGTGTTTTATACCCATCTATGCAATCTCAGTTATGTCAACAGATGCTAGTTCAGCAGCCAGTAGTTACCATCCGAGTAGGGCTCTGCCCCAAGAGCCCAAATCCAGGAAGTTTCTCAGGTGTCCCCAGGAGACCCTACGTGAGCATTACATGTAACACGCTTGTATTTCTTCTGGTGTTTTCCCTGCATCAGGTCTTCCAAGCCAATTCATAAATTTAAGAATAATTCAACAAATAACATATATCCAGGGAAAAAACATTGCAGAGCTTGGCAAAGCAGAAAATATTGACATTGATGCCCAGGACAGAGGAAGTTCCCAGGAGGGAAAGAAAAAAAGAAAACACAACACCCAAAATCAGTAACCAGTGAGTTTCAGAGAGAATTCTCCAGAAGTTTAAGAGAAGCGTTCAAAGGGAGACAACATCTGGCAGCCTACCCTGATGCTATTCTTTCATTTTAACAACAAAGATATACATTTTTTAGGTAAGGGCTTGCCTTCCAAATGACTTCTTCAGTTTTTCCACAAGTTCCTGAACTGTCACCGATACTGCCTCCACTGCAGCAAGGCACCCAAGGAGGCACAATACAAGTGACATGGTCTACACAGCATGGGTTAGAAAATGTGAAACCTTTCAGGCTGCAGCGAAAATACGAACTATTTCAACCAGTAACTAACTAATTTTGTACTTGTTTTATAGTAATTTTATGTTCATATTAATCACCTGCAAACCAGCACGCTATGAATACTCACAGCAAAATCTGGTGCATACCCAAAATTGGGACCATTACCATCACTAAGAGAAGTTATCATGAGGCCAGTCAAAATACAGGTTGCCTCCACTCAGGATCCTTCTTATACAAGTAAGTCCAACAAACTTGGAAAATAAAATGCCTTTTCTACATACGCAGTACACAGAAGGAATTTCCTTACTCCCATATAAGCCAAAACCCCATACCAATAGAGATACAGATGCATTTTAAGGAAAAATAAAAAAACCCACAGTAAAAGAAAATTTATGCTGACAGCATAAAGTCCTCCTGTCCTCCTTGCAGTACCTTTGGCCATCTGCCTCACTTTCAACGCAGTGGTGTGAGTGTCCCCTCGATTGCTGTTGCATGACTACATCCTTTACCTATCTACCAAAACCTACTGGCATCTGGACAAGAACACAGTATTTGTTCTTGTTGGTCTCCAGTCCTAAAAGCATTTCTAAGTAAGTCAGTTGAATGATCTAGGTATCACAGAAGTTTTCTGTTGTCCCACAGGTAGTCTTTCATAAAAATACCTAATAAGGTTTTCATCACCTTCTTCATCTTGCTCCTAAGGAGGAAGGAAAAATCAAGACACTCAAAAACTTCTCTCTCAGTGACAGTACTCTGCGCTGTTCTGGCAACTGCCCAACCATGAACAAAGTATTTGTGTTAAACAGTGTATATAAAGTAAGCACCCTAAGGTAAGACCTGCCATTTTCACCAACAAATGGAGCAGAGGCCTCCTGTATCTAGAATGCACGACGCACATTTCTGGCTTTGCTTCCCACTCACAAGTTTCCCAATTTTCGTACTTGCTTTTTGTAAACTCTGCTAGATGAAAGAGACTGTGCAAGAAGTGATGGATTTTTCCTCATGGAGGAGAAACGCAAGTTGCCTTTTAGCTCCAACTGCACTGCCTAGGGTTTTGCAGATTCCAGGTCCAGCAGGCTGGGTCTTTTTCAGGCCCACTAGCCATCAAACCCTTTCTGAAGTCTGCATAAACTCTAAGTTCATTCTAAAATTTATGATTTATATGCTGGACTGTATATCATTTATGTTCATCTCATTCTTCAAAATTCAAAGCAGCTCCCAATATAGTATGTGCCCGTGTTCAAGCATAGAAAGTAGAGTTCATGCAAATGTTTCCCTGCTCCTCTACCATCTCAGAGGGGATTTAATCATCATGCATAGGCAGAAGTGATCTTAAAGAGTTCAGGTAGCAGTTTGTTGCAAGAAGGGCCATAGTCAAACTTCACCTTAATGGTATCTTTTCTTTATATTTAAAGCTATTCCATGAAAATTCCTTTCAAGAATACTGATTGATTTTAAACAATATTACATACATACATGGAGTATATATGCATGCATATATGCATACACATCTAAAATCATACATTTCATGTGTGACATATTTTATACATACAATACACACACACAGAGAAAGCTTAAGCCATCTCTGGAGCTGGTTTTCTGAAGCTCCTTTGTGCAGGATCTTTTAGTTCTGCACTCAAAGACCACAAAAGCCAGCAGGGTGGGTGAGGCTTAAGAGGCTCTGTTGGCGATGATTGTTAGCTGTGGCAGGTAAGCAACCACCCGCAGATATAAATTGCCAGTGGAAGTAGGCAGGTGCCCAGCACCTTTGAAAATCACATGTTTAAGTAGGAGCTAGTATTCACACCTAACTTTAGGTACCTGCTTCCAAGTTCAATGCCCTTTCTTCTTGTGTTGCCACTGAACACAAAGACCTCCTAAACAGGGAGGTTTAGACTTTAGAAACATTTAAAATTGTATAGTGTGAAAACACCCCCTTCTTTCCATCTTCCAGCTCTCCCCTCCTCCCTCCCAGAAAGCGTATCTTGAAGTTCCCATTAAAAATACAGTCTCAGGTGGATGTATTTCATATATAGCCATACAATTTCTACACTTATATATGTGTATGCACTTACATAAGTCATGAAGAGAGCTGTCTATAATTCACCACTGCTTTGTTTAGTCTTGGGCACCAAAGCAACAGGTAAAATTACCTGGGCTCCCCCCAGGTACCACTGATCAGAGAAAAACAGTATATCCCCACTGGGCTGTGCCATTTCTGGATTTTTGATGTCTCTTCAGCCTGTTCTCTCATACAAATCAGGCAAGGAGAATATAAATATCAACAAGTTCCTGCATATTACCTGCTCCTTTTTCCCTTAAACCTGTTTTGGGTTTGTAAGCTTCAAGTAATTGCAAAAAGATGGCAGTGTTTTTGTGAGGAGGAGTTACCACTATACAGACCTACACTTCTCTGGCAAGGTCATTGTTTAACTTCCACTCTCAATACAGGCTCCGACAACATCTGGAACACACTGAGGGATGTTTTATATTTAAATTCTGAGGAGAATCAGCATCATCCTAGTAGCAGATATCGCAGCTCTTTTAGGTATAATTTAGTCACAGCTTCATGTTCTAGTTATGTTAGGTCCTACACAAATTAGCAAAATTACTTACTAGATATTTCTTACCTTTTTCCCCCAGAACTGCTCCCCTATTTCTCTTTATGGAAAATCCTACAGAAGAAGATAAACTCTGTTGACTTTCTTATGACACTTAGTAGAATTTAACTGAAAATTGTTACAAAAAAAAAAAAAGTAGAATTTCTTTCGGTTGAAATATGGAATAACAGTATGTTTCTGTAATAATACTGACTTGGTCTTTATTAAACTCATGGAAATCTGGCTCTGAACATTTGTGGGTTTATTTCTTTATTTAACTTATCTTAATAGTTGTGAAAATATACCTGTCGCTCTATTTGCCTGCAGAAGCTAGACAGTAAAACAATTCAAGTGCTGTACCCCTGAGCTGAAAAGAACATGCTTAGGTAGACTCTTGTATTCCTGCACCTCAATTTTCCCTGCACAAAGGCAACCCACAGCATTAAACCCTTCTGGGGGCTGAGACACGTGCAGTGAGCTCAGACAGCTATTCTGTGTATCAGAAAGCTATGTTTTGCTTGGCAACTGAAACGGGAGCAAAAACTGGAAAAAACCACCCTACGTTGTTTAAATGAATCCTTTCCATTTTTCAGACTAGACTCCCAAGCTTCTGAGGTCAGATTCACAAACATGAAGGGGAAAAATAAAAGTCTCCAGAGCCAATGGCTTTCCTTTCCCAGTTCAGCCAGTCCCCTCACCGCTAATCCCAGCCAGGGATCTGACACTCAGAAGTGAGAAAAAAATTTTTGTCCTCACATGACCAGATAGCCATGCAGTTGGACTAGATAATCATTGTAGGTCCTTTCCAACTGGAACTATTCTATATCTAGATTTCCAGATAAAATAATATTTTCTTCATAGACTACAGATCTTGGAAGAATAATAATGTGAATTGCAATTGTCCATGAACACCTTACCATAGATTCCAGCACAACTGTAGGCAACAAATAACTATCCAAGTATGACTGAAAATCTTGGAACAATCTAGGCTCCTAAACAGAGTTTGACAAATGAGTCCATGAACAGAGAACATAAATGCCAATGCCTGGGCACTCCAAATGCCTCCTCATTTCTTTGAGCTGTGCAATTAAGGCAGGCTAACGCAGCCCTTTAATGCCTCTAGCAATATACAATGACATTTTAAATTGAATAACACCTTTCCATCCACCTGTTCGTCATACAGGTGAGTCCTATGGCAATTGTGCTATCTTCATAAATGCCTAGAAAGCTCCCAGCTTACAGACAGATTTTTATCTTTAACTAGCCTTCATCAATACAGGCTTTAGGGACAGACATGCTACTTTGATGTAAACTTACCTTTCCATCCTAATTAAAGGAAGAGAAGAGAGAGCTGGGCATTACTGGTTCCCTGAGGGCACTGAGAGTTAGTCATTACCTATCTGTAACTCAGAGACCTCCTGCATAGCTGATGGTTTTCTGAACATAGCAGACTGACCAGAGCAGTCAAGAGAGGAGCATTTGACTGCAAGCACCTCTTTACTTGAACCTTGATATTTTAAACAATGCCTAATGTTATTAAACTTCCACACACATGCTTTTCTATAAGCAGAGCTTTAGTCTTTATACACATGGGATAATGTGTATAAACATCAAAAATAATAATAATAATAAAAACAATAAAAAAGGAACCGTACCTTGTTTCCTGTCTACGAAACATAATGCAACAATATGAGGGATGGTTTGGTCTGTTAATAAAAAACACATGAAAACCTAAAGAAAATGTACTTAAAATGATACCATTTCACTTTACAAAACAGCTTTTTTTCTGATAAATGGTAAAGTTTTATCCTGTCATAAAATCTTCTTGAGGATTCTTCAGAAACCTCAAATGTTTCCTAATAGTTAGGTTTATACTTTAAAGCCTACAAGAAGCAGCAACACCATACCATTGCAGCGTTCTCCAAGATACATGATTTGTTCCAGAATTAGCATAGAAACAGAAGTACTTGACAAAACAGAGCTGAACTCCAGTATGCCACATCCACCTTACCCACTTTGGATGCAGACCTATCCACCAATTGCACAAATAAATTATCATTATAATAAAGACTTTGTAAAAGAATAAATTCAAGCATTCTCTGTAAATATATTGTATGTTTCACAGGTGGGAAAAATAGTGTAACAAACTCACCAGAAGATACTACATGTGCAAATTCTTTCAGATAAAAAAAAAATAAAATCTCAATTCTTACATTTCTCTTATTTCTAACATATACAGGATTCCACACTGAATAAATGGACTTTCAAAACCAGCTGCAGTCATACCACAAAGTTCTTCTAAAACAATTTGTTAAAATCTGCTTGATGCATGGTTGTTAATAAAGGCTCGTTATCTTTATTTACTGTATGCAGTATTATGATGCAGACTTCAGGGTCTGCCATGCCACCAACCTACTCTGGGAGGCAGAATGAAGTCAGGTGTGGAGGTGCATCCCATCAGGAGTATTCCCTTGATATCTGTGTCCAACTTAAAGGAATGGCCACCTCTACTGTAAGGCCATACACTTATTTCACAGTAGTGCAGGCTATAGTAGCACAGGCTGTACTTCAGCTGCAGCTGAAATCTGTGGCCAACTGTTTTTAAAATGAAAAGCAACTCATGCAAACTCAAAATTTTGTACTAGCAACCACATTTCAGAATGCAGTTTAAACTTCTGTTGGACTTGGGGTTCCAAGCAACAGACTCGCTATTGAATATACCACAGCTTTTCTCCTAATTGCAACAACCCATTTTGGTGTCACAGCCTCCGGTCTGAACTAATCTGGACAAAGAAGCAGCTCAACTTCCCTACGTGAGGAAAAAAAAATAACGCAAAAAAAGCCCCCAAACAAAAAAAAACCCCAACACCCACAACAACTAAAAAATAGGTTTTACTTCATTTTATGTAAATGGTCATCAATTACTTCATCATTTGTTCAACGAGATACCAAGGAAGCCACCAGTTTAGCAGAAATGGCTGCCATATGAAGCATAAAGTCATCTTTAGTGCATAAAGGACAAAAAAGCGCCCTGTGTAGTTCTGCCACCATCACCTCTGAAACAAACTAGCAGATAGAAAGTGTAGCAGTTTCTCCTTTGCCAAGCCAGTCACTGCTGCACTATTGGAAGTCCTCTAATCAGATTTTGTTCATATTCTTTCCTAGACTGCTGAGTCACATCAGCAAAATGTGTTCAGAAAATGCTAACATGCAGCATTTTGCTGTCAGTTTGGTTTTTCATTTGAACTACCTTTTGCAACCCATGTTCCTCCTTCCAGAATGAGAGAAAAAAAAAACCACCAACCAAACAAAAAAAACCCCAACCCACACATAATCCCTAACCTTGAAACTAAACTTGTTAAGTTTTAAAAACACATAAGAACTCCTGAGGCTGGGAACCGGCAAACAAGCTCCCAAATATTTTGACATTACATATTCTTTGAGATAGAGACAGACTTCTGCTTTATATGATAAGGAACAGGAAAAAAAGCAAAGACTGGGCAGTTTGATAGAGATGCAGAGGAGTTGGGCATCTCACACAGGTAGACCAGGCAGGCTCCTCAGGGCCATCACATGCACACCTCAGCCACCAGGCCACCCCAGCTAATGAAATTTCTATATGAAAATTGCGGGGTGGGGATAAATATCCAAAGGAAAGAGGCAGTTATTCAGGGTCTTTAGAAACTAAACATGCCATGCAAAGCAGAACAAAAGAGGTAAGGAAGTCCTGCAGGTCTCTCCTTCCACCCTGAATTCTTTACGAACTTCTTCATCAAGCTTTTAAGGTAACAATCATTAAACGACAAAATACTGTGGGAGCAAACCTGTAGTAGCTAAAGATGGTTGTTTCCCTTTCAGGATATAGAGAAATGCATACACCAAGTCCCATTTTTATGAAAAGGTACATTACATGCTCATTTAGTAGAATGATAAATGCTGATGTCCTAATAATTCTCCACCATACTTTTATCTAAGAAATAGTTGCCTAATCCCTGCCATTCTATTTTCAGTTAGCTACATAAAAAAGCACAATTTCTTTTGTATACTTAATACTGAAAAATAAGAAAAATCTTTTTTTCAACATATAATGTGCAAAAACTAGGTGCTTTTTTCATTTTTCCATTTATTATTTACTCTTATATTCTTCACAGGTATGTTCTTCCTCTCTTGACACGATATGCTACTGATGTTGCATGCAGTTCACAACATCTGAAAAGTACTGCAGGGTTTAAAAGTTCTTATCAATATGTATTTTAGTGGCATCAGTCTCTAATCCTTGGAGTTTTTACTAGCTCCAGAATAATACTTCCACAAGCAAAGGTATGCATTATTATCTAAATCACAGCAATATCAGTGAACAAAAAGGATATGCCACTTCTGCCATGAGGAAGACCAAAAAAACATTTCAATAAGGTAAAATATCTCATTTTATTCAAACCAGAAAGCCTTGCAATAAATAAAAGACAACTTTCATTTACAAAAACAAGTCCCTAGTACATAACTTTCAGAACCTCTCAAATATGATGGTATAAATACATAGAGCCCGTGGGTCCCTTTCTCCTTCATTCTGCTATTTTCTAGACTGTTTACGCTGTATGTGCTGAAGCACAGACTTTTCAGCTGTTATCTATATTTGGATGAAATATACGGCAGCAAGAATTCCCATACCATTCATTCTTTTCCCTCTCCTCACCTGACACAGGCTCCTTCTTAAACTCAAAGTATCATTAATATCTAGGATGGCTGCAAATTTCCTGTCAAGCAACTTCTGGGAATTACTTGATAGTTATAAGGAGGAGAAGTTGTAAAGAGCTGCTTGTCTTTCACGCCCTTTTGATGCAGGCTGATTCCTCACAGGAAGTTACTCCTACTGGACCATCTAACTGGAAAATCTCCAACTATAATATAGTATTATACAATATAATATGGTATTATACCATATAATATAGTATTATACAATATAATACAATTTAATATAGTAATAGTAACCAGCAGCAAGTGAAATTGGCTGCTGCCAATTAGGCAGAGTCCCTGCTTACGTCGTGAGAAAAAGAGAGGAAGGCTTTGGCCTACTTTGACAGCGTTGCTGTCCCATGAGGTGTTGTCTAAGAGATCTTGCACCACTTAGTAATGCTTGGAGCTAAAACCCAGGGCCCATTCCCTACAGGGAGTAAGGAAACAGCCCCAAAGGTCAGGTAAGACAGGTTAAACAAAACTCCACAAAACCAAAGCCTTTGATTTTGGTTGTGTTGGGGGACAACATTTACAAGCTGAATAGAGCCTTGCACAATATCAGCTGCCAAAGGACAAGAACAGGAAGGCTTCAGTCACATCCTGGTAAAAGAAAACCTACAGAAATTATACAGTAAAAACACATAATACTGGGAAATTAACCTAGATTCATTACAAAGCATAGAAGTAGCCTAATCTGTTTTGCATGAAAGTTGCATGAAAAAGCTCCTTATCCATCCCTAGGAAAGGAACGGGTAGGTTTGATGGATTTTAAAATGATGCATGAAGATGAGTAAAAGTGTTGTAAAACCACAGCCAAGCCAATGCCACTGGTTAACTATGTCTATGCAGACGTTAGGAGATAAAATGATTCCAACACCAATCTCTTTTTCCAGTTTCTTGCTGCAAAACACAGCAATAAATTGCAGACAGTTCACCGCAAGGCTAAGATGTAATGTGGTAAAAACTTCTATAAAGCTTCAGTACCAAATTTAACTCCAGTGATAGCCTGTATCACAAGGTCCTCATGCTGTGGCAGGAGATGGCTCTGCTGAACAGTAGCAGCAAATCAATTAAAAGTTGCAGTAAATAAACACAATACCTTAAAAGCATTCATAGTACAAACATAGTAATGCTTAACGTTACATTTAGGAATAGGATATAAATAACTTATGGTTGCATTTACAATGCTTCAGGCTTTGCTTAAGGATAAAACATAACTGTATAATAATCAGAGCCGAGGAGGTTTAAGGAAGTTTCATGAAGGCTTTGTTTTAAGTGCATTTAAAAGACAGACTAGCTGCACTATTGCAACATTAAGACTCTCTACTATTCTGCATGAAACTCCTAACACTAACAAAAAAACCATTCTTAGGTATATGTTGAAATATCACTTGTCTGTCTGGTAGACCACACCCCTTGTGAATGAGGGGTTGTGTTCAGTGGGAAGAACTTCACGGGGATGTCTATCATGCCAGAGCCTCTGAGGGGGCATATATGAGTTGAGGAGCATGACTGGGAGACGTATACATGGGGCAAGGGCCAGATCCTGGCTTCAGCACACCAGTGATGAGCCACAACATCATTTCCTTGAACTGCAAACATGGCTTCAGCTACCCTGGGTTATGACTCCAAGAAATGCCAGTACTGACCCGTGCATGAAATATAAACATGGATAATCTGGAATTACTACATATTTATAAAATATTTCCAAATAAAGACAAAAATGTAAGCATGGGTGATATTTGCAGTTGGGACATTAAGGAACTACTGTCTTATTAATGAAGATGCTTTATAAACCTTGGGAAACAGAAAATCAACGAGACAAAGAGACCTCAGCATTGTCAGAGACAGATCTTTGAGTTGCAGGTAGTTACACACAACTCAGCATTTACAAAACCCACACTAGACCCCTATGAACATTCCTAAAAAACAACTCGCACTTCACAGCCCACACTAACACAGGAATCTGGCTAGTAGCTACTGAAAGTATGCCATTTGCCCTAGAGTTTACAGCGAAGAAGCTTGACTGAAAAGATGAAAAGAACTCAGGACAAAGTTTCGTCATCGCTCATCTAGATTTAGAAAATTATGGCCAGCTGATAATCATGGAATGAATCATACTCCCCTTTAGCAGAGTGCCTCCTCTACAGGTGAAGAAGAAAGAGTAACTGATACTGGCAATTTCACCTGCCCAGCACAGAGCCCCACATGGTGTCCCCCTGGGTCTTCAGAAAAGTAAAAACAGAAAGTACATCCTGTGTACTGAAGATCTCTCACGTGCAGGGCCAGGTGTGGATACATTAAAAGCTGTGGCAGCCTGCCTGCTGAGTTCTCTCTTACTGAATAGCTTAACAAAACAATAAAATATACTTCCCCCTTTCTCATGAGCATCAGCCCTGCTGAAGTTCAATGCATTTGTCTTTTCATGCACTAGAAAGTGCTCCAGGAGAACAGATGTGGACAACACAGAATGAAACGGAGAGGGGAAAAAATAAAGAGAGCAGTGACCACAGGCTAACAACGCACATGTGAGTATAAACACATATATATTTTATAACCTCAGTACACCACACTTTGCCAATTACTTATTTAAGGATTTGGCCACAAAACAGGCAGTTACAATGACCACTATTTTCCTACTGGATTAATTTTTAAATTTAATATATCTCTTGTACAGGGGTGTGGGCACTTTTAAGACATACAAAGTTCCAGCATGCTGCAACAGAAACCTTTTTCTGTGTACATCCATGCAACACTAAGACTGTCAGAGCCCCAAGAACAACTGGAGTCTTTGTGTCAGCTATAGTAGACCTAAATATATACTTACCCTTTTTAGGTGATTTTTCTGTAACAGAAAATTAGGTTGCAAGCTTACCCATTTTAGATTAACAGCTTCTCTTCAGCTCTTTTTCCAAGGGAACCATGTTGAAGATTTCATCACTTTAAAGGGATTTTAGTGTAGAAGCTAGTTCATTAAAATTGAGATCTCCTACCTGTGCTTCTAAAACGCCATCACATATGACGACTATGAATTAAAAATACGCTCTGGCATTAACAAGCAGAGAATTGAAAGTAGCAAAAATGGTAGACAAGCAAGACTGGGGTTGGATAGTAAGCCATTAGCTTTTAAATAAAAAAAGAGAAAGAAATAAGGCAAGAAAAAGCTGATACATTTGTGAAGACTTTTTGAGCAAAACTCAATACAACAGTGGGACATACTGTAGCAAGGACACAATCTTTCCATCCTAGGAAAATACGTTAGATGCACTTAACTTACATGATAATTATATCTGCCACTGTAAATTGCTCTGTTACCCATATGCTTGCCTCCTGTTCCTCAACACAATGCTAAGAACTGTGGCTGTTGTTTCCCTCTTTGTTGCTCACTCACATTTGACACCACCTCTTCAGTAATGAAATAAAACCACCACCTGCAGCTTTCTCCTTCCCAACAACTTTTGTCCTGTGGGTTTCTGAAGCACCTATAAGGCTCCCTCAAAGGTCACCCCGTCACCTCGCACATCAAGAGAAACAAAGGAATCAAAACAAACCACAAGGAGAAGGACATCTGCATGAAGACCTCTAGTGTGAACCCCTGATGTTACAGCAAATGCCAAAATATTTCACAGCCAATAAAATTATATCTTTCTTTATGTAAAGGCGTTCCACAAACAGAAGAGAGAGTAAACAGAAGAAAGATGAATGTATTGCATTCTGCGTTGAACTTCATGTGTGTTTCTTGTACAAACACTACGCAATTCGAAAACCTTACAATTAATTTTGCTCGATTAATATAATACGCCAACTGAAGGCATGAATAGCCATGTATTCTGTGTACAAACTAGAATGAGTACATCCAAATTATGTCAAACCCTATACACTCTAGGCATTTGTATAATTTCTATATATAATTATCAAATCTGTCATGCTACATATGTTATAATTCCCGTTTTATCTAAATTGAATCACAAAGACACATTTCTGTGCCACAATGTAAAATTATACAGGTTACTTTTTGTTTTAATTTTTGCATTCATTCTGGAAATAAATTGATATTCTACAGTTAGGTGATTTAATACAACAGACTTTTTCACACCTTTAAAGTGTCATATAGTTTAAAGTGATCAGAGTTCTAGAGATAAACCTTTCATAGGCATTTACAATTATTAGCTTATCACTTTTTAGGACCTCCAAATTCATACCTGTCACAAATACACTTTGAAACAGAAGTAATACCCTCCTCTTTCCTTTTCAAATGCTGAAGTGATGCTTCAAAAAAACCCCTTTTGTTCTGCTCAGTAAGAAATCAAAGTAAATAAGGAGAAATGTGTAGGTCTTGCACTGTACTATTATCAGGACTGAATTTGTTAGGTTGATGAATTATCACAGTTAGGCTATAAATTGCATAAAATGTCTGTAGTGTAGAGTAAGAGGAGTTCTGGAGTTTCCAACTTCCCACTACCGGTCACTTTGAAACTCCACAGTCAGCAGTAACTTTCATGAAAGCTAAAACTCAGATTTTTCATTTTTATAGCCAAAGGAGGAGATAATACAAATGCTATTAGACAAGGCTACTTTTCTTTCCATCCACCCTTCCTAAAAAAACAAGACAAATTATATTTTCCATATTATCCTAAAAAGTCAAGATCCCAACCCCTCTTCTAACCATATAATTGCAGACAAATGTACTATTTGAAGTCCTAAACATATGTCTGTTTTCAGGATGAGGATCCCACAAGCATAACACTTAACATTTTTCTCGGTATACTAACAGTTTTAAGACTGTAAGAAATTTGTGATTTCTGTGAGCTAATATGTCATGTTGACAACTCTACGTATTTTTTTAGTCATTTACCTACATGACTAAAGAAGGTTACCCAGTCCACATCAGTCAAGAATTTACTCCCCAAACTTCCAGGGACCTCAAATCCTGCCAGTCTCCATTTTTTCCACCTGCAATGGACAATCTTCTAAACAACTCTGATTCACATCTTCATTGAGAACAAATATTTGACCACTTACCTATAAACAAGTAACTGGTAATAAAAAAAGTGCATTTCTCCTTTCCTTCCTCCATTTTCTTTGATTGTTACCATGACCCATCCAGCTTTAATTTGATCTTCTCAAAAAGAATACCTTGGGAAAAAGCTCCTGGGATCCACCTATACATGTTGGACTAACCAAAGTGGGTCTGCTTTTACTTCTGTTCTTTTCCCTCATCAGCTGACTAGTGCAGTAGTGCTTACTACCTGTTGCTACCATCAGCCACACTCAAAAAGCATGAGCACCAATTTTTCTGCATGTAAATGCACTTTAGACACACTACCTCATTCATAATCTACAAGCAGCCAAAATTGCATTGCCTAGACATGAAATTCCCCATTACCATCTTCTTCATGAAACAAATTGAGATTCAGAGATTAAATATTACAAAATTCAGGTCCTGGACTTGAGTGCACCTATCACACATCAACTGCATGGCACAGCTGTACAGACAGTCATTCAACTATGCCAAAGGCATGAGCCTGACTCCCCCAAGAAAGATTAGAGCTGGGGTTCAGTGCTCCTCCTGAGCTCAAGAGTGCCCTGGCATTTGCTGTCAAAGATTACAAGTAACAGGCACCCAAAAATAGGAGAAAAAGGGGAAGTACAAATTTGTCTTTAGAAAAAAATTAAGGTCATGAGACACATTTTTTCCAACAAGTGACAATTTGCACATTGGTAATACCATGGTGCAGGTATTGAGCCACTTTAAGAACGGGCCTTCAGGGCACCTCTTTTCTGCCTGTCTTCTGATGGAAATCAATGTGATATATACACATTGCATAAGTTGAATTGCATCCTCCGTTTTGTGAGGTAAATGGTCAGTAGCAAATACTTTCCCCATTGACTGCATCTCGTCTTCACTTTTCCATTTGTTAGAAAACAAGGGCAGTTGCATGTTCCAGCCCTGGAGAACATTATGCTGCCACAAAGATACAAGAACTGGGTATAAGCAGCCTGAATCTCTAGACCTCTGGAGCCTTCTTTCTGCTCTAGTAAAGAGAAACAAACAAAATAAGATTGAACTGCGTTATCTGCTGTGTGGCACATACAGCGATGAAAGATTATCGCTTCAGAACCCTATTTGTGTCACCTTTATCTGAACTCTCATATTATTTGCTTATACATTGGATTCTATGTACAGTGCTTGAGAATGACTGCATGAAAAATGATTTAATGTGCAAGCATTATTAATAGTATCTGGAGGAGGTTGTTTTTGCCTTAAAGAGTAGTTAAATGTGTGTTGGACTCTTTGGGGAATTCTGATCTTAATCCAGCAAAGCATCTTAAGAGGTCGAAGCCTCTCATATGCTTAAAACTCAGTGCAAGTAAAAATGTTTTGCCAGACTGCAGCTTTTACATATGCTTATAATTAATGCTCTGTGGCTATTTTTCATTATTGAATTTTTGTGAAAACTGTGGGAGGCTTGACAGACCTGTCACAGTCTGCAGTCACTCAACAAAAACTAAGGCAGCCCATATTAGTGACATTTAAGACCATTTGAGTCTGGTAACAGCAGAAATCCAAGCAGTAAAGGAGACACACTTACAGTACCTGCTTAAAAAAATAACATATTCCTGGTGGTGATCAGAATAGCTAACTACATGAGGAGAGTCACCTTGCTAAACAGCTGGATGCTACCAAGTACTAAAACTGTCAGGCTTTCACTTACTTAGCTGGCAGTCACTGAAGGGATTTGTCCTTTAAAATTTTCTGCAAGTTTGACTTGAAATACTACTGAAAGTGCCCTGAAACAGAATCCCAGACAGGGCAAGTAGTATAAGCCCCTGCTTCCCTGAATGAAGGGGACACTGGCTCCCAGCCGTCAGAAAGTAATTTTTCCTTCTGCCCCATGATTACCTTCCAGTGGCAGCACCAGCAGCTGGGTCAGGGCTGCAGCGCAGGGCACATACACGGGACCACACGCTGAGGCTAAGTTTACCACCTTCAATGCAAGCAATTGCCATGAAAACACATTCACACCTTCTGTTTTACACTCTACACTGGGAACACATGTCATGCTTTCAGTGTGGGCATATTGCTTAAAAATAAGCAATTCTAGTCAAACCAGTTCACTTTACCAAAATTATTCCAGTTTTGTTCAGCTACACTCCTGCCTGCCATTTTTTCAGGAAGGGGGGTCACCAGAGATGGAAAACCAGCAGAAGCACATGGTAAGGCTGGGAAGGGAAGGCTTTTGAGGGGAGGGAGCTCTCTACCCCTATCTCTTGATCAGTATGGTAAGAGACATGACAAAGGCATGCAGCAAAAATTTTGTTAACTGCTTCCATTACTAGCCCTCTGATAAGAAGGTTAAGTTTATCTTCTAGTTCCTTCTAGGGGTAACTGAATCTTATCCTAACTGAATATCAAAAGATCCACACAACATCCTGCACTGGGAACCACGACACTGCAAATGAAAAGGCAGGATGGTGGCACCAGGATCACATTAAAACCAGAAGGGAAAGTGAGAACCCATGGCCAGGACAGAGGCACAAGGTCGGCTGGAGTTTGTGCATGCTGAGTTCCCTCCATGGTGTGATCAAAGAATATATGAGATACTCTGTTTTCCTGTAATTTAGGAGCAAGAATGGAAAGAAGCTTTATTTCGTACCCCCAAAGAGGAGCTCCTAAAAGCTAATACTAACATCCTTAGATAGGGCTGCACAAACACACATTCCCCCCAAAATTACAACATCAATGAGGTTAAATTATATGATTTCATCACCTGTACAATAACCTTAGTCAAATCAGGTGTAAATCAGTTTCCATAGTTGGGTTTACCTGTAGGACAGTATTCCCAACTCAGGAACTCTGATCTTTTGCAAACACCGCTGACAAAAGATGCTGGCTCCAACAGTACAACCCATCCCAAGAAAATATTTTGTCAGCCTAGTGCTTTGATTCCAGGTGATTACTCATGGCAATTTACGGAGACAAGATTATGGAAAGTAATGAGTGTACATACTTTTACCTTACACATCTGAGCAGAAATTAGTGTTTTACTGGCCACAATACACAGGGAATGCATAAAGGCAATAAAAGGTGCACATCTTATTTTATACTTCACTCCCCAAAGTCCACTCAAAAACACAGATAAATGCTGAGGTGTGGTGCCCCCAGGGAAAACAGATACCTACTGAGTCCATGGGGCTCAGTTCTCACAAGCACAAAAAGAGCCTTTCAGTCTGTAGGGCCAAGACAGAAGAAATAGTACCAGGGTGGGATGCTAGTCATCTTCCAGTGGAGTGAGCTTATTTTCAAGTGCTCTAGCATATGTAGAGACTCAAGAATCAAAGAAAGAAGTCAGAATAAACGGTCTGACTGAAAAACTAAACGAAAAAGTTTGAATACATGGGAAAAATACATTTAACAGAGAGAAACACGTAAGTTATGTGGTCATGCATAAACCCCTCCAAGGCTCTGTTTCATCTTTTGGTCCTCACAGGCCTTTTAGCAGGGCTCCAATCTCACATTAATAGCAAATCTAACAACTTTGTTGTTTTAAAACCAGCTTCTCTGTGCCAACAAGCTAGAGCTGTCCAGGTCTCTAAGGAAAAAGACATCTCAATAATCAGTCAGCCCTGATCTCCCTCTTATCGACATGCAGAAAAAGAAACCCTCACTTTTAATAATAAGACTTCCTTTCATGCAAAGATAGTGGAAGCTTTCAAAGGATAAATAATTCATTCTCTTCCAAGCTCTGAGAGTAAATTTGTTCCTTTTCTGTTTTACTTTCCTTCAAGATACGACATCTTAGGAAAGCAAGGGGAAGGAGACTGCTCTTTGCTTCTAAGGATATAAACACGCTCAATGTTTCATTCCCCACTGCAACAAAACTGTAAGATCAATAGACAAGCACTGAAAAGCTTTTCCCACCAGGCAGACACTCTGCCATCTAAATAGTCTCTCAAAAGATATAATCTCACAAGCAGCAACAACAAAGAAACATCCGACACATAGCTAGGGAGCGTGCTCGGAATAATCTCACATAGGGACAACTACACAATAAGACAACAAATTAATTAAGCTTTATCATATCCGTGACTGGTGACCTATAGGATACAGGAAAGTTGTTTTACTTATTGTGCCATTTTTTGTAAACAAGGGAAAAAAAATCTGTAGACCAGGTTGAATACAAAAATGCAACACGCTGTATCTGGCAAGCTGGGCTGCATTTATATAGGTCTAAAGCACAAAAAAAAACCTGAGCAGAGCAATCACCATTTTTTGCCAGTGACCAGTAACACCAGCAGGCTAAAAGTTTGTGCCCAAAACTCAGGGGGCAGACTATTCTCATGCACGGGAGTCACTCAGTTCTTGGCCCAACTGCATTTGTCAAAGGATCCAAAAATCAGCTTGGAGATTATTCTCATGGCTGTTTGTAGCACAGCAGGAATCACCTTTTATTAGGTTTATTCATGAATCACAAAAAGTAGATGCAAAAACATAAAAGCTGCCATCTGGTCAGTTCATAGCCAAATCCATCCCAGGACAGAATTTCTCTCAAGGAAGGAGGCAACCCCTGAGGATGGTGTGTGAGCAGGAGCACCAAAACAAGTATTCCCATCCATCCTGCAGGATTATTCCCTAATAAACACTCATTAACCTTTGTCAGGTCACAATTTACATTTATTAAAGAATGGAGCTTTTTACTTACTTTTAAAAGCTCCTCCAGCATTACGCAGACAGGTCACTGCCAGCAGCCACAGGATACCAAATGTAAACACCTTTCTGCAGATGACAGGATAATATTGTCTAATGATAATTTTAAACAATGTATCCGTCTTCAGGAGACTGAAAGTGCATTAATATTAATTATTTGCTGACCAGAGAGGGAGTAGCGCCATTTGAAACTTATAGCTGCCTAGTGCAAAGTAATATTGGGGAGGGCGGAGGATAAAAATCACTGTAAGTGATAAGTCACTAATTTATACCTCAGTGCTGGGGATTAATTATTTCCAGCATACTGACAAGAAGAGCCGGCGGGGGGGTGGGGGGGTGGGTGCGTGTGCGGATCACTGCTAGACACTTTTTTTAATGACTGTTATTGTCAGCACTACTAATCCAGTTAAGAGTCTACTAAAATGATTACGGAAATTCAAGAAAAGTCTTCCACAAATACAGTCCACTGTATGAACCAGCTTGCTGCTTCAAGACCAATTACATCAGTGTGCTAGTATCCATGAAACCACAGCTTTTACAAACAAGGTGTTATGAAAAAGAAAAAAAAAATCACATGGTAGATTGCAAATACTTTGCACAGCAGCTATTATCATGCTTCTGAGAGGCAATGAAAGTTGAGGAAAGAGAGGAGGAGAGATCATTTACAGTGACAACACATACTTCTGTTGATGTCATTTTACCTGTAAGCTCTGGGAGAAGATTCAGAGCCATTATGCAAATGGTATTGAAAATGCACTCAACACGTCCCTTCACAGGCACTGCAGTTCCACAATATAGAGGGTTTGCGAGTTCTAAGGACTTATTTTCACCATTTGTGTGTACTCAGGTGGAAGAAGAAGAGGCAGATGTCTTCCCCTACTACACCCTGTTTATTCCTTGTCTCTTTGTTGGTTTTGCTCCCACAAGAGCAAAGGTGAGGGGAGAACCGAGCAACACTGAACTCTTTGGCTCAGCACACCATATACATCACACCATATACATCATTAATCTGCTATCACGGTGGGCATTCAGCACCGTCCACTTCATAGCCTCTACGTATTGAAATAAAAAGATAGAGAAACAAAATTTCCAGTATTCGTTTTTCAGTCTTCTCTTTATGCCCTGATATGAAAATAAACACTATCCCATGTAACATGTAAGGAAAACTTACCTGAGAAAAAACATTTCACCCATTTCAACATCAACAATGAAGGAGCACTTGGAGACCTGCTACATACCATGCTAGGAGCAAAAAGAAATGGTGCAAACTGCACTACCCCAGCAAAGACTTTTCTGCCTCAGGACTGTTATAGCCCAAGGAGAAAAGAGGCTGCCAGGGACAGAAACAGGCTGTGCACCCAGTACCCAACTGCTCCAGGGAGGGAAGGAAGAAGCGTGGGCTTTGGGCCTGTTAACCAGCAATGCAGCTGGTAAAAATCTCACCTCAGCCAGCTCCACACTGCTAGGACTAGAATACAACCAGTACCCAACTAACTATGTTAAAATTAGTTCAGGTCATTCTATCCCTACAATAGCCATTAAAATCTAAGTGTACTCTCTGCTTAAAAGACACTGGGTTTTCAATGCCTCACCAATATAGTCAAACAGTCTAAGCCTATATATTTTACATATATCTATATGTATTTTTTAGCCAGCATACATTTTAAAGCAATTTGGCATGTACATTTAACTAAAATCCAAAGGGATTACTTCAAAGAGATGTAACACCATTAGCTTTCTTTCCACAAGCAAGCTGGCACAATCCCCCTGGAGTGCAGGGTATCCAGTGCAATGCTGACCCTGCAGCCTTTAGGCTTCACTTTCCCCAGCACAGTTTTAATGTATGTACTAACATATGAGTACTTAGGGGAGAAAGTGCATTTCTCAGGCTGAAACTGGAACCTGTTTTTTAAAACTGAGCTACATGACCAAATGAGCACATTTTTCCAGGCCAAGCCGCCTCTCCTCACTTTTGCCGGTGTATCTGTGTCAGAGATCTGCAGCCAGATCAGTGTTAGGAAAAGCTGCCAGAGAGGATACAAGCTACAGGCAAAATCCAGAGTTTATTCAGTATAGAGAATAAGACAGGCTGACAGAAGCACAATTTTACCATACCCTCACTATGTATAAGACATGCCATTATAAGCCGAACACTGTCAGAGATCTGACCCAAGCAGAGAAGTGGAGCAATTCATGAAAAATTAATTTCACCAGATGAGTGGAAAGACCTTTCACTTCCCCAAGTGAGTGCACTTTGTTGGGTCACTAGGGTTTGGCTAATTAGAGCAGTCTCCCGCTCCTCCAGAACTGAACATATCAAAACAGAACTAGTTAGAAGACAGACGTTTTCATGCAGATATTAGTTTCAGTCTCTTAATATAAATTTATCACCCATTCCAATGGCTCTCAAAAAAACTGGGAAAACTTGGAATATTGGTAATAGAGTCTGCAGAGGTCAGTCCTAGATACTCTGCATGTGCTGACTTACTATTTGCACACAGGGGCTTTAACAGCTCCTAGTTCAGTGCATTTTTAAGATTCTGGATGCCCAACAGCTCAGTTAGCATCCCAGACAAATGGCCACTGTCGCTTGTGCAGGGAGCGTGACGCATCCTGGACCTATACTGCATGCACTACAGGCTCTAGCTACACAGCCACCAAAAGACCTTGCAGTTCCTATGGACTTACTGCTTCCGCTTCTTCCACAAGTGAAAAACATGCACGGTGCATTTGGCCTACTGACACAGTGATTTCATTGCACATGAATACAAGTTTTTGCCCAATTTCTCAAAAGAAAACATGGAAACTTCCTGTCCAACTCACAGGTCATATAGCTGTACAGCCCCTCGCATCTCCCTAACTCCCACCCCTCTCCAGTTTGGATAGCCCCAACTGAGCCCTCACTGTTAGCACATAGCCATGCTTTTACCATCCCTGAAAAGATATTTTCCTGGATTTGCACCTCCATATCATGGGGTGCCTTCAGTTCCCATGGGAGAAAAGTCTTTACCCTCTTTCACTCGATTGAGGACTTTATTAATGTCATTTTGCACAAGTAAGACATTTTACACAAGAATTACTTTTTCTATCAAAAAGTAAGGCAGAAAAGTCTGTAGTAGACCAGATTCCATTCCAGTAGATCAGAAGCAATTTGCTCTCACATTTTGCTCAGGCTTTTTCTGACGTTGATGCTCTTATATTACCCACCGATTACTTTCTCCAGTTTGACACTGTACTTATTTTTGAGATCTCACAATTTCTCTCCTAAGGTGCTTTCACCCCAACCTCCAATCCATGACTGTCAGAGCAAACTGGCTACAACAGCACTGGGTATCTTGGTTCCAGCACCGTACCAGCTCTCCTCAGATCCCTCCCCATGTAGAAAACCTTTCAAGTTATTGTCTCACGAATAAAAAGGTCTCTTCAGGTAAAGTGTTCACGCTACTGTTTCTTTGGTTTTTTGTGGTTTGTTTTTTTTTTTTTTTAGTGTTTTACTCTCAAAAGGCACTCAGGGTGCAGAAGTCAGCAGCTGTGAAAGAGGATGCTTCTGTTTGCTTTCGTATCACGGAACAAGTCAGTCCACATCTCACCCACATTTCTAAACAAATGAGCCTGTTGTCTTTGATTAATATAATTGGTTTGCCTTCCTCATTCACATGCTTACATGTTTTTCAGTGGAAATGACAACCTAGAGCAAGTTTTAAGACAACATGTTTCACTACTCAGGATTAAACAAGCAAACATACACAAAAAAAGGGATTTCTCTGCAGAGCTGTAGCCAGGGCTAATGGGACTCCAAAAGGTATTTACACACTACAGGTTTTCTTGGATGTAAGTCTGGGTTATATCCAAATCCAGCTAAAGCTGGTCTGTCCTGCCGACGGACCCTGGGCAGTCTTACTCTGATAACTTCTCTGTTCCAAGATAAAGTCAGATCTGGAAAGTAATTGATTCCTTGTGCACTAGAATAATTAAATAAGAAGAATCAAGGACTTTCTGAACAGCCTGGAGGGACTTGGAGCTCTTTCCCTGAAACTACATTAAAAATAGTTCTGAAAATATTTAGACAAAAAAAAAGTCTAGAGCTTTCTCATGAACAGTCTATAAAAGCCAGTTATTGTTTGTTTTGATATAATCAGTTGGACAATAAATAGTAAGAGTATGGACTAACTTTAATAGAATTAGAGTGAATTATTTTTCCATTATTCTCAGATTTATTGCTCTTACTCTAAATTATCTAAACTCTCATGTTTCATAAAAAATTCACTGGAACAGAGGAGAAAAACTAAAACCTTTATAAGCAGCTTAACTAGTTCTTACTGTGACCTTTTAGGGTTTGAATTCAGTTAGCTTGTAGGGTGCACAAGCAGATTTAAAAATAAACATGCTTCAGAATCTTTCTTCATGTTCAGACCAATCCTTTAACATCAGTGAAAATTTTGGATGTATGAGAAACTCGCACTTGGTTCTCCCATATATACCCTTTACCAGGACCTGTAATTAAAGAGGGAGGGAAGCAGCTTTACCATGCTTACCTTTGAAACATGCCATTACAACATTTAAGGGAGAACAGAGAGAACCCATACCCTTAAGCAAAAAATTCAAACAAAACAAGGGTTATTTAATGGCTGGGGGGTTATTTCAGTTTCCTTCTAAAAGAGAAATTTTGCATTGTGGTTGTTGTGTCGACAGTAGCACCTGGTCATTAGATGCTACTGCAGGCTCTAGGCTGGTTTCCAAAATACACCTCAGCTTGGTAAGAAGTGCATGCCCTCGATGTACTTGCATAAGATACTGTAATGACTTGTTGTGCAACCTAGAAAAGGCCCAAGGACGTTTCAAAAGAGTCTAACTTGCCCCAGAAAGGACAAGGTAGCACACTGACCAGAGGACTAGCACAACCTCAGCATACTGCACAGCGTGACATCTGCCTGCTCGGGAATCGCACCCACTGCAGACCTGCGCCTTAACAGAGGCATCTTGCAGCCACCAAGTTCACTGTGACATTACTTTAGACAGGTTGCTCCAAAGAAGTTGCATTTTGGGATGTCTCCTATGGCGAACAATACCAGGAAGAAATCTGTAAATCATATGGATTTTTTTTCTTCAGAACATGATCACTCCTGTAGCTTTGCCAGAGCCTTTAGTACAATTAACCTAGACAGGGCCATACACGCGGCAACACGGGTTATTACTAGCACTTTAAAGCACATGTAGACCAATGCATGTCACAGATCACATTAAAATACGCTGCTTAACATTTAAAGCATCAAAAGATCATTAATAAAAAACCAAATACACGCTGTCTAAATAACTCAAATCCACACCTATTTAGTGGACTGATTGTGTACTTTCCCCTGAGGAACTGTTTTAGCAATCATTTTCTGAATTCTTTACCTCACTGACAACAAGCATGGAACGGTAAAGGTACGTCTGGCTGGCACCCTGTCCTCCAAAGGGACAAATTCCTGCATGTCCTCTCTCACTCCTCCAGTGCTGTCATACTCCCTCCCGATTTGTCAGCACCCCAGAGAATCCCCATTCCTGCCAGCATCATGCTTTCAAACCTACAGCTCTGATACAAATGAGTGTATTATTTCCACAGCTGGAGGCAAGGATATCAAAGGGGGCCTCTAAGATTAAGTTTTCATCAGAGTTCATGCAGAAGGAACAGGATTGTGAAGGATGCTCTTAGGCCAAGTTTCTCCAGGAACTGCAAAACTGGTAATTTTAGAAGAAAATAAAGATGTATTTTTTCCAAGTTTTAATGTTTCAATATGAAAATTATTTCAACAGAGGCATTTTCAAAAGGCATGGGGAGCAAAGGGAACTGAACAAGGAGAAGCAATAAGGGAATTACAGAAAAGCAAGGAGATGATTAACAATAGTCTATAAATAGTCTCACTAACACTTAGATGCTGACTTCCAGACCTTTCCCCAAAACAGCCTTGAATCCAAATAAAACTTGTACAACTTCATATGTGGAGCATTCTTATTCAACACAAAGGAAAAGACCAGCTGAAAAAGAAATACTGATCTATTTAAGTGGATTCAAAGCACTCTGGGATGGTACTGATGAAGATACCCTGACGATCAATGAATACTCAGAATAAATGTGGAACGTTAACAGTAAATAAAAATATACAGGATCCTTATGCTGCTTTGCACGATGGTGAAAATCAGTCTTTCAAAGATGTAAATTCATGATGATATGTAAGCAGATTTCCTCAAATTCCTGGAAACATCACAAGTGCAACCGGTTGGTGGGGACTTGTATAAATGCCTTCTTTCTAACATCTGATGACAGATTTTGTAAATTGAATAAGCATTTCAAAGAGAGCAAAGAGGGGGCATTTTTCTGTTAGAGAAGTATCTACTGACTACAATGGGGAATTTGCGTACTGCACAGCACAAAGCGCATTACATAAGATGACACTGCTTTGTAGCTACTGCTAGCATATGAGCTGCTTGTTAAAACTGAAAACACAGAAAAGCTTACTTTAACTGAAGCTGGAATTGCTCACCCAAAACCTCTCCATTTCCAAACAATGCAGCACAATTGTAACAGCATGGATTTGGCCAGTATACAGGTTTCTAAACAAGCTGGTAATATATTTATCAAGATTGCATTATGATAATTAATTTCCTACGTGACTGAATCAATATTCAAAGTCTAAACTTAAGGCCCCCATTAATTATGCAAGAAGATGAATGATCTTATAGGTTAGCTTTGTCAAAACCAGTTGCACCATCTGTCAGATTAATTAGGAAAAGATTTATAAGCACAAATGAATTTGTCACATTTACTAAAGAAAAATTACTTGGCTGATGAAAATTCTTTTCTAATTAATATAAGCAATAAATAAGATTGTAGCCTCTTGAGCTAGACAAAACTTCAATTCAAAATAAGGGAAGAGACAGAAGCATCATTTCAGAATTCTGGTCATTTTACACGTGCACCATGTCAGGAAAATGTACTAAAGAAGATTCTTCTTGAAACTATTTAACTTGCCTTTTATTTTCTTAGTTAAGTCTACAATTTTTCCAGGTCCTTTCACAAGGTTCTTTCTAACTACTCGGACAATTTCAAATCCAGCAGTAACTGATCAGTCAGTAGATATTTGCATGTGTATAGAAATAAAATAATTGTGTAGCTTTTAAGAAAGAAATCAGAGGAAGCATTCAGAGACGTAGAGTATTAAACAAAATTTTGCCTGGACTCTTTAAAAAAATGTAGGTACCATTCAGAAACCAAGGATGGACATTTGCACTGAAGTACATGATAAATAATCAGGATGTGCTTTCTAAAACAGGACTGGGAATTTTGCTTTATCTTTTTTGATGCAGTCGTTAATTATTACTTACAATTTGTATTGCATTATCCCCTAACAGATTTGTCTGTTCTTACACAGAACTGTTAAATCAATTCAGTTACAAGGGTTTTTCTAACAATCATGTGAAGAGTCTCAAATTATCTTCTCAATTTCATACAAATTCATCTTCTGACTTCTAATTTTCCACTGGCTTAATCTTAGGGCATTTGCTTCACAGCATAAGGCATTCTGAAATCTTATATTCCATGCTGCTTTAAAGACCTGACAAAAAAAACCCACCCCCACCCTGTTTGTGTTCCATTTCTTCAGAAAATGGGGTTCAAGTTATATGTTGTGTTGAACACCTGCTAGGGCAACAGCCTGGGAGGTGCATCAGCACTGACTGCTCCAGGTGCTTCAAGGAGCTGAACTACAAGTAGGTAATAAATGTGAATAGAACAGATACTGCAGAAGACATGTTAAAGGCATCACACCTGACTCTTGCTGCAGACCTGAGTGTCGAACGTGGACAGGTCCCCTAAGCCCCAGCAGCCTGAAGGAGCATCAGGGTTACTCTTGGAACAGTAACTGACACCATTTCTTTAAAAATACTGGGAGAGGGAAAGTTGCCTTTTCCAAACTACTTGGTTTTATGATCTGCTTCTCTTTGTTGTATCTTCTGGACAGCAGTACTGACACACTGCAAATAGTTATGCTTAATGACAGTGCCGTAAGACCTGCCACACAGCTCTGCAAAGTATAAACTGCCTTTCCACGCCATCCTCTTTAATTAGCACCGCTGCTGCTGTTCAACAGTTGTAAGATGAGCAGTATCAACAGAAAAAGCAGGGCCAATGTTTCTGTTGCGCTAATAGAAAATGTCTCACAGTTACTGTGGAATAACATTTACAAAACACTTGGAGGCCTTTCAACAGGAATTTTTCTCTAATTCCCATCTATAGGCTCACTTAAACAATTAATGTCCACTGGCTCTTATACATTGGGCATCAAGTTTGGGCTGTAGCAACAACAGGTCCCCAACACAAATTTCCAAGCAGCAAGAATTTGGCCATAAGTAAAAGTGACAAGGAGCGCTCTGTTCACACACACAGACACAGTGGGATGGTCAGAAAGCACAAGAGCCAGAGGTAGCTCAAGTGGGAAGAATAGAAATAAATTAACGTAAGAAGGGAGGCAAACAGAACACAAGGCTCTTTTGTAGGAAGGGAAAGGAAAGGAGTTTGTTTTGGTCATATAATAATGATTTTTTTATGCACTCTGAGGCAAACATTAATGTTGAAACCTGTAACAGGCAACTCGGGCCAGCTGAGGCAGCATGAAAGAGAAGATGTGGTCCTTTCTTGTCATCCTCAGATCCACCACACTGCTCTTGGCCCCAGAGATCATGTACAGCAGTATCCATAATAAGGTATAAATTGTCATCCTGTCGGCAATACTGCCAGCACTCGAGTTAATAAAAGCCTAAACAACAGGAGGACCCTAAGTGATGTTAAAGACAACATGTTTGCTCTCTCTTGCAAAGAGGTGATGTTCATTACGGCTCTTGATCTGAGGGGTGGACCTGGAGAACACACTGCATTAGCAAGCATGAGAACAGATGGGCAAGAAGAGAAAAAAGGAACTGTTTGTGGCTGCCAAAATTTTACACTGGCTCTGTCCTCAGCACAGTTTAGGGCAACTTCAGGGGTTGTCATATAGTGAAGAATCTGACCTCTTTTTCTTCCAAGTACAGAAAAAAAAATTAGAAACAGGGCTCTACTCCATGCAAAAAAAAAAAAAGAATTTGCTCTTTTCCTTCCGCCCACTTATTTTATGCAGCAATCTGCTCTATTACCAGTTTAGTAGTAGTCAAACACCACCATTTTTTTCCCCCCGAGAAACAAAACTAATGAAGACTGGCTCCTGATTCATCTGCATCCTCTGACCCTTGCCCCTCTGTTTTCTACTATTTCCATACTCTCTTTGGCTCTCTCCTGACACTTCCACCTGACTGAGACCAGTCTGAAGCTGCCTGTGGGCTGGCCAGGCTGTGAATTATCTCTCCGTCAGCAGCAGAACTAATGTACATCTCTCCACTCCCCACGATTGCAAATTTTGAAATGGAACTAAAAAAATTTAAGATACTTACTCTTTTCTAATTAGGTTGCAGTTGGCTCCCATTCAAAATTTATGAGGGAGTAGAGGAAACTTATAGACCAACCGCACCATCATATGAAGTCTTATTTCCCAGGAAAGCCTGCCTAAAAATACTTACATATATCACAACAGATTCATGTACCAGTGTGTACATTTGTTGCTGTTCCTCAACAAAACCAAGGCTAGATGATGGAAAGAGAATCTGATCAAACTGTAAAGGGCATACACATGCTCAGTGGCAGTGATACTAAATCAAGGATGAATCCAAACAGAAGGACAGGAAGATCAACAGGAAAAAAAATATAGTGGGCAGAGTACAAAGTTGATCTTATCTTCTGCTTTCAAAGTAGACTTGAGAAACTCCAGCAAACTTGTATCAGACAGTACATTAGAGTTAATAGAAATCTACTGGATTTCTCTGGCACTAACCACAGCTCAAGAGCTAGTTTAAATGGTTCATCAACAATCACTCCGATGAGCAGCACAGGTAAGTCCAAATGTTTAGCAGTAGGATAGCAAGAAGGTCATTAGTAACCTTTGTACTGAGGTTTTAAACACTGATCAGTCTGATCCTTCAGATCAGTTCCCAGGGGTCTGTAAGATGCAGAGTTTAACATGGAGCTAATGAAAACCTATAACAGCCTTGAAATATCTTGATAATCCATTGTCGGGGGACCACCTTGGTTTTTTGTGGAAAACAAAACAAGCTTAATTCAAGAATCAGCCCAAAGAAATAAATTTACAGAGTCCTCATTTCTCCCATTCTACCTAAAAAAATTTCTCCAAGACTTAAAAATACTTTAGGTATTACATGTTTTGTTTTATAATTTAGGGTCACATGTACACAGACTTAATTTTACGTTTGTGAAGGTGGTAATTTAAGAGGACTACTTATTCAAATAAAGTTAAGCACAGCACAGCCATTAAAAAAAGTTTCGTGCCTCATGACTTATCTCATGCTTTATGCTGCTCTGGCAGATGTTAAAAGGCTTTGTCTTTTGTACTAATCCTTAATTATAAGGCTGCCTTCAGTTGTATAACTACTATTCATGCACATTTACAGCAGGAGTCTGGTGCACTTTCTCTGCCCACTGAGATGGCACGGAACTAGAATAGCACCGCTGATAGACTTAAACATGGATGTTTTCTTATTAAAACCCAGTTCCCCTCTGCCGTAGTTAAGACCTCGCTTTGCTACCATCAATAATCCATCACAGAAATCCAAGATACATGCATTTGTTCTGAAAGTGCTTACAGATACCCACCTGTCACCCAGCTTTACCCCCACAAGCTCCAGGACTCTCCTTAGGAGAGCTCAGACTGCCATACTCCCCCTTTGTAAAATAAAGGCAGTCACAGACTCTACACATACAGTAGTAGAGCCAGAAGAAGGTGCTGCTACAAATCTATCGCTGCTAGGTAGAATTCCACCTTCTTCCTGGTAAGTAACGAAAATGTGTTCAGTTACTGCACTACAATCATCATAAATACCAGTGGTCTAACCAACAAAAGAAGAGTTTTCTCCAGACATTTTTCTCTATAAAACCCAGCAAGACACCCATGCTGTATCATGAGAAGCAACATTTAAAAAAATATTTTTAAAAAATCTCATGTTAACTGAAGTCCGGGTAATAACTGTAACTAATTCAAAATATGTCTTGGGTAAAGTAATGAAAAATTTCTAAAAATTAAGCTATGATTGCCACCTCCTTTGAAATAGTGCTAAATAGGTAGATCTGTATTACCAACTGGTAATGAAGGCAGGAGCAGGATACACCTGCAGGACTCTTATGTTTGTAGGACCACATATCTACATCACATCTTTACAAGCAGTAAAATTTGTACCAGTTTCCAGTCTGGTGCAAGCCATGCATTTGCAGAGGGCTAACCGCTGGGGGACCTAGCAGCCACATGGCAAGCACAGCACTCCAAATTGTGCCCTGATGCACAACTTCAACTTCAGTTTGACCACAGGGAAGATAGTTTCAAGTGTACCGGTGCTGTGCTGAAGTGCAACACAAATTCAGACCAAGAAGAACACTGAATTAGTTAAGGGAACAATGCTCAGTGAAACGTCAATAAATAAGCAAAAAATAATCCTGCTAAAATTTGGACTCTGTCAAGAATGGGCAGGACTGCCAATTGCTTCTAAAATCACTTAGAATCACTAAGTGATTCTAAAATCACTTAGATTCAGAATAAAATTCTGAATCCATGGACTTCCTGTTGTATGAGAAAAATGCTAGTCACCAAGCAAATACAGCAAATACCCTAGATGCAAAAGATTGACAGCCCCTGTTTTTCTTTTTTATGTCTTTCTAGCTTATGGGACCATGTTTTCAGTCTCTCTGGTAATGCATGGTTTAAATGTACCCATTGATGGGACCCCACAGAAAGCAATGGAAAGAATTGCTCCATCTGCTTTTAGAGAGGAAAAAAGGAAGTCCAAGTAGTTTCTGTTCTTTCAGAGAAGTGCAATTTTCTCTTCATAATCATCTGTTCCCAAAGATTCCTTTGAGAAACCTAAAAGTTTATGGAGTCCTTCAAGAAACAAAACAGTAACTCTGCTTTGCTGGGATTCAGAGGCCTGACTTCAGGAAAGGTAAGTATTTTTAAGTTGAACTGATGGCATTTCTTTTTTTCACAAATACTATAGATATACACACATTCCTCTTTCATTCTGTTCTGCTAGTTCTAATTTAATGGAGAAAATTAAGCAGTAATTTCAGCCAGGTCCCGCTGTTCTACTCATATCTATTTTCATCAGATTATCACTTCCAGCAGTGATAGAAATATTAATGACTTTTTAAAGGCAGTGTTGTATTTAAGTATTTCAAAGCTATTGGTTTGTTTGTGTCAATGAGAAGGAAACATATTGACTGGAAGCTGCAGCTAATGCTGCCTTTTATAAATCTCCTGTCAGGCATAAAATGGCTCTCCATAGATTCCAATATGATGTAGTGCTCTAAAGCAAACACTCCTATTGCCAAAAGGCTCAAAGCGAACTGCCGCTGCAATATCATGGGCTGAATAGCTGGATTGTAGTTTATCTTCCCCACCATAGAAGCTGAGCAAAAAGAGGAGATGGCTCAGAATGCTTCAAGTAGAAAGCTGATTGATTTACTGAAATGCCAAAACCTCTAGATAAGCAAAACCGCTGTGCTGAAATTTACAGGCAATTGCATTAGATGACAGCACAGCAGAGACAATGTGTTTGAAGCCTGCTCTTACCAGCACTCAGACTTACTTCAATGCAGAATTGCACGTAGGTATGCACAAGTGACACAGAATTCTGGCTTCGGTGTCTGTGAAGTCTAGGAAGTACATTTTCAGCTATCTGGTGCTAAAACAATATAAGGACCACAGCTCCAACAGAGAATGTAAACTTAAGAAAAAGATACATTGCCACAATCTACACATTCTTAAGTGCATCAAAGAATCAGCAAAGAAATAAATCAGCAACATATGATAGCATACCTAATTGAATCCCTTACTATGATTTATTCAGACTTACTTCTGTGAGTTTTAGCCCTATTTGCACAAGTTAAGCAAGCATTTTGGGAACTACATGTTATACCATACTTCACAATTTTTTTTCAAATATTATGACTTACAAGTCATTGGGGCATCAAGTCTTTCAAGAATCAGTAGAAACATGTGAGAGCAAGTGCTGCCCTATGCCCAAGAACCATCTCATTGCTTACAAAAAGATGCTTTTCATAGGGTGTATGCAACCATAGAGCCTGCAGAAGTTCGGGTTTCTGCCATCACTTGCAAGATACAATATTGTTGAGGTGCCGTGGCCATGTATGTTCTGCAAGATGTAGCACTACTTGTCATAGGGAAAAACTGCTCGTCTTGCACGGTTTAAGTCAAATCAGGATTTAAGTATTTTAGTTTATTGATTTATTAATGACATGTAATTAACCAGCAATCAGTGAACTATACATTAAAGATCACTATCAGCAACACAAGGGTACAAAACCTGGACTATTTCAAAATCTTAATAAGCACATGCAAATTTCTAGCCACACTTCTACAGCTAAATCCTAACAAGTCCCTACCCCCACACACAGAGACATGCGGGTGCACGCTTGCTCCAGTGAGGGTGGCTCCCCCTCCCACAGGACGCCCAGCCTCACCTGCCCCATGCTGCTCCCCATAGCAGCAGATGGTTTTAGGTTTTCCTGCCAGGCATGGAGGGTGCCCCATCCCAACAGCTGCTGCCATCCAGGCCATTTTGCCTGGGCTGAGCCATGAGAGGTACCCATGCTACTTTCTCTGCATTTCACAGGTTGAAGAATTTAAGATTTAAAGTTCTGACCTGAATTCATCAGAAAAAGTTGTCTCCTGGGATTTCAGGCCACTGGGACCAGCAAAGCTTCCTTCTCTACCCACAGGCAAGTGCTGCAAAACAGTGTTCCCCAGTGCCCAAAAACACACAGACTGGTCAGTGCTTCCTCTGGGAGAAACACCTCCAAGCTCCTCTCCGACAGATACTTTCCCCTGTGTCTAATATAGTCAAGTTCACAAAGCAGCATTTTAGGAAGTCCAGCAACGTGAGTCTTCTCCAGGCATCTATTTTCATAAAATTCATGGAACTGTCTTAGTTTGTGATTGCGACTGCACAGACAGGTAGGGCTGAAATTGGTCATGGGGCTCAACAGTGTCAAATATGCACATGGGCGCACGCAGTATGACACCACTAGGTTGCTTCCTGAGGAAACCATTTGAACACTAGACGAAACAGAGCATCTTGATATTATAAAGGCTTGGTCAGGAAGGACATTGCTTTTGTAATCAGCAACAACACTGCAGCAATAGTTACACCCCAGGGAGCCTCCCCACTGACCACACAGCAGAGCACCACCTCCCAGGGACCCACCACAGGGGTGCAGTGCAGAAGTAAGGCTTGGGGCTGAACTCTGACAGAGGTGTTAATACCAGGCACCTTTTAAGAGATACCTGTGTACCATTTCACAAAGCAAATAGGAAATGGGATTTGGAAAACCTTGCAATCGCTTTTAAAACTACTAGGCAGTAAATCTGCAGTTGTTCTTTGTGCAGACTTCACCGTGCTGTTGCTCTTACTCATACAAGCACCTGCAAAACTACTGCAAATACACGTGTCCCCTATATATACTAGTTATTATGAAAAATCCTGCAATCTAGTAAGCAATTTATTTCACAGTGAACTAATGGATTTGACAAACGAAATTCTGTTCATAGCTCTCCAGGGGCAATTGTTTTGATTACAAATTAAAGTAATTTGGTCACTTTCTATTCCCCAAGTTCCTTTCCTATGCAAATCTTCAAAATATATTTTTTAAACACATCTTACCACTCTGGTAAATGCTTCTATTTCCTGGGCCAAAACCCCACAGGAAGCAAAGTAATAATAATTAAAATAGATACTTTTCTCAATTTTTAATTATAACATGCTCTGTTTGTTCCCTTTGTTTTATTGACAAATACTTCAAGCATATTCATTAAAAGGCTCAAGGGATGTTATAACAGATATATTACACCCATCTGCTGTCCCCTGAGTATATACCTCCTACCAGTCATACAGAACCCTGATCTCTGGTTTATGTGCCACCAACCATCTTGTTTGCTCTTGAGCAGGCTGACATGGTGAGAGGACTGATGTCCAGTTTAAGTCGCAGAAAGTCAGAAATCCCTGGAAACTAAGGAGCTTCCTTCCAGAAAATCTCTGTATCATCTGAGCTCAAAGTATAACATAGCAAAACAGACCCAGAAATCAAAAAAGGCTTAGGTTTTAAAGAAGCGTCACATTCTAAAAACGGCATGCCACTCAAGTAATAAGCTGGTTTCTGGTTAAAGTTTTCAGCAGAATATCTACTCAGTGGCTGGACACTTTCTGAAGAAGATTAAAATAAACCTTCATCCTCTGCTACAGGGTCTGGTTACCAGTTTCTGATTTATTATCCATTTATTTGGAGCAGAGGAATTGCCTCTAGTCCTCTTATTCTCATCCCAGCTGCCTGCCCTCTCTCTATATGCGGATAGCAGAAATGGCTCCATGTTCTTTCAGAAGGGGCAATCTTTTTAACCTTGACGGGTTTAAGTGACAGGAGGGAAGCACTGCTGCAGCAGAGAACAGTTCCTTTCTTGCCTTCATTGCTTTCCAGGACTGTAAATCTACCAATGTCTAACCTAGTTTCCCCAACTGCTGGTTCACAAAAAAAACTCGTATTCAGTTTCAGATCACACTTTGACACAGCAAAAAAAACCACACGCTATTCCAGACAAACAATCCTGCTTATTACATACACAAACAAAAATTCAGTTTTCAGTTAGGTTTCATTTCTTATGGGCAGAGCTGTACACTGCAATAACCTGCACTCCTGCATCCACAGTGCAAAAATATTTAGTTCTTTGAAGTACAACAAATAACAGTAAAATATTTCGGTCAAGGGTTTTTGGAAGTAGAAAATAAATGTAATAAAATAGATGACATCAAAAAAGCCTGCAGCCCTAAAACACCAGTGCAGCTTTCAATTTAGTCCTGTGGCCTAAGAGTTGAAGGGAAGCAGCTCTCTGATAGCTGGCATCAAGCAGTAGAAAGAAACAGGAAGGGAAGAGAGCTTGTCCTGTGCATTTATTATCTACCTTGGTAGATGTTTCTTCATTAAAAATGCATTTAAGCTTGTGCTCCTCGTTACACAGCACAAGAACAGAACTATACTGAATTACCCTGAAGTGAGGCACCTTCCTGAGGAAAACCTGTTCTCAACAGCCTTACAACAGCATACACATCACAAGAGGAGAAATGGGAAGTGTGCTACCATTTTGCAGAGAGACAGGAATTTCTGGTAGCCCCAATTATCCATCAGGTGCCCTCTCCCCCAATCCCCATTCTAATAGCAGCAGGGAAGCCGGCACCTCGGCCAGAGGTGGGTGGTGGTCAAATTCAGGGTTTCCACCAGAGCTGCAGAAGACAGAAATGGAGCTGAGGGCGTCTGTGTCAGGATCTCCCTTTTCTACTGCCTAGGCAGCTGAAAGCAAAGAGCTGGAAGAGCAACATTGTCATACTGCAGCATCGCAGGCTTCACTCCTGGGATTGGAGGCAGCAGGATAAGGGCACAGTGGCTGTCTCACCATCGAAAGCACTGACACAACACAACCAAGCACTGAAGCATCCTTCACAGTAGCCAAGCAAAAGTTAGCATCTGGACGTGGGCTTGCCAGATGCATCTGGGATTTCACTATCAACTGGTAAGAAGCAGCGAGCGAAGCTCATCAGGAAGGTGGGAAAGTGGTATATCAAAAGGCACAAAGCAACCTTTTCTGCATGGGATAACACAAGCATCGTGCTGTGACCAAATTAATGATCTCTATCCATTCATATTCCAGGAGTGAACTCCCATCTGCCTGGAAAATGCCATGTCAGCATGCCCAAAGCACACACAGGCCACTAGGCATCTGACCCAGAGCAACCCTGGAGATACAGGGTAAGGGAGAAGGTGTTACTTATTGTTGCCAGTGTAGCGCTGCTTTATTGCTGTTAAGTCTGTGTGCCTTTCCTTCCGCAAGAACATTTTGTTTGCCTTCCCATAACAACAGTACTTACGAGAAAAGAATATTTGCTTAGAGTTTTAGTGGATTGACAGCACGAACAAGGTCTCCAGGCAGATGCCAGCCAGAGGAGCTTTGAGAGGTGCCCTGGAGGTATCTGAACCTTACTATTGCTTCTAACACCATCTGATGGGAATTTTACGAGTGTGACAGACTCCTTACTGTCCCAGCAACCTGAATTCATATTCAGAATAATACTTCTCCTTATACTTGAATTGTGTATTTTATATTTTCATTTGTGTCCACTGTAAAAATTATAGATACTAGTTGCCAACAGCTGGTCAATATCTCACTTGAGGAAATGCTGTATTCATTCGTAAAATAATTCTGCCTTGCATACCAGACTGGAATCCTGAGAAAAACTGTAATATGTTGAAGCAATATGCGAAGTCCTGTAACAAAGTACATTTCTTGAAACCTTAAGTAACATACTCTCAATAAGCACTGCCATTTAGCTTAAGATGCCATTTCTCTGAAAGCTAGATAAAATGTGATCAATAATATCACTGCAGCAGTATTATCCCTTGTGCTGATGAAACAAGAAAGTTTATTTTAAAGGTAAGTTGTAAATAGAGAACCAATTAAGCAGAGAAACCAAATTTTGCCTTGTTGGACTGATATAACCCTGCAGCCATCTACATAGAGTGCAAGCTTGATGAATGAACAATGTCATACAAGTCAAGATGCAATAAATATTGCTAATATAGTGTCACAAAAATTGGACTGCTTCACTCCCCTCTTGTTCCTGACTCACAAACTGCCAGCAAATCTCTAGATCGCTTCTAAGTTATGAAGGCAGCCAAGGAACCAATAAAACCCTGCATACAGCACTACTGATATTTCATGAGATGATGGAGGATAGCATCCAAAGTTCAAGCCCTGCATCATCAGATTGGTAAAGATGGGGAAAAACAGTTTAAGTTAGATGTGATCAGCTGGGAGACACAACCGTAGGATGACATGCAGGCGGACAGCTATTCAGAAAAAGAAAACAAAAATCAGCCCTTGTCAGAGAAGTGCCCTAACAGGGATGTAACCACACAAAGTGTTTCAAGCCATCTCCCATGGGTCCTTCAGCCTGACACAACAGTGACTACAGCAGCATGCTTTTCCCCTACTGCTTAGGTAGTGCCCAGTACAATCACCACAGTGGGCTCCATTGCTAAGCCAGTTTAGTCCTGGTAATCATCCGTAGAGCATTTTCCATAGCAGAGTTACAACATATTAAGAACTTGGCTTGAAGCCACTCTAACACCAATTAATAATTAATTGGTATATAAGCCAACATTTTGAAATGTGGGTTGCAAAGCTGCACAAATAAGGTATGACAAGAGGACACTATGTGTTGTTATTACCTGAATACAAGAGTTGTAGGGTATGTTCATATGTCAAGTGAAAGGAGCTGCAGCACAAGGACCAGACCAAGTGGCTGGACATCCCATAGAGAAGTAAAAAAAGTAGCATCCTTAGGAAAATGAGACAGTAAGCTAGGCTCACCAGGCAGTCCGCTAAAGCAAGTGACATCACTTACTCTGAATTACACATCTGAAAATGCTGGACTCTATTAAACATCTGCCTGACACATACCCTGCAGGCCGACCAAAGTCCATGGGAAGTTGTCTGTGACTTCAGTATAATCTGCACCTAATTCTCACTGGGTCTAAAAGAATGGTTTTTTGTCCTGTCAATGCAACCATGGAATAGCCTTGGGGTAAAAGGAAAGAGGTCTCATTTAAGACTTGAGCTAAATCAGAAGAAAACTATTTGTCTAAGGAGGAAGACACCTTCTTAAGAAGGGAAGAGACATTGAAACAGAACCACACAGCATTTTTATATAGCTCTTATAAACCAGACCTCGACCTCATTGCAAAGCTTCTAGACTCTTCTGGAATTTGAGTGAATAAACAATTACAACAGCTGCCAAAGCCTGCAATAAATCACAGCACTCCATCAATTGTAACAAGTGTATTCTATCAGTTAAAACTGACACGAGACATACAAAAGGCACAAGGATAAACCATCACTCCAAGAAATAAATTTTATTTCCTCTTCCCATTCAAAAAGGGAAGGAAGGTTAGGTACAAGAAGTACATAAATTTAACATGGGAGAGTGGGAAAAGGAACAAAATCACTACATTCCTGGCCTCAAAAGCTAAAGGCAGCATTATGATTAAATAATTAAACTGTCTCACCTTGTGCAGTCAAGCTAAATTTCAACAGATGCAACTAATCTTCATGTGGTCTTTTTTATACCCTGCTCTATTAGTACGTTCAGCCAAAGTAAAACATCTTCTCATGTTGTCTCTTTCTTTCCAAAAGGTATAAATATATGAGGAAAGAATAACTTCTTTAAATTAAATCAATGCCATTTACAAGGTTGCTACTCAAACATAAAGGCTTGCCCTTGAGAGACTTTTCACACACATTTGTGGAGCTTAATATGGGATGAGAAGTAGTTTGTTCTTTCCTGAAAAAGCATTGAAAATTTCAAGAGATTTCCTATACCATGTCAGGACAAGCCTTAACCTCTGGAATTCTTTTTTCCATAAACAAACAAAACGCAGGCACAGAGCAGGAGACCAACAGCTCAGAGCTTAAGGTCTCACCTGTTAAGTGGGATACCAAATCCAAGTCCCCTTGCTGAATTGGGTAGACCATGGACTCCAACCTTGGTCTCAGCCAAGAAGATATTTTCTTTCTTTCTCATATGTTATTCCTACCCTAGCCTTTCTGGGCTTGGTCATTTTGAAAAAAAAATCACTTCTGCCAAGTTCCTGCCTGACTCTGGGTAAGCTACAGGAACTGATGCTCTATAAACCCAACATGCTGGACAACATAAAGACAGATCATCACAAATCCCCAAGGGCTTGTTCCACTGCCATTCCCACAGCACCCACAAGTCCTGCATTGCACTCAAATACTCTCAAGCATTAGGCAGACAAGACGACGTTAACATGAAATGGCCTGAGCCAAACCATGGATTCAAAATCACATACTAAGGGAAGGGTATCACATGGGAACCATATTGAACCTCAGCTGCAACACCAAGGCAAACTTTATCCAAAAGTAGACTCGAGCATCAATATTTGGACCTGACTGTGGATTACTAACACTTCGACCACCTCTTTGTGAAGAGCCACAGCTTCATGTCACATAAGCCCACTTACAGAAAGTCTGGGAACACCTTTTGGACCACGTATGGTACTAACAAGAAGTGAATAATGAAGAACTTTTAGGAAAAGGTTGCACACATATTGCACCAGCCAGCAGCAGCTTGCTGGAACACAGGGCAGCCCGCTGCGAACTGCCACACTCTCACCTATCTAACCTGACTTTGAGGCTGTATGTTTACTTTCCCTGGCTGCAGATACAATTCAGATTTGAATGAGATGAAGTCAACTGAGAGTGGCAGCAACAGAAAAGATGGGGGGAAAGAAATGGAAAGAAAAGATGGGCTTTCAACCTTCTCCTCCCTGCAGCCTTGAACCATTGCTTATACAGCTCTCAGGCACAGCTGGACTTACAGGGTTCTTAGGCTGCTTGTTTTAAGAGGCAACTTGCAGGCAAAGCATACTTCCAATTTAATATTTTAGCAGTTGTTTTAAACGAATACTCCAGGTGGCTGTCTGGAAATAGAAAAGATGAGGAGATGGGTAAGGAAGGAATAACAGGAGATTACGGGGAAGAAGGGAAAAAATAATTGTTTTCCGTTTCAGGAAGTTATTAATTGTCCAGTATAGCATATCCTGGCATATCTCCATGTACTATACTTTACACACTGACAGGGAACACAATGTGTAAACCAAAAACAACCCACAAAACACAACATGCAACAAAAACCACACGCCTTGTTTTTTTTTAATTCTTTCCCCATCCATCATAACCAGTATTCTGAGTTGGTGTTTTCTTTTGCTTTTTCCTTGGGTTTTTCCTCTCTCATTCATTTTGTCCCTGTTACCCTGCCCCCACAGATACTTTTTACATTTTATTTTACTCACTTTTTCATTTTTCCATTAATGAAGGAGTAAAGAGTAAGCTTCCTCTCATACAAAGTGCAATGCTGCCCTCCAGAGCTGTCAGGAAGAAAATTACTTCAGGAAGCATGAAACCACCTCAGAGTAAACCACAGCCATTCAGATGAGACTGCCGAATCTAGTCTCATATTTATTCTCTGGATTGAAAGCCAGTCTGCACGGACATGTTATCTGGCTTAGCCTGGTTTACTGACAATCATTTTGCCAGCTCATCCACATACACAATCTGTGCACTGACTGCAAAGCAAACAAGAGACTTCTCTCCTGTGTAAGACTGTGGAAAAATTCCAACTAATAAATTAACTCATCACTTCTTAAAGTCACTCAAAATAAGGAATGATCTTATAACTTTTCAGTTGGAAGGCTCACTCAGAAGATATTCACTGAGAAGTCAAGCTCCAGAAGAATCAGTGTTTGGGTCTGATAGGAATTTAGCTACTAAAAGAAAGCATTTTATTTTAGACTGTTCTCTAATCTTAGTCCTGGAAATGGATGTTACTACTGACACTCCTGAAAATGATGGCTCTGGTCCTGTATCATAGCGTATCAGGCATCTGCTTTCTACGAGGGATAAAATTTTAGCTATAATAGGGGAATAAAATTACTCCAATGATTTATAATGAAAAAAAATGCATGACTGGAACTATATTGTTAAAGTTCTGCCTGGAAGAGCTGCCTTGTTTATCACCTGCAAAACCATAATGTATAACTTGCAAAGAGCTTTCATTTTCTTTAACACCAGGTTCCAAGTCAGCAATTTTCACTAACTTAAAAGATGCATCACCACAAAAAGCAGATCTACCTCTTCTTTTCATTAATATCACTTCCAAATGGCTTCCAGGAGGTAAAAAGCAACAGCAAATAACATGATTTCCAAACTGTTTTCTCTCACCTCTGAAGTCTGATGAAAAAGATCTAGAGATGAGCTTAGACTTTAATATACGGACGTGGATTTCAACCTCCTGCAGAAGAGTCTGAGTATGATGGTATGGGGCCATTATGTCTTAGAAGGCTGCATCAAAATTGATTGTTGGGACTTATCTGAACTCTTGAAAACTTAGGACTATTCCAGTGCAGGAAGACAAGAGGAAAGCAAGGGGAGGCCTGGTCAAGGGCTAGCTATATGGGGAAAGAAAAGAAGAAAAACTCTACAAGTTTTATACAGCTGGTTTGTATTTATCTTTCATTCTGACTGAATACGGTAAATTCTGCCCTCCTCCTCATGATACCACCAACTCCAGAGCTCATTGTTTAGTTCTCAACAGGCAGATGCTCTTAACTCCTTTGCAGAGGAGCTACAATGGGGCAGACCCCCACTGGTATGGCTCAGCTCACTGCAACAGAAACATACCAGGTTATGGCAGAGGGGAATATGGCCCCATTTATTTTGCCCAAGAAAGCTGCAGTGCTGAGCAAGCACAGCTCCCTAGTATTTTTAACTAGGTGCACCTAGGCCGTTTTGCCATTCCCAGCAAAAGCGTTCAACCCTTTCAATCATACAGCTCTTCGGGGGCAGGGACCAGAGAGGCAGGCAGGAAGCCTCAGAGGTCAAACATCACAACACAAGGATGCAGTGTCACAGCACAGAGATCCTAAGGGGGGGTTTGAGCTTCCCTGAAGCAGACACCCTAGAAACAAACCCAAGGCCAGATTTACAGGTTGAGCCCAACATAAGCATTTTGTGATTCACACGTTTACTGCTGAATTTAAATATCAAGCAGGACAAGCAAGAAGCCTGGGAAGTGCCCCAGCTCACCAGGCACAGGAAGGAGAGACCTTCCTCCACCCAGCAGCACGCCAGCAGGCTGAGCAAGGTGCTGGGAGCAGTCCCCTTCCAATTGCTGCGCTACCTGGCGACCTGGGGTTAATTGCTCTGCACTTTGCAGCTCCATTTTCCAGTCTTAAACTGACAAAAATGCTTATTAATACTTATACAGCCTCTGCAATGTGCTGAGATGATCTCTGGAAGAAAACCATTAAATAAGCAGACCTGGAAGACGAAAGAACAGCAGAATGTGTCTTGATGGTTGATCATCTATAGAATAACACAAAGTTTCTGCTAAATTTTAGTTCAGATACCAATTTACCAAGCTCTAAGGATTTACACCATGATTTACCTCACTCGTGCCATTCAGTCACTTATCACTCACATCACAGGCTAGATATTTCATCCTGCGTATCTGCATACTCTTTAGGTACTATAACCAATTACAATCTAGAAATACATGCAATCAATTTTAATACAGAGATTTTAATTAATGTTACAGGAACATATTTTACCCACAGCTTTAGGCAACAAGGTAAAACTCTATCTTTTTATAACTGCAACACTAAGGTTTGGACACCACCATTTTTCCCCATTTTTACTTAATTTAGAGTTTTTGCTTAGTTAATGCAAATTTTTATCTCTCTCTTGCCCCATTTCAGGCATTGCTGTTAGTTGTAAAACCTTAAAAGAAGTACTGTGTGGCTAAATTTTCTTGCTGTAAAACCACTAATCATAAGCATACACCAAGGGTATCATATTTAATGTAGAGGGACAAGAATTCAATTAAAGTATTTGCCATATTCCAACCTAGACTCCACTGAGAAGAGTTGGAGTTGAAAAACAGGTGACAGCTTTTTAAATTATTATTATATATTTTAAAGTCCAATTTTCCAGATCGTCTGCAGATGGTGGAATTTTAAAGTCAATTTACTATTCCCCTCACTGAGAGTTCCACAGTGGTTTTCTTCAGAAAGCTCTAGTATTTGTGAAATTATAAACTGCCTCCAGTAGGAATAATCCAGTCAAAAGACAGGCTTGTTTATTTAAATTGGTATTATGTCAGATAATTATGGTCCAATCTTGTAACCCTCTCCGCATTAATAGATTCTGAAGTGTTGTTAGCAGTGCTTGGGCCTCATCCAGTTCTCCTTGTAGCTCTTCATTTCACATAAAATATTAGCAGTGACTTTGCTGGACCTACATACGAGGACTTTTTTTTTTTTGTAATTAAATAAAATAAATGCTACCTTTCCATACAAAGTTTCAATAGTACCCTAAAGCCATCCAGAGAAGGACTATCTGTGTGAAAAGCCCATACTTAAAAAAAAAAAAAATAAAGCTGTGGCATCCCTTTAAAGAACATCTCTTCTGAGGCACATCCAGCTTTCCAAGAACACATTGAGTTGTACCTTGTGGTCTCTCAGCTGAGGCATTGGTGAGTTCCCCAGAACATAAATGAAATACAAGTAGGTGAAGAGCTGGGGATTTATAGTTAGAAAATCTAAATCATCAGAAGGATGATACAGCAACTGAATAGCAAGACAGCTGTTGGTATAGATTTTCCTCTTCCTTAGCAGCATGATACAGGTGACCTTTAGCAATCCTTAGGCAAATGGATAACTCCCACAGCTCTTTGAAACCCAAAATGTCTGAAGCTCCAGAATCAACAGTTGCACCACAGTTTCTGGAGACTTCTGGAAATTTCAAAGGCATACAGGCACCACGTGACTACAAAGACACAAGGATACTCTTTCAGAGGGTATTTACAGGAAGAGAGCAGATGAAACTGCAGTTCTACACAAGAAATAGCCAATGGGATCAGAAGATCCCAGGACCACTAGGGTTGGAAGGCACGGCTGGGTGTCCCCAGTGCCAGCTCCACCATGAACAGGGCTCACCTCAAAGGCAGGTCTGGTCATTCAGCACCACAACCAGCCAGGTTCTGACCATCTCCAAGGATGGAGGCTAACCAGGCTCCTGGACCAGTCCGTGCCACCACTGAGCCACCTTGGCTTAGCAGAAATGTGAGGATTTCTTCCTCACATTCAGTCACAACCTCCCTTGCTGCAGCGTGTGACTGCTGCCCCTTGTCCGTCCACACTGCACCCAGAGAGAGGCCCTGCCCCCTCTTGCCTATAAACCCCCCTCAAGCAGAGAAGGACTGCAGTGAGATCCCCCAGGGCTTTGGCCAAGCAGTTGGATCCCACAGCCTGGGAGGTGCACCGGGGCCACAACTCACTCCACCTCACACAGTAAGCAATATTGCAGCCAGGAGAGGGGGAAAAAAAAAAGCGTGGAGGCAGGAGAGACCGTGACAACAGCTTTGCACTGATGGTTCACATTTATCTGGCATTATGATGTATATCTCTTGTAGCAGAGCAGCAATAGCAGACAACTGGTACCTCCAGAAATACTGGTAAGCATACCTGAAGGACCACCACAGAAGAGAAGTTACCGAGGACTAAAATAGCACAAGGACAATTAGACACCCTCACAATGATTAAAAGTGATGAATGTGGTAGGAGGTAATGAAGTGGAGTTAACTATTAACAAATTTCTCCTTCCTGCTCAAAGCCTTGGTAAACCAGCAGCAACTAGGGCAGGTAACAGTTTGCCTTTTCAAGGCGTGACAAACACAGAATGAGAAAGACAACATAAAAGAGCAGAGGTGGCAGCCTGAAATGACGTGGGATCAGTGTGTGTTATAAACCATAAAGCTTTGTATTGCCAGGGTTTCAAGCTTTAGCATTTCTGGCCTCCATAAATCACAGCAACGCACACAGTCAGAAGCCAAGTAGAGTTGTGAGTGGCGAAACAAAGCATGGCCCCAACAGGAGCAACATGACACACAGAAGTGAAGGGGATCCTTTTTGCCCTGGCACTTCCTGCTGGAGAAACAAAACAAAACCAAACACCTTGGATTAGAAAGGCACCACCTCACCCTGTCCCTGATAAAACCCTACCAACGCACAAGCACAGTCTTTTGATAAGAAATACACAAAAGGTTTTTGAGAATTAGTGCAGCCTATCCAGAAGCCTTCTTGTTTAAAGAAACTTTTGTTTGCAACACTTCAATTTTATCCTACTAGGGGAGATGTTTAAGCTGAAGCACATCTGTAAGGATGGGCACAGAGAAGAAAATGGGGCTGGGGTGAGAGAGGGCAAAATGAATAGGAGGCAATACTACAAACAAATCATCCATCTTTTTGGCTCTGCTCTGCCAGCAGCAATAATGTAATGCAAAAGCCTTATGTCCTGTACAACCTGCCAAGTACAAAATCAGCACAGCACATCCTCTCTGTCACTGAGATGCAAGAAGAGATAAATTTCTTGAATCTATGTGAACAATAAGTAGATGATGTAGTGTCAATCCCATTAGGAATAAGAGAAAGAAATCATTCAGTCATCTCTCATGAGCTGCCAAAGCCAAATGGTGGGGTGGGTATTACTTTTTTTCCTCTTTAATAATAAAGTGCATTCTCCATGAACGTGATGGGGGGGGAAAAAAAAGTGCCTTATGCTGAAGGCAAGCCCAAATCTGCTGGCCTTGGAACAAAAATGGTTCAGCAGATCCTTGCTCTGGCTTGAGCTGAGTGTATGACACCAGGGTTTGAGACAAACAGCACAGGCTATCTCTGTGGAAGAGGAGAAACACTAACTTGGAGGCAGAAGGCCAGCACAGAGAAGCTAGAAGGTTACAGTGACAGAAAAACAGATTAGAAGAAAAATCCATCCTTTACTACATGAGCTTTTCTATCCCCTGAGAGCATGAAAGTAAATATTCTATACTACATTTGGGGGTGCAGCAGCTTAAGCATCTCATCTAAAATGGTATCCCTAAATTGTATCACCATTTCCTCATGCTCACTGCAGCCCTGCACTCCCCGCTGCTGTGGCTGGCACCACGGCAGAGTACTACATTCCTCTGCCTTTCTACCTTATCTCCCGTCAAAAACTGTTATCATACACCCAGCTGCTTGGAGCCCAGAACCATGCCAGGAAACAGTGCTCATTCTCAGTCAGTCCCTCCAGGCAACTCACGGTGGCGTTTCGGTAGGGACCACATCAGTCCTCCTCGGCAGAATCAAGCGTTTCCCTGGCACCAGCAGAGCCAGCAAGTCTGTGGGTGCATATGGACAGAGAGGGGGGAGACTGACTAAGCAGGGCTCTTGGAGCAAATGAAGTCTGAATAAAATCCAGTTTAAGAGCCAGGTGTTTAGAACAGCACTCAAAATGCTCAAAAATTCTCCATTAAAAAAAAAGGAGAGAAGAGCCCTTTTTTTTGTGTTGTTTTTTTTTTTTTTTTTTTTTTTCAAATTCTTTCCTGTTATCTGGAGAAAAGGTTCAGACCTAGGGAAGATACCTTTAAAAAATATTATTTTTTTTTAATATTATCACCCTTATCATCCAAGGGAAAGCCATTAGGAGTTTCAATTAGTGATTGTTGTTTCACCACAGGCAGGAGTTCCTTACAATGGAAAGATGATTATTTATCTAAATCCCATAAAATCACCCTTCTCTGTAGAACAAATTGCCTATGACCAAAGTAATTGTCTCAGATGTGAGAGATTTCCATTATGTGCTGCACAGAGTTTACGGCAGCTGGTAGCATCAGCAGAATCAATATAAATGTGATACATAGACAACATTTGAGAAGAAGCCCTCCCCGAGCTACCCACATGGGTTGAACATCTCTAACTCCATGCGTCTGGCATGGGTCCGCCCCACCTAGCAGGGGTGCAGGGATAAACATGACTCCTGGACCCCTACCCACGAGCTTGGCCCAGCACATCCAGGAGCTGGGGAAGTGCAGGCACAGAGACACAAGCCACGTCTCTGTCCACAATGCCCCATGTCGGTGTAGGTGAGGCTTGGCATTCAGGTATCCATGTAAAGAAACAGACCACGTTACCTGGCACCAAAACCATCCACAGCTTTATTCACCTTTGTTCCTTCTCTCCACCTATTCTAAGGGTTTAAGAAAGGTTTGGGTTTGTATCAGCTCTTTTAGATAGAACTATATAGAACATTTTTTTTTCTTTTCTTTTTGTCTTGAAGGCTTAAGCCAAAGCCAGTCGAAGTCAATTGAAAGACAACCAATGACTTCAATAGGTTTTGGCTCCAGCCCTAAATGCACACCACATGCCAGACATGATGGCTGGTTCTATATCTGTCTCTAGGAAGCACTTAAAAATTGAAATGAGGAAAGTGAAGAAGAGAGCAAGTCTGTATATATCACACACTGTATGTTCAATTGGCTTCAATAAATTTCAGAAGCAGCACACATGCTGGGAGTTGTTTTCAATCAATAAATAACACAGAGGTTGAATTGTTCACCTGCCACCTCATTACTGCCCCCCAGCAGAGGTGGAATTATCTTTTAGCCTCAAGGCTACTTGCAAACTAGAAGTTACATTTACAGAAACATCTATTTGCCAGCCTTTTATTTTTTCCCTTTATTTCCATTACAGGCAGCAGCAGTATTTGACACCCACAAGGACCCTTCTCAGCCAGACATTATATATCACTCCATGGAAATATATAAATGACAAATTATCCCTGATAGCATTGTGTCTCTGCTGACCTGCTCAAGGTTTAAAGGCAGCTGGCAATTAAATGCCACAGCTACAGACCTGTCAAAGGCTTCGGCAGAGTGTATTTATATTAAGCAAAGGGAATTGTACCTAATGGTATTTTGTAGATGTATTTCTCAAATGAATTTGAGTAGTATTCATTCTTTCACTTCTCTTCTTGAAATTATCTCTCCCTCTCTCATGTATCATTGCTTAACAAGCTGAATTCTGACTTGCATTCGCAATTGCCTGGTCTAAAACAAGAATGTTGCTTCCCTCCCCCACTGCCCCCACCAAGTATTTTGCCAGGGACTGAGAAAGTAGAAAGATACCACTTGCCCTAAATCTACAAAAGCTAAAGATTTGTTAGCAAAACTGTGCCAGAGAGCACTACAAAGGGCTGGGGGCTGGATTGATTCTATGAAAGATAAAGCAACTGGCAGAGACCAACTTTCTTTTTTTTCTTTAAGTGGAGGTACTTCTTTTAACTATTGGGAGTCTTGGTTTTTTTATTAAGTGTAATAACATTGCCTTCCCCGGGAGCAGGCATATAGCCTAGCCACTATTCAGCAGTCCTATGCACAGGCCTTAGACTAGATCATCTCACCCTTGACTCCCTAGGAACAGCTACAGACAACACACTACAGCAGACAATTACTACTCTGCTAACACCTTTCTGGGTGAACCAAGTGGGATGGAAAAGAAACGCATCGTGCACTGGGGTATCTGGGAAAACACGTGTGTCTCAAGTTCAGTGCTTCGGTAGGTCCCCACGGCAGAGAGGGTGGGGGGCAAATGTACCAAGGGAAACTTCTGATCAAAGTCAACCTTATGTGTGAGAGCAATTGCCCAAACCTCCTGGCTGAGCGGGAATGAGAAGGAAGACCTGTCGCTGTCAGAGGAAACAGCAGCAGCCACTGGAGGAAGAATGGAAAGTCCACGTTTTAGGAGTTAGGAGTAAATTTGAAGGTATGTTAACTCTGCTGCTTGACCTGCTACACATGCATGCCATAAGCTGAGCACTTTCAGAACGAATTTTATCATAGCTGGACTGTACCCTGTGTTCTAGCCCTGATATTTTGATGTGTCAAGGCTAATTTAAGTGTTGACCTTTAATTTCTTGAGACAAAGCTTCCCTCTAACCTTCCACAAAAGCTCCCCTACCTTAATACAATTTGTCCTTGCTTCAGCTGTTCAGCTAGAGCAAAATAACCCTATGAGAACAATTAGGCCAACACAAATAACAAAATTTTCAAGTTTTCTGGCATAACCAGGCTTAGACTGGCAATACCCATCTCAACGTGAGAATGCATTACAATTCAGACCTACAATAGAACAGCCTAATGAAGCTATAATTCTCTGGGCACACGTCATTAATAAGCCTTGGCCATTTAATTAATAACCTTATGATTTGCAGTAAACCCAGTATCATAAAGATATATTTAATCTCCCATCCACTTAAGAGAAAGCCCCTTTACATCAGATGAAGATGACACCACCACATCCTCTGCCCTTAGTGTTCCTAGACTTTTACCTTAATGCTCAGAGACAAGCGTAATAGTTTTCAAATGCATTCAGTGCCAGAAAAATCTCTGCTCCTATCCCAGCCAATAGGAATTTTCCAACTGATTTCAAAAGAAGTGAACTGAAACAAGATTTTGTGCACTTCAGAAAAAAAAAAAATCTAGGTCTATACGTGTGAGGGTTTTGTGTGTTTGTTTTTCAAGTCCAAATATAATTGTAGTTATAATGTATAACAAATTTTAAAAGAGAACATAATTCATATGTCACATAATTCATTAATGCAATTCAGAGGTACCTCAGAGGCTACAACCTGCTGTTTTATGATCAGTATTCCTGCCATGCTTATCAATTAAATACAGTGATAAACTTCACAAGTTTGACAGTTTTTCATATCATGTGTTGGAAAAGAAAAGCTATTTGATTTTGTATAATAAAGTATCATTATTAATCACATTTATGGAACCACTGCCTGCAACCAACTAAGAGATGAGCTAGGTTCTCCTCCTATATGTGCACTGGACTAAAACTAACGGTCCCTTACACAAGTCAGTCCCCATCTCCATATTGCTTATGCTAAAAACTATCAAAATCTCAGAATGGTATGGCAATCTTAGACAACTTCTCTTTTCGTACTAGCAGAGATCTGAAATGCCTAGCCTTAAGAAAGCTGCAGACCTGACAGCCCACTGACTCAAAGGAAGATAAGACCATGCAAAATCTCTAGTAGTCACAGAAAAAGCAGCAAAGAGAGCTAGAGAAATACTACGACTTCCTTATGTTACAGTTGCAACATCGCAAGGCAGTAAAGGATTTGTTGGACAAATAATTGAGGCATTCAGAGCTACCTCATCAGGACAAGAAGAGGAACCCAAGAACTAAAGTCTTTTAGGAAGTAAATGGCACTAAGGAGCCAAGGAGTTTACAGTTGGTGAGGAAGCAAACTGAGGACTAAGGTCCCTTAAGAGACTGAGAAAGGGACTGAAGTGAATTAGGGTGACTGGGAGAAAGACACAGATTTGGGCAGACTGTGAATGTTAAAGGAAAAGGAAAAGCTGGTAAGTAGACCAAGTAGAATTTTGAGTAGTGCATAAAGTATCTTCTAAGGAAAATGGAAATTCAAACACCAAGATCACTTAGGTCTTTTTGAAATGTCACTATTTAATCTCAGAAGGGTTATTGTGACCCAAGGGCTTTTTAAGTTTTTCAGTCATTAGTCAGGTCAGACAAAGTTCTGGAAATTAAGAGTATGTGATTATATCTATAGGTGGCCATAGGAAGAGGACTACAAAGAACCTGTGGCTTAAGAATTTGATATGAAAGCTGTGCACCTGCCTTCCTTTATATCCCCCTTCTGCAAGAAGGATATAGTTATTTACACCTTTTGGACTCAATCCAAAACTGACTGAATGCCTACAAGGATAGCCTTTTATATGGTACTGAGAGACAATGAATTCTGTTCCAACATCTTTAGAAGGAGACAGGATATGCATAATCTGTGGCTGTCAATAAGCAGATCAGCAAGGAAAAGAAACACCGTAGTCAAAGGCAGAAAGAGTTTGCAGACAGGTCCCAAGCATTTAAAGCCTGAAACTAGTTAGTTTTACTGTCCTGGCACATACTGTTATCTGAAAGCAGTCAGCGTGAGTTGAAAGCAGTCACTTCTAAGCACTGCTTGGAAAGATTACCTTTGTTCGTACCATGAGATAGAGGTGAAAAGTCCATGTGGGACTGAATCTTTGTAAACTAAAAATGGTATGTCAAGAGGTGCAACAGGGTGGCCTTTCATTCAAATTAGGAAGAAAAAACATAAAAATAGCTCTGGGAAGAAAGTGTAGTGGTGTGAAAGCAAACCTCACAGAACACTGATATGAAAGCAGCCAAATAAAAGTAATTCATCAGTTGACCTTTTTAGTCCATTTCAAGCAAGAAAAAATATCTGTGAACATACAGTACTACAAAGTTTTTATATATATATTAGAAATTTGTGTGTGTGCACATGCATGTGTGTATGAAGGTCATGCTACTGCCTTAAAAACCACCATGTAAAAGCAAGAGAGACTATACCAGAAAGATAACAAGAGTACCACGTGACCACTTACGATTATCACACAGGAGATGCTTTCTTGCTGCTGTTTTGCAAGGACATTCCATTTTATTCACACACTTTCCATCTTAATTGTTCAGCAATAAAAAGCAAATTATTCTACTGCACTTTACTACTAGGACTCCAGTGTCAAAATGTCTCTTAACCGAGCCTAGAGGTATTTCTCTCTCACAAAGCTTATTCAATATGTTCTTCCCACGTAAGATAGGTGGGTGGCAATTGTGTCTCTTCTATAAAAGAATATTCTATGTTATTAACGGCTTTTCCATTAGAAGAAGGCATGTCAAAGTCATGCACTCTCTCTAAACGAATAGTGTCTACGTGCAAAGTACACATCTCTTATACTGTCCATTAGCTTGGAGTATTGTACTTACAGTTATAATAGTCTATTTTTCCTTCTTCCATGGGTAATGGTGCATGGAATGAATGTCTGAATCTTGAAATGGCACTATAGACTACTAATCTTTAAAAAAGTTTCCAGGAGCAAGAAAGACCCAGGAGAGCAATTGTTTGCAGTGTCTTCCTGATGGGGGAGAAGTCATCAGCTCAGTTTCACTGCAAGTCAAAAGACTGAAGTCACAGCTTTAAAACAAAAAACCCCAAGGAGGGAGGGGGTGGAGGAATAACCACAACCCACCACCATGCAGAAAACAGTGTTCAAGGCAAAATGCAAAGCACAGTTATCAGCAAAATATTTCTAGGAACATTTTATTTTGTTTACTATGTTACTGCTTAAGATTCTTAGTGCAGGTCTCGGTGCCCTAGATAATCAATTACAGCCCTACACTTACGTTTATCTGTATTGTAGTGTTCTACTCACCCCCTCAGTTTTGCTGAAGCTTTTTCTATACAGTAGCAAAAATTTTGAATAATTGCCAGGAGTGGCTTTTCAGTTTCAGTACACTCTCTTATAAGCCGAAAAACATACATGACAAAGCCTGCAAAATAGCTACCTGTATATATCACTACCTTAGAGCATCCTGCTATTGTTTGACTCCTACCATGTTAGTATCTGAGACATATTGCACTTTAATTAATTCTAGATGCCTTTCCAGATTAATCTCAGACTCCTTGATGCAATATTGAAGTCCTGAATGGCTTCCTGTCAAAGTGACACATCACATACCGAAAAGAAACATTGCAAATGAAGATGATTACAAGTCAAGACCATACTGTTATGAGCATAAACACTGGGCGATAACAACACAATTCTAGAAAAGGGAATTAGGATGCAAGCAGCTCTCTAAAACATTATTTCACCACCACACCCTCCCTTATTTTTGAATATGGTTTTAGGAAATCATTAACAGCACCTGAAAGATGAAGCTTTTTTCCACAGAGTACGCACACCACCTACACACAGAAGTCATGCTTCACTTCCTACTGTCTTTCCAAGAAAATTCTGTCCTTGATTTCTAGAGCTGGGACAGCAATAGCAACTTCATGTCCATTCAGTCCATTGCCAGGGTCTGCCCTCCCCTTCAACCCTAATGGCAGCAGCTATTTCCTGCAGTCCAGGCACTCACCTACTCAAAAACAAGCTGTGAAGCTGGTGCTTCTAAAAAGCAGATCTTTAACAACAAATCCTCCCACCAAATAGTTCCTTAGAATTAAAAATATGGGCAGCTGACCATTACAAGTGACCAGGATGCAAATAACAACATAAACCCGAGGCAGGGGCCAGCAGCACTATGAACCACCTCTCTCAAGACCATACACAAAGGTCTGACACTCACCACCCCCTGAAAATCCTTCTTGCACACAAAGGCACAAACGCAACCTCATGATCACCATCAGGCTGCAATTAATATGGTCCCAAGCCTGTTAAACAGAGGCCATTAGCACACTCCTTCCTACAATGACCAAGAGAGCCCATATGTCACTGTAGTGGTGTAACATGGACTTGACTGGCTCTGGCAGCCATAATGTGAGATGAGAGGCAGTGCCAAGTGCACTTGACAGACATAAAGCAAATACCTCCTTATATGATATGAGTGACCAACTAGTGCCCTTCTTTCAGCTAGAGCCAGGGCTCCAGAATTATCTAACTAAATGAATGAGACAGTTATAAAAATGTGGGGACTAGCCAGCAGAGTTACTGAATTGTTTGCAATAGCAGAATGACTAGAGAGGTGGAAGCAGAAGACAGCAACTACTTGAGTTTACTGGTCTCTAACTGTCATACAGTATTTGTATAGAACAGGACAAGAAAGGAGCATTTAAAGTTATGTTGACATATTTTGTCCTAAAGGACAACTTTACAAAATTAATTTCACCCACACAAGCGATAATCAAGTGAGATGACATACAGCCATGATACAAGTGAAGATCGGTTAATTCCACCTACTTGTTAGGTTTACAGTATGAAATACAATGTTGTGTCAAGAAACTATGGGCAAACCCTCAAAACCCCTTGGCAGACACTCTAATGCAGAAGCTTCTGCCTTGAGAAATGCAGTGACAAAGGGCTGTACCCTTTTGAAAATAAAATTGTCACACACAGAGGTAAAGACATTTTGTCAGAAATCATCTGAAATAAAAGAATTATATACTGTCTGTTACGCCACTGGGGATAATTATTCTGCAAAATTGTTTTTTTCCCCTAGCTTTTCTGTCCGTAAAGGGCAGCTGTTGCCCTCATCCTTGAAAGATCAGCCTTAACAACCAGAAGCCTGCACAACTCCACACTGCCCAAACCCCCCATATAACCTAACATAGAGCTCCCAGCACATGGTTAACTGTGACTCCTCACTTGAGGGCAATAAGCCTGTCTAGCATCAGCTAGAATATTTCATCCGTTACAAATAACAAACAGGACTGTGAAATACAGGCTGTTCCCCAATAACTCAGGAACAGGAAAACAAGACATTTGGAACTTCTGATTGAGTCGTATTTTTTTCCTCCTCTTTGATGTGTCTACAACAGGCAGGACATATTAGAAGTATGAAGATACAAGAAGGAGCAATAAAAAGAAACCACTTTGCAAGGTTATTCTACTAAGGACTTTGAACAAATCTTGACTTTTAGGTTCTTCCTCAAAAAGCTACAGAGTTCCATTTTTCTGTAGGAAACTGCCCTTTTAGGGAAGGTGTGGCAAAGCCATCTGCTGCTTTATTGCAATGGGTTTTAGCATGGTGGAGCAGGGAAATAGATCACAGAAGCAGGCTGTTCAGCCAGAAAGTGGTGCCTGCCAGATCCCACAGAATCTTAGCCCACGTGCACTGAAATTGCAGGCTCCACTTGCAATTTTATGCATGAGTATTTTTTGTGTTTAATGGGCTGGACCAAGTTCAGCTCCTACAGGAGGAATATGACACATTTCATCTGATTGACAGCCAAGTCTAATTGTATTTTCTGTATAAAATGGCCAAAGACAAAAGTGCATATGTCTAGGTACTCCAGTAATGTGCCATATGGAGATTTAGATAAAGGTTTTGTTGGTTGTTAGAGCTCCCCATAATAACTGGGCATGGCCTGCATCCTGAGTAGCCAGGGCAGAGGGCACAGACCTGAAGGCTTTTCTGGAATGGAGAATTAACATATTGTGTTATTTTTCCATTAAAAGAAAGCAGGGTCTCACACATTTAACTTTTCAACAGAATTCACATTTATGCTGCTTCTTATCAGAAACCTATATGTGCACCTAAATCTAAAACTATATAAAGCATTTTATTTTAAATATGTAACCATCAGTATAATAAATTCTGACATGTGATAATACCTTTCATTACCAGGGCCACCAAGTACAGTGGAAAGAGAAGTTAAAAATTGATCAGATGTCAACACCACTGGTAGACACAGTCACCAAACAGTAAATACTTAACTGGTGAAATTCATTTAGAAGAAAAAAGTCCCACCCAGATTATCTGTATGGAAAGCAGCAATCCAAACAATTCAAAAACTTTGGATGTCTTTTCCTGCATGAGATATACTCTATCACATCACAAAAACCAAAGCAAAATATTATATGTCCAAAACAATAATCTCCAAACACTAGTCCAACATCATGCTCTTAGTGAGTATAACTACTTCTATCCCACACCACACCACTCTGGTATTTTTCTGTGTTTCTTAATTCTTCTCACTCGGTAACCTAATTTTCTTCCCCTATCTTCACAGCCATCGGTTTTAAAATAAGCACTATCTTAAACAGTTAGACCTTTTTAAAACAGAAGAGTTAAGTTCTCTTTCCGCAAAACTTCATCCTTCCCCTCAAAAGTCCCACTTTGACATACTTAATTTAAGAAAATAATTTTTATATCCACCATAAACTGGAAATGCCCCATTACTAAGGTAACTCAAGTTACACTGCAAGTAGCCCTCCTCTATGCAGCTATACAACATCTGTAAAACTCCTACTGATGTGCCATTTCTAATCAGTATATTGTGCTTCAAATGCAAACTTACTAAACTGCAGAGGTCTTAAGAGGAGGATATGAACTGTCAGTATTGATGCTGTTAGATGAACAGACTAAGGTTTTCAGTACATCATCCTTGTTACAGTCCTTGTTAAAAGAATGGTCTAATTTGTATAATATAACATTAGATTTAGAGTCTTTTAGTTAAAACAAGTAACCAATTTTATTATCCAATATATTTTGTGAATAGTAATGTGTTCTAACACAATGGCTCTTTCATTTTCTCTGAGTTTGTTGGTCTCTTTTCATTGCAATGGCAAAACTGCAAACAGATGTGGAGAAAGGCAGCAATGAAAGATTCCTGCGCAGTCCAGTGTTGGTAGTTGTGGCTGTAACTCAAACACTATACGGAGTCTTAACACAGTCCTGTCCAGTTAGTGGGACCAAATCATAATGGCAACAGAAAACAACACAGCTTTAGCCTACCATTATAAACTTCCCAGGAAGGCCCTAGTCTAACATTTATTGCTGATGTGGTAAGAAGGATAACATTAGAAGTGCCTCCATTAACATTAAATTCATGTTCCTCCAGCCAGCCTCCCCTGACCTGTCCCAGTGACTTAAAGATGCTCTTAGATTTTTGAAAAACAATAGCAGGAGTATTTATCTAGTGATGCAGCAAGAATTGCTCAATACAAAATGATCGCTCTTGGAGTCTACACAATCACATTTCTACTAACATTCAAGACGTTATTGCAATATGCTTTTCAGATACTTTGATTATTTAGACCTTCTTGATGAAACCGAAGGGGGGAAAAAAAAAAAAAAAAGAGAAAAAAGTACCTGACCTTAGTATCTGCAAGCTTCCCTGATTTTTCCAGCTAATAAAAATCTGGAACTTCTTTCCACAAGCCTTTCTTCACTTCAGACAATCACAGCTACAAGAGCACTATATGTACTTGATTATAAAAGGCACTACACAGATTTAAAAGGCATCCAATAGTAATGCATTAATCTTAGAATTACAATATCCTGCAATATTATGAGTACAGTTTTGGTTACAGTGTAACTGGATGGATTCAGCCCAGTGTATCCAATATACCCATATGAACACACAAAAAAATAAAGAAAAAATTAGACAAAATCCCACACATGCATATTGGACTCTGTACTTGTAACTACAGGTAACTGCCAGGTACGCTTGAGGACCACCCTATGTTGTGATTAGTTACAAGTTACACAGGAAAACAAGTGACCGTCCTCTGATATACCCTGCAAATAATGATTATGTCTGTTCTGGAAGAACATGAAAACAAATCCCCAATGTGCTTATACTGATGGCTGGCATGAAGTAGATCCCCATATAGAGAAATGCCTGTCAGCATGGAGTGTCACCTGAACTCCCCATCTTAAATCCAAAGGTAATGGCTGGAATCTTTAAAACCCTTCTGAGGACAGTATTTGAAGAAATAAGACATAGTCTCTTGTTTAAAACAAACAAACAAAAAGTTTGAACAGTTTAGGCTTGTTTGAATTAAAATGAAAATAAAGTCTATGTTTTTAGAAGATAATTTGTTTCAAATAGTGTAGTCTTTTTTGCAGTGAAGTAACTCTAAGTTTCTGCATAAGTATTCACAATTAAATAATTCTAAAAATATACCACACGTGTTTTACAAATCACAAGCCCAGATGCTCTGTCACAATGAAACTGCACTCATTATTTATCACTCAGCAGAGAGAATCCATGAACTCTCCATCATTTCAATGGCCAAAGTAATGCCCAGTTCCAAGTCAAACTCTTAAAAAGGAGCAGCTCACGCCTGCCATTTAGATAAGAATCTACTTACCACATGGGAATCCAGGGAATTGCGCACCTTAACTGAAGCTGACCCCAAAATACCCCACCAATGACAGGTTTTACTTCTTACCTTTGCTTCTCAGCAGCAGACCAATTTCTTCTGCATTTTTACAAATAGCCATAAATTTTTCAGTTCATGAACAAAAGCACTCTGCTTCCATTTCGTTTCCATTCCTCTTTGTTTGGCATTTGGATGGCAGAAAAAGGAGACATATCTCTATCAGCAGTATACACTCTGTTTTCCAGAAATTTTGCACAAATCCTGAGGAACAGCAATAAAAATGGTCTGAAAGTACCTTGGAAGAGTTTTCAAAGTACATGGAGGATTTTTAGCCACATGATTCCCATCTATCTTAACTGCTTCATTGCAGCTTCACAGAATAGGCACACCGTGTCAAATGTATCCTCAGAGCTTGCTGGCACGCATCACCACAAGCCATCATTTTTCAATCATGTATGCTCCTGTGTTCTGCCACTGCACAGATGCCTCTACTTAGGCTGTGGAGAACAAATAATCTGGTTATTACAAGACACAGCTAAAGCTTTGAGCTGCACATTGCCCTCTCCTACCAGCCTTCCTCATGCTGAGTAGTATTTTGCTTCAATAATAGTCCAGCTGATTTCTGTGAAACTATTACCCTACATGAGAAGGAACAGTAGCTTGATAACTTTTCACATAAACATTACACTAGATATAGCTGGGCTCCTTGCACCCAGGAACAATGATGAGAATACACCACTCCTCCTTCCTGTTTTGTTAAAATTGTTATTGAATAGGAATTAGGGAGGAAAAAAAATCAATTTGCTTCTAGATATAAATTGCTAATATGTATCATTCAAAAAAACTGTCCAAACCTAACTAAGAAAAGGCCCAACACAGCAAGGAAACACATGGGAATACACCTGCACACATAAGACACATCTTGCCTAGGCAGAACAGAGTTTGGCAAGTGCTTGCTACAAAACCTAAACGATGATCACCTGAAATTCAGGTGGTGAGGAGCTGCTCTTTTGGAGCACCATCACCCACCTCTCCTCCCAGAGTCACCAGGCAGGCACAAACGCATCACTGCGTGCACGGGAAAGCAGCCACCCAGCTTTTTGGTAAGCAAAGGCTGCCCAGAGTCCTCCACTCTGGCTCCGCAATAAAAAAAACAGCCTGCCTGAAAACAGGCAGTGTGCAGGGGATAGGGAGCTTGCTAAATGCTAGCACACAAATCTTTCAAATGTATGTAACAGGAGATAATTCCTAATGCTAAGATAAGACTTCCTCAAAGATTTAGTACATCTCTGGTGGGACACAGACAAGTTCCCCACACAGTTAAAAGGAAACTGAGTTTAAAATACGCAGGAAGCTCCTGTGTTGCACCACACCTTGTTAATTTACCTCAGAAGTGTTCTCAATTTGTGAAAATAGAATTTAATTTAAAATAAAAAAGAAGAAAAAAGAGAGAAGAGATATCTAGCATCCATAAACACTTGACACACTCATGCTCAATATAATCTTTATTTTGTTTCAAGGCAAATTTACGAAGAAATTAGCTGTCCAATTCTCTCCTTGCAGCAGCCTTTACCTTCAGCACTCAGATCAAAGTTTTCACCTTTGCAGTGAAAGATGTTGGGATTCTCCTCAGAGCAATTTTGCAATGGCCTTTAAATCAGGCAGAAAGGTCAACCCAGAGCAACACAAAGCTTTACTATCCTCAAGTCTATGCACACTAAGTTATTAGCGATTTTGTGACAGAGTAAATGCTGTGTTTACTGGGAAGGATAATAAAACAGGTTGGCTGCATGGAACTTTTAAGGATCTGATCTCTTTTCAGTTAGTAAAGTCGTGGCCTCTTTTTAAACCACCAAAAATTGCTGAATGTTTGGTTTGGATCCGCTTTAGTCCTTCATCCAGCAATCAAAAATTAATCTGATCATTTCATTTGCCAGAGATAATGATCCCAGGCTAGTCTCTAGGGGACAGCATCCATACCAGTGAAACAGTCAAACCACTTTCCAACAGCCTACATGGTTGTCTCAGCAAAGGCCATAAAATACAAAGAGCACTATTAGCTTGTCATCCAGATTAGACGTATAAAAACACTTGGGTTGCAGACAATTAAGTCAAATGTATCTAACAAAGTGCCTCGGTTACAGTCAATTTAGGACTTCTCTTTCACAGTAAATTCATTTAAATGAAAGAGATTCTATAAATTAATTTCAGTTATTAATTCAGTGATGATTTGTTTAATAGAGAAAAAATTTCTTTGCACACTTTGGAAACATTAAATAGCCATAGCTTGGATATTGCCAAGCAAATAATATAGTTAAGAACTATTTCATTGCACACTTGCAATGCTTCCTGTTCCAGTGTTATATCTCATCATGAAAGATAACAAATCCTCCCCTAGCAGAAGCGCTAACCGCAGCAGTGCTTCCCAAACATGTTCTTCTCCACTTTCCTAGTCTTTGGTTGACATTTGTAGTAAGCTCATCCACAGCAGACAGAACCTATAGACACCCTTCTTCCTGCAGCCAAGGCACTCTCAGATCTGCCCATAACACTATTTTCACTGGCTGGAGTCAATTTTATTCACCATCTTTAAAATAAGCCAACATTTATTCTTTCCATTCAATCCAGCATGGATAATTCCCTCCAGCAAAGGAAAACTGCTTTCATCACTGTGTTGGCCAGTCCTGCTACAAGAATGCAATATTTTTAAAGGGCTTTTTCTCAGGAGAAAATACCGTAAGCTATATTTATCTCTAACTAATCCATTTCTAGCTCTTACTCTAAGATTAAGGAATTAGAGACTGCTACAGCTGCTGTCCTTATCACATTAATTACTGTAAATTGGCTGTCATTTCAAAAAAGAAAATCCGCTTCTAGGGAGAGCCTAGTTCCATGCTTCAAATACCAGGCAAAGAGCACATTGAATGTATCACTGTAATGCAATGCTCAACAAACAAAGGATGTTACACAAAAGCAATTGGTCTCTACACTGCTATTCTTAGCCTGTCCACACTCCGCCTGCAGAACTGTAGATCTAAGTCCACATACTGTTTACGCTTGATTTCCGACTGGCACAAATTACTTCCAACCCCAGCACTTGGAGAAAACAAAAAAAAAAAGCATGCTCTGTACTATATACATAAAGAGCACTAACATGCCAAAACTGAATCAAAAATATAGAAAGTTACTATAGACTTTGGGCTCTGAAATTTGATTGCTCTTCAGAAATTTAGCAAAATTAAGATGTATAAGCAATGCTAATATTTATCACATTGTGATAGCACTTCAGGTGCTTTCTATAACCCAAGATGCTGTGTTTTAGTCCTAGTAAGATGGGGGCCAAGAGTCTTCATCTTAGAAATGCTTTTACAGGCTTGCTCAGTGGGATTCTTTCTGAAGAGTTCAATATACATAAAAACACTAAGAAATATTATTTCAAAAAATACAAATGCAATTTGGGATTATTTCAAGATATTAAGCCCTTCCATCAATAGCTGTTAAAAAGCTGGCCATTTCCTCTGCCGATAATATCTACAGGATGGTGCTGTGAGGGGATTTAACAGCATTAAGAGTGCTAAGAAAACCCACAAACCCTTTCTTCCTAGTCCCATGGGATGCACATGTGTGTGTTTGTGTCTGATGTACAAGCAGTACAATAGTTTCTCAGCAGGATCAGAAATCCAGGCATGAAAGAAAATCTATGTATTTTGATACTTATGCATTGGCAGTGAAGAAGCAAACATCATCAATATTTAAGGACTCCCTTAATTCATACTTTTGTATATGCTAAAACAAACATGAAAAATCTTCTGCTTTTGCTTTTTTATTCAGTCCTTTACACTCCCATAATTTTGAAAATAAATTCTTAAATGTCAATGTAGAAACCAAATTATGGTAGAAACTGAATAATCTGTAACTTGTATACTTCACAGAGCTTAACATTAAAACCTTCCAAAAACTTGCTTTCTATAGGAAGTCATAGGTGATTCTTCTGGAACCACCACTGAAGAACTTGAGAAACAAGCACAGATTCAACTTTTAACTTTGATACTGCCTTTTTCTTACAAACTAGAAGTTGCCTCAGAGTTTCAAACTTTTGAAATTCAAATTAGTGTAATAAAGCACTGGAGAAATTAGGCTTTGGGAGCATAGATTTTTTTAAAAAATCACATTAGCACAGTAGCTAGAGCGAGTGTCTTTTATGTGATAATTAACACCTGTAAATAGAACTAATTCCGGTTTAATTTTTTTAAGTCGAGAAATTCTTAGAAGAAACATGTGGAAAAGCAGTAAGCATTCATCTAAGAGAAAGATTCAAGCCAAAGTTAAGTAAAATTTCTGCTTTTCATTTGATGTCTAAACAGCAACCTGCTATATTGTTGGCAACACGACTGGAGCCCAAAATACCATTCAGATATGGAATTACCAGATAAAGACATTTCATTCAGACACATAATAACCATGCACTGGGTGACTCTTCTGGGCTTTAACGCTATCATCTTTCATTTCCTCTCCACACTGCTTCCCCTCCCTGTAGCCCCTGTACAGATTCATTATACAGCCTAGAGCTGGCATTGCCAAGGCCAAGATGCGAATACAAAGAGAATTTCCTAATGAGAGCTAACAGGCTCTGGTACAGGAGAGAAATACTGTCTTCCCTGTGACCTTTTGCCTTCTGCAGCCTAAAAAGGAAAAGTCACACAGTGACTGTCCTCAGCCTAACCAGCAAAGATACTTTTGACAGTCCAAGCAATTGTCAGCTCTCATTTCAAAAACTGAACTTCAAGAAAGACAAATTCAGCTTTTATGAGAGATGTCATTCTATTGAAAATGCACTTATTTTTGGAGGTGCCATAAACTGGCTGAGTGAAATCTTAACTGCATTAACTTTTTAAGATACTTTCGAACAACTGTATTTCATGGAATAGCTACAAAACCCAGACTTAGTGCTTATATATCATCTCCTGAAAAGAAATCCATTCTGACAGGTTTTATTGAACATAACCCAATAATAAACCCAGACTCTCCAGACCGTACCCTGGGTGAACAGCTGTATCGGTGCAGGATTCCCACTGCACTATCAGATTAGGATCTGGAATGACAGATTCAATTGCCTAAATTATGTGGTGGCTGCTTGTGGAGATTAGGGGACTGTTGGACTTATTTTTCATAAAACTACTAAATCTTCAGCCTACTCTTCCCAGCAAGTCTCACAAAAGACAGTCTACACTGCTGCTAGCTAAAAGGAAGCCACTGTTGTATAAACCAGTTCATGGTTTAAACAGTTTAAATACAGCATCCCATTCTCCAGAGTATGGAAATTCGTTATCGTACCCATAGATTATGTGACAGCAGAAGCCTTGAGAAAAGTGTTCTTCAGTGACCCTTATTTATTCTAAGCCCAGGGAGCTTCTCAGGTATCATCCAATGGAGAAGAAAAAAAAAAAAAAAAAAAAAAAATCAGTCAATGTCAATCATTCTTGGCCCATATGCACTTTCTCACTCATGCATCGTAACTCTGAAGTGATTGGTCTTTTCCCTCTGGAGTCAGTCTGAATGATATAGCAGCTTTCTCAGTTGTGATATTAACATTTCAAGTCAAGCTTCAATCCACTTCTCCATCTGAGAGACAAGATATGAGACCTTAGGCCTGTAAGGACTCCAGGGAAGTTTATTTTGATTCTCAAAGTCTCTAGTGTTTTAGAGACTGGAAGCCTTTCATTAACCAAGATGCCTCATGCTTAAATTCCTCCCCTAGAACACAGGAATATGCTGTTGAGATTTATAATCAACGTGCCCATTCTGGTTTTGGTAGGACACTGAAACCCTGCTAGTTTTTGGAAGGACCCTAGCAAGCACACAAGGACATTCAGACAGCACGCAATACTCTACCAAGCCTGACCAACAAAAATCCATCTCATCCACATTACAGTTAAGGCTGCCAGCGTACCCAGCAGCTCATGCAGCAAAGCACATTCCTCCATAGACTGATTAGGCTGCATGTGGACTGGCCATGTGGGTGAAGCCTGTGGATATAAGCCTCAGAACTGGTAGATTCCTTTTACCTCTTTTTCTAGGCAGCTGCAGCAATCTGTGTCAGCAGCTGAAGAAAAAAAAGAAAACCCAAACAAAAAATGCAACAGGTTTTAGTGTCAGTCTTAGATGCAAAACCATGTGCCCTGGTAACCCTTCTAGCCAGCAGCAGCAGCTGCAAGTAAGACGTTGCTCACTTGAGTGGGTCAGAGCTTTACGACAGAACAAATCACAACAAAAACAGGTAATTTTTAGACTACTATTTTTCCATGGGGATCATTCAAATCTGGTTTTTGGCACGGTAGTTTTAAAGATGTTTCACTTATGTTATTTCAAGAGGAAATTTTCATCTTGAACTAGTTCCCAAAGACCAGCATGTTCTAGAAATAGATATACCATCTTTATACTACTCCCATTTTCTCATGCTATTGAATGCAACTGGAAGATGCCTTCTATTTTCACAAACACACAGATACATCTTTTGCTTGTTCAGCTTTCAGTCTAGCTTTTCAAAATCCTTTCAATATTAAAGGAGATATCCAGATATCCAGAAGAAAAATCAAATTAACTTTTCCACTATGTAATCTCTACAAAGTTGAAGGAGTTATGAAAAATTAAAGGTGGTTAGAAATGTAAGAAACAAAAGGTAAGAACCCTTGCATTTGCTTTATTTCCCCTAGAAAAGGGAAAGAACACCGTTTAGTTTCCCTCCACCCTTTCTCCTCTACCACACTTTTAACTTTCCAGATTTTCAAGCGTTAAGGGGTGAAGCTGTAAAAATAAAGCTCTGAAAAGAAATAAAAAAAACTTAAATTGAAAATTCTGGGGAAAAAAGTAGTATTGGACAGACAAAAAAAAGTGGTTTTCTATTTTAAATCACATGAAAGATACAACTCAACTATTTGACAGAGCCACATAGCTCATTAGTTGTTTAGCTGTAGTTCTTTATAACGTTCTTTGGACCAGAAGACAACTTGGCCACACTCAGATATAGCTTTAGAAGAGGGGAAAAAAAAAAAGAAAAGCACTGGACTGGCTATGGGTAACCTGGAAGAAGAACTGCATAACAAACTCATTCTGAGAAATTCTAGTACTGAAATTCAAATTACAATAAGCAATCTTATTATTACAACACTTTAAAACTACAACATTCAGCATTCAAATGTCATTTTACAATCACAGTTTGGCGTTATAGGAAATTAAGTCCCCAGTTAGGAGTCTAATGTTAAAAATCCACACTGTTAAAGAAACTTATTGCAGGAACTAATAGATATAAAAAAATAAAAGTATTATTTAACACAGTTTTGTCTTACAATACCATTCTACCTTAAATCATTAAAAAAGTGCACAGCAATAAGTCATCTAGCTGGGTCTTTCTTGTACGGTTTGATTTCTGCTCACCTGTTAAAAATGTGCATATACATCCCTACACCCAACAACCACGTGCCTTTTGTTCCAGTAAGGACAGAGGTGACCTCTACTGAACTGTCCAAAATGTCAGTTTGACTTGGACCAGCAGCACTGCCCTCTTCCTCTCTAGCTCCACAAACACCTCAGAGACCAACAGCAGAGCACCTGTTAAGCCACACAGTTTCAGTGCAGCATCTTGCCTCTTTTGGCTATGTACAGAAACAGATCTTTGTACTTTAAATTATTCCAAACATATTCTAGCCCAGAGTTTGACATAAGGAAGGAAAACTTCTTCACCATGTTTTGTATAGGTCAGGAAACCTCTTAAGAGGAAAGGCAAGATCAAACAGCTCCTGTTTCTGTAACACTCCTGCTGGCACCTGGAGGTCTGGATAAACATCCCAGTACACACTGGAGAACCACACAAGTGAAAACAAAATGATAAAGCACTGGCAGGAAACAGCTTTACCTGGGTTTAAACTCTGTCTGACACCCAAGTTAAACCATATTAGACAGATTCTAGCTTCACCATAGTCAGTGGAAAAGCACCCATGAATGTGAAAAGGGACAGGATTAAATGATATTATTCACTCCAATTGCTGATGTCTGCAGAGGCAAAGAGAAACTGTTCTATAAAACAAAGGGATAAGTTTTACGTTATTCTATAAAACACAAGCATAGCTGTAGATGCTGAACAAATAAGAACAAGCTTTAAATATAATCCATACCTTTTTATTTTTATCTTAATGAAAAATTATCTTCTTGAGCTAAAATGTTTCACATTTGCTCTCATCTGTAAGGTGATTTTTTTTCTGGAATTCTTTGACACAGATATCAAAGCACTGCGAATAATAGAAATAGTCAAAGAGAGAATTGTCTTTAAAATACAAGCATACAAGAATATTTTATGAGTGAAGTGAATCTGCTTATAATGTATAAAGGAAAAGATAGCATTGCCTAAAATCTTATTTCATAGGTTGTATTGGATCTCATCCTAAGATTAGCCCAAAGCACACAGCTGTACACTTTAAAAATTCTATTTTTTTCTCAAAATAAGCAATCCTTGAAGAAAAATAACCATAAAAATGCAAAGTCTAAAATCTATAAAAATTAAAGTAGGGAGAGGGCTGGACCCTAAATTACTTCCTTTTAACCACAGTTCCCAGTCTCTGCCTGAAAAATTCAGATTTTTCAGAAGGGCTATTCTCCCTTTGACATCCCCAGCCTATCCCAAATTTCAATAGCACCCAACATATCTCCATCCTATTCTGCCAGAACAACCTGAATACACTGAAGCTTATGACATAGCATCTCTGGACTAGTTGGCGTAGCAATAATTAATAGCCACCATAGACATGGCTCCTGTGCTAGGACTACCTCCCTGACCACTGGCAGCAGTGCACTGCCACAGGGCCACCAGATCATCCAGATACCCAACCATGGGAGGAAGCGGGACAGTGGGGGCCACTCAGGCCAGCATCACCCAGTGCTAGGGATGTCCTGCACACCCAACCCAGCTGTGCTGCGGCCATCTCCCACCCTTAGGCATCTCCAAGAGCTCCCCATTTTCCAGTCTCTTCCCTATGGTAAGCTCCTGGTGGCACTTGCTCACATGAATACTTTAGTATCTGGTGACCAGGAAAGGAAAGTCAGGTGCACAGCTTTTCACATTCAGGGCTTAAGGACCAGAGGGAGGCACTATTAATATCCCATGCACATCCCACGCTGTGGCAGTTAGAGTTGTCGCGTAGACCTGGTTTAAACAGATTAAGACAGCCTACTTTATCTCTTAAAAGACCTTACAATGGCCTTTTTCCCCCTTCTTTCACTTTCAAAGCAAAAATAAAATCACCTCAATTTCCCTATTACGCTCTCAGGGAGCCCAGCAGGAGGCTCATGAAGAGTTTCACAATGCCACCCACGACTCAGTGTTCAGAAATACAGGGAGTTAGAGTTAATTGGGGTGCAGTGCATGTATGTCTTTGTCAGGCTTTTGGACTGCACCACCATCTACGCAGACGTACCAGAAAGAACAGGAGACAAAACCAAACGTAGAAGCCTCCATTCCCTCTCCTGAAAAGGCACTGAAGCCTTCTTATTCTAATCAAGACAAATCTTTCATACAATAATTAAAATACACCTCCTATTCAAAGACAGTATGACAAAGGTTGAAACAATTAGCTGACAAAGGCAAACAGCACTACCTTCTGCCCTCCCCCACTAACAGTAAACATCAAGTTTTTCTGAAAAAGAAAAATAAAGTACATCAAAGCTGAAAGGCAGAAAACAAAGGAGACACTTAAATTAGAAATTATTTAAATTGAACTTTGTATGAAGAATGCTTAGAAGCTGGCCTGTTTAAGACAAACCTCGAGTTTTCTGCATGGCTGGAATCACATTAGCAGAGGAACGATAGCCTCATGTATTCACTCATCTATTACCATCAAGTTAGAAATAGAATATTGCATTAGCATGCAAAAGGACACAAGCCAGCACTATTGGGGAAACGAGTATTTCCGTAGTAAGCACCGCAGAATGGCAGTGCAGATTTGTATAAATCATGAGTCAAAGGAAAAAAGTGAGCTTGCACTGTTCTGAGGCTTATGTGCCTTGATTATAACATTGATATTACATTCATTTTCATGTGTCAGCTGTTCTGGATAGCCTACCAAAGGCCAATGTTTTACATTGTGATGGGAGCCTCTCTTTCCCTGTCTCTTATTTCCCTAAATAAAAAATCCCCACCCCCCAAAAAAAATGAAACAAAAAACCCACAAAACCACCTACACACACCACAACGCTAACAGAATTAAAGCTCAGATATCCTGAAATCTCTCATCCACCAATGACTGCCATCATTCAGATTAAATTCAAAGTGTTTACTGCAGTTTTCAGTTTTAGCTATATGATTTACAAAGCCCACTCAGAGTTGCTCCAATCTAATTTGCAGTTCAGCAGTGATTATCATTTGCTGACTGCACCTACCTGAAGTTTTTCTTTTGAAGATCAGAAAAAAAAAAATTAGCCTTTTGACACCAACGGCTTTCCTCTGGGGAAATGATTCAGGAGATATTACCAGCAGATAGCCTGGCATGCCAATTGCAGCCTGATGCAATCTTTGTTCCTACCTATCCTCATCATCTTTAACAGAAATAAGCCAAGTCATGACCCACGTTCCAGACTCCAGAAATCCAGGAGAATCTGGACGGTAAATTTAATTGCTTTGTCTCAACTGATCTTCACTACTTCTTCCTGAAGAACTTTTTTCTTCATTTTCAGAGAATATTAGCAGAGATGCTGACTACTGCATCATACATGCTATTTGTGTTCAGATCTTATACTCCCCTCCAGTAAGCTCATATCTTCCAGCAAAATCCCTGGAAATATTCCTGTAGTTCCTGGTTTTTCTGCCTACTGAGGTCGAAACTCTGCTGACTTGGGCAGAAGACACACCTATATTGTTTTTAACAAAGCGGGGGAACTAATTATTTGGTTAAAAAGAAGGTTCAGAATGTGACACCTACCTATAATGACAAGAGTTGCTCAAAGGAAAAGGATCTTGCAGTGCTGCCTGAAGTAGATCAGACTGCAGACCTACTTCTCTGAAAAGGTTCCTGGAAGGCCATGCACTGTCCCAGGCTGGACCCTTGAAGAAGGCTGCACACAAGGCACTGGGACACATTGCTGGGCAACACTTCAACCACATGTATTGTGCTCCTGAAAAATGCAGGCTTAAGGCTACTGAGACTACTGATTTTTTTAACACCAAATTCGGAAAGTCATTTTGGCTGAAAATACGGTTTGCATTTAAAACTTTTCATTTTGACATCACCCAAATGCTTGGAAACATTTCATTTACACTGAAGTGTAAATACTTAAAACCAAAAAGATTTCAGAAATGGAAGAGTTCCTAAAGACATCATTTGATCCAAAAATATCTTCCCCCATTCAGTTTTTCATTTTCTTCAGCAAAAAGTCATTTTTTCACTGGTCCACCTGGGAATCTGAAGGAGAATTAGGAAAAATGAGAGAGGGGAGACAGTGATAAACTTTTGGGCCCTGAGGCATCTGGACTGCTAGGTCCCATGTCATCGAAGGCAGCATGCAGAAGACCAAATAAAGAGCTAGCCAGTATTGCAGCTCAAGCAAGAGAAAACTGAAGAGTACATAGGTCTCAAGGCATAGGACGCAAATAAACAGCATGCCAAGTGTCCAAGCAGAATATCTGTTTTGCTGTTCAGTTCCAGTAATTCCATGTCCTCTTGCTTCCAGGTTAAAAATCACTCCTACTTTCATATAAGCATCACAAAAGCAGAGATCTTCAACATGTCACCTAACTACAGACTCAGATACCCCTAAACAGTAGGCCTAACATGCAACTGCCAGAGATGCAAGAAAACAGGCAGTTCTCTGTTCAAAAGCCACTTAGCCAGCTGTCAGAAGGCAATATGTCAGTACCTTGGACTGGGGCATCCCACTGACTCGAAGACAAGATCTTGACAGATTTATGCAAAAGCAGCTTTTTAAAAAATAGTTTGCAGCCTGAAACACTTTCAAACAACATCATATGAGGGATTAAAAACAGACAAAAAATAGTCAATTTTCTCATACATGAATACATGATAAGAGATATTATTAATTACAATAAGATGTAAAAGGAAAAAAATCAGTAGACCTATCTTCAGTGATCACCCTCTCCTTACAATGTCCATTTCAGCTGAAAATCTGGTCAGCTACATTCAGTCTTGCCTGAAGTGGGGACAGATATTAGCATAGCCAAAATCAGCTATTTTAATAACCTACTTGTATTTGCCACCTCATGCAGATGTGCTTACGCTGGAATAGGATGGTTCACAAAAGGCAATTTTCTAGTACCGCTATGCTGGAATAACTTGTAAAACTTCCCCATTCAAACAGACAATCTGTGAGAATCTGTTCAGTAAGGAGGGAATTTTTCACTGAACGTCGCTATTTCAATAGGGGCAGAAAGGAAATGTAATAGAATAACACCAGACAGTTTAGAACCCAGTTCTCCAATACACTTCAATTTATTCTCCCTTATGACTTCTCAAGAACTATGGTAAAAGGGTTATTTATCTGTTCTCTCTGCAACTTTGCAAGAATTAAGTTCGAATTGCCATCTCCATGTGGACACTGCTGGCTATTAAGATGTGCATACCCTACAGGGGTGTAATTAAGGAAGCATTAAGATGTTTTCACCAAAGGACAGTTCATTCGTTGCAGCTGCACTCTTTTTTTTCAGCAGGTTAACTACTTGGCACCCCTTGCACGTCCCAGAGTCAATCTGCATCTAAAGGATGGAGGTGAGCGGGCAGGACCGGGCAGTTCATCTTCTCATCTCTCATTTATTACCACATCACTCTGCAGTGCTGCGGACCTTCCTCACCTTGGAAACAGGGACCACACACTGCTGAGGCCAGCAGGACAAGACAGAATCAAATTCCCATTGAAATACTCCATCCAATAAATTATAAAAATATTAATGCACAAGGGTACTCAAGTAGTCCAAATATGTTAAAAACACGCTGTTATTTCATTTACTCCCCTGCTTGCCTCCTCCCCTCCCAGTAAATGGTTAAAGTACTGGTAATTGTGCAGCCAGCCATAGTTATGGGTAGTTACAAACAGAATTATTACACTATCTTCAGCTTGAAACAGCAGTCATCAGAAGAGAGCACTGGCTCATGAATAAAAAAGCCATGCTCTGTCCTGACATAAGGGCCATCACAGTTCAAAACCCTTCTGTGTGACAATCTATAGCTTGCAATAGCATTATAGGCATCATGCACATGTCACACCATTTATACATCTCTGCCACATTCCTGAAGCAGCAACAGGAGGCCATTAGGAGGCAGCAACAATGAAGGACGGTTTTCCATTAAAGGAATGGACCATAATAAGTTCAAAGAGAAAACGATGGCTCAATCTCCAGTCCCCTGCAGTCAGTGTGTGCCCTGTGCAAGGGTGGCATGTCCCCTCTCCACTCAACCCTACTTCCCACACAAGGCAGCCAACAGCTCAAACTGTGCTCAGCAGAGGAGCAGAAAGGAAGACCATCGGTAGCAGAAAACTCTGCGGCTCAGTCTCTCTAGGGATAGGAATCACTGCAGGGCACAACTGCAACCATTAAGGAAGTAGCAACGCAATTAGTTTCAACCACTGCAGAAGCTCCTAAGGGGACTTAAACCCCTCTGTACACCTGGAGGGAGACCGCTGTTACCATCACAGGTGCTGGCTATGCCTACTACACATAGTTGACCACTGCTGAAACCCAAGGTGACATCCCAGTCAGCATTAATAAAATTACCATTCAGCACCAGCAACCTCAAACTGAGGTAAAGGAGGCTGGACAATGTCAAGTCAGCTGTGAGGGAGAGCGGCAACAACTCATCTCTGACACTGTAATTCCGAGTCTTCTTATTTAGGTTTTGGGATGTGATACAAAAGCAGCATTTGTTTCTCTGCCACATTTCCTCCCGTTTTCCCCATGCATCCAGCCTCCTCCTCCATTTTTTACCAAATAGCAGTAATGGCAAACTACTATTTCCTTTGAGAGAAGTGCAGACCCCCTTCCTGGGCTTTTTGCCGTCTGCAGAGCAAATCTCTTGGAAATAGCTGCACAGCAGCTACAGGAGACCACAAAAGATTAATCAGGTACAGGATGGAGCTCTATATACAATTTGGTATTTAAAGTGCTTCTGCATAACGAATCAGATAAATCCTGAGCAGGAGAATGAACTTCTCGAGCAAGTTTAAATGTGCGTAGCTCTGTGATTGCTAGGTATGAGTGACTGCTTCATAGTCTAGGGTGACCCTATTCATACTCTCTCCTCTGACAACAATTCCAGAATAAATTGCCCTGACTGACAAAGACATAATAAAAAACATTATTTTGGAAACCCACTCACTTAACCCATACCTCCACAACTGTGCTCTAGTTAAACTACCAGGCAAGTCAGTCTAGTAGTGATTAATTTTGGTGACTTAATCATTTTTATTTTAGGGAAGCAATGGTTGTGATGCATAATGAACCCGTTTTGATTTTAAAGTGTCTATCATCTGAAAAATGGCTTTCAAAAACATCTAAAAAATTAACCCTTCCTTCATTGTCATTCAACGACTCCTGAAATACTTTCAGGAACACATTTAAATGAGTAGAGATTTTGTTAGGAGCAAACATCTGAGGAGATCAAAGCAGGTAGAGCAGAAGATGATTTTAAAACAAACAAAAAAATATGCCAGTTCTGAAGTCACTACAGAGGATCAAATTCATTGTTGCTTCTTTAGCATTTCTCTTGCCTATAGTCTAGTCAAGTCTGAACACCATGTGCAAATAGCACCCAAAACCAGTTTTATATGCAAGACAAGTCACAACAACTGAGTTAAAACAAATGGAAGAGACAGACAAAAAGGGAACAGATTACAAACCTGAAGCATGAGCTGTTCTTTTCAACCAAGAACTCGTACCATGAGTCAAATTCATTTCTTTCTGGTTCTGACCTTAGCAGGAGTAAAAATTATCTTAGTGGAACCTTGTTAGCAATTTGGCTGAGGTTTTAGAAAAATCACAGAGTATCAAAATACTTTTTAAAAGTGAGACTTGTTTTTTATCCTTCAGGTAAGCAGCTATGACCCAGTCAGTATTCTGTGAAGAAGCAGCTGTACTGAGCAAGGAGTCTATTTACATATTCACTGTTATTACCTTAATAGCACTTTAAAGGAATTGGGCAATCCAAATTTAATATGTAGCAAGGATTGCTGTTAGCACCGTTATCTGAGATAGAAATTACTCTTTGCTACTGTTAAGGAAAGACAGCCAGAGAGGAAAAAGTGCAGTACTCCAAATAACCAAAAGGGCACACAGGGCTGCGATTGTCCCTGTCTCCCAGTACTTGCAATACTGCTTCCATGACTTTCTGTAAAACCGCTGCATCTGTCTGCTATACAGGCTAGAAATAAGCAGCTGTGATTCCACAGACTTAAAAAATAATCATTAAGTTCACCAGTGTAAAAGGTCTGTGAAAGAATTAAACACAGGATACACAGACAAACTGCCTGCCAACAAAGCAGAGTTTATTTCACTTACGAGTAAATGAAGTAGTAAAGCAGAAATCATGGCATTTTCATGTAAACGGAGGACAAGCAGCTAAGGGTTGAAATCCAGCCTGTGCAGGCTGCAGTGTGAAAAAGCACAGCTGGAAATGCAGCTTCTAGTGCAGGCAGAGGCAGCTCTCGTTAGAGCACTAAGCAGGAGGGTGAGCTCTTGCAGAAATCTGGAGCTAGCAAAGGGGCCTAGGAAGAAGGAAGGGCAGAGGCAGGCAGGGCCACCCCATGCTACTGCTCCATAAGAAGGTGCCATCTCTGATTGTCATTTCTGCCCACTTAATGAAACCCAGCACTAGGCAGGAAAGATGCCGTACCATCTGGCTACAGCATGCCAGCTTTTCAGTTCTTGCCTGTCGTAGGTATGAAAATATCTGCTAAACAGTAACATTCCTGACTACGTAAACGTACGTCTATTGAGATATCTAAATTACTACATCTCAGAGCTAATGTGCAGACTGTTTGCATTCAGAACAATCCCCAGACATATTACTTCTGCAGCCTCACTGCCTCTGAACTGTACAAGAAATCGGGGGGGGGGGGGAACACGACACAGGATGGGACGGACACGGACAACATTTTCCCTATAGTCCAGTCCACCAACAAGAAAGCAGAAAAAAGCGCGTTTCCCCACAGTCCAGCATACCAACATCACATTGTTATAGCACAGCCTGAAACAGATTAAAATACTATTTTGCTAAATTGAGTTATGTCTAGATATCAGGCAAATATTATGAATAAATATTTACAAAGTTCTCAGTCTTATCAAATCATCAGGGACTAGCCTTAGATAATATAACCAACCACGGATAATGAAAAGCTAGTAATCATCTCACCAGTTTCTCGTTTTCTTGTTTTCTTTACTTCAGAACCTTGCATACCATTTGCTCCAGCAGCATGAAAGCCTTAAATTACAGTGTGTTAATAAGGAATAAGCTTCCCTGTATTTTCCTTAGATTGGCATCCTAGAAGGGATCCCTATTGGGTCTAATCTTACGGTCCTGGCTCTTAACAAACTTAGTTTGAGATGTTAACTGTGTTTTAATCTCTTGGAGACCATCCACACTCAAGCTACCAGCTAACCAAGCCACTTTCAACAAGAACCTAGTTAACTGGCACACGTTCAGTATGCAAGGTAAATTGAACACCTCAGCACTCAAGGCCTGCAAGTCGTTGCCTTTATTATTTACTCCCTTGTCGAGTCCTTTCCTCTGTAATCCCTTCTCACCCCTAGAAAAACCATGAACTGCAAGGCATAAATGTAACTCAGGGCAGAACCACTCTTGCTGGGACTGAACCTGTGGGATGCTGAGCTGCCACAGCTCTTGCTGAAGCCACTCAAGGAGGAGAGACCCATCAGAGGTCTCTCCAGTTACACCCTGCAAGTGGCATAGCAGCAGGCGAAGTGGGATGCTGGGCTGGGTACAGCACCCCAGGCTTCCTCCTCAGAAATTTAGCTGGATACGCTTCTGGGGTACAGGCGACAGGGTGAGAAACAAGCTGTTTCTATAATTCTCCTTTACATATGGATAGACTGTTGTGGTTTGTTTGTTTGGAGTTTTTTTCCTGGATGCATTACAAATGCTAAATGGTGTATAATACAGATGATAAAGCTCCAAGCAGACTACACAGATTGTTTACCAAATATTGCACCTTACAGATTGGCCGCATTAGCACAGCAAGGAAGGAGACGAGAGTGCTGGCAAGGCATGAATAATATATGCTGCATACTCAATTCAGTAATTGCACTTAAACTATTTGTTTTCCCTATTACCAATGGAAAAAAACAATATAAAATTGTAGGGTTTGGTAAGTGCATATTTTGTTTTACATGGAGTAATAGGAAGTCATGGGTACAGTAAGAGTGTTAACTAGTCTTGCATTTTCTAGATGCTGTAACTTCAGGCATAAAAGGTTAACAGTTATTGGCAATGCTACTGAATTACACTGACAGGTGAATAGTTCACAACTAGCCCAACATTTCACCACATTGCAGGCAGGCAGCACATATGAAGAGAAAAAAATATCAGAATTTAAATACACCCCTTGCTTCACTGGGAGCCTATTGCAGTGAGACAGTAAGTAGCCATATGGTGCTCCTCATTCTCTCTTTTCTCATCCTTGCAGCTGAGTGTCCCTTCTTTACCACAGAGGACAAGACTAGCAACTGATGTAAACCAAACATTCTTCTGGAATGGGTTGGGAAATAAAGGAGTCTGTGTCAAATTTAGAGACACAAAATGAACATTGCTGGCAAAACTAGTTCAGCCATTATGTGTGCTGTTCATCCCTCACACGGGATAGATGGTCACTTCAGAAGAGTCAGAGAGATGATCGTCTGTCATATCCATGCTGCATTTGCTGACGTGTCATCGAGCATGTCACAAATGACAAAGGATTTCAGGAAGAAAACAGTTTCCTTGTCATGAGAAATGAGAAGAGGACCCTTCATCCTGGCATTTCACAGCTACTCTTGTACCACTGCCACCCTGCCACTTGTGCCCTTTGCATCCAACCCCATGGCTCATCCTGCCCCCACAAGGCAGGCAATGTCTCACGAAGGGGATGAGGATGGCATGCACTCCACTCCAGTAGCCAAGGGAGAGGCCTTTATAACCCTTTCCTCCACTCGCCTCCTGGAGCCTGTGCCAAGTACCCAAGAAAAACACTCCTGCGGGCAGCAGTAGCGTGTAGCCTGGACATGCAGCCGGTGGCAATGGGAGCCCGTCCCTGCAGCCAGGGATCCAGGAAGCATCCCCAAGCATCCCCAAAAGGAATCTGCTTCTGCAGCTCTGCCACCCCAGTGCAGGGCAGAGACACCCTTGCTTGGGGTCTGCTGGCCATTGCCCGCCCACAGGCACCCAAATCTTCCAAGGTTTGGACTGTCAAGCCATGGTGAGGTCCCCAGATTTTTAAGGCTTGCAGCGTGGCCCAAACAAGCAGCATTTTCACTGGGGCAGAAAACAAAACAAAAAACCCAGAAGACCTCACTCACATATATGAGGGCAGAACCCCTGCAAAAAGCTATACTAGATCTGCCCTGAAGGACTGGGAGAAAAAAAAAGAGGCCAGGCCTCTATAGAGAAAAGGTCACTAGGATTATTTGCTTAAGGAAAAATATTTTTCTCTGCTTCACACACCACCACCACCACCAAAAAAAAAAACAACACACACCAAAAAACCCCAAAACAAACCCCACAACACCGAAAGTTACTCTAAACAATGGAAAAAACAAAAGAGCTGGAGGCAGTCACTCAGCATGGAAAATGAGCTCAAACCCTGGAACGTTATCAACGGAACAGAAAATAGTCTTATAATGGGAAATGTCAGGCAACCCTAGTAAAAAGTGAAGCTTCCAATCCCACCTGTAATCACCACCACTGCACTCTTAATAGGTTATCTACATTTATACACAGATGGTGAGAGATGGTGCAATCTTCTGCTGATGCTTGTGGTTGTATATTTTATTTAACAAAATGCTCAGGCAAATTAAAGGCACTCCTGGAGATTTCTCCTTTATCTCTTAAAGATCAGTTCACACATCAGAGGGTGACACTCAGCAGCCGTAACAAACAGTGTAGAGACAAACTCTTAAGACAGACATCTTCTGTTTTATGTTAGAATTTTGAATTGCCTATTGTTCTAGTGTATTCTGAAAGATGACGTTAACATTTATTTTCTAAAGTCTATTTCACATACATTTCTTTTACCTCAAATGACAAATTTTCTAAGGATTCTGTTTTGGACAAAACACAAAGGAAAAGCAAAATCATCTTATGCACATCCAGGGCATGATGAGAGAACATTTGAAATAAGTTCAGTATACATAGAATTATATTTCTGTAAAACAATTTAGTAAGACATTTTAGAAAAGCCCTTTTGTGTTTTTAAAATAAATTGCATTGTGCTCAGAATGCTTCAAGGAGATATTTTGCTTGAAAACCATACTCCACCAAAGTTGATACCTGAACATTAAGTGACTCCACTTTTCACTGTAAAGCCTTATTTAGTTCCCCATAAAGTTTGCACAAATTTTTTATAATAATTCTAAAATGTTTCTTTTTTCCAATATCAAAGAACATGATTTACAGAAAGAAGTTACTTGTAGAATTTCTTTATTACTTCTATATTGGTGTTTTTTCTGTTTAAACATGAAAACTTCCATTTGCTCCTTAGACATTTAAAGGCAGCTTAATTTCTTGAAGACTGATTTGCAAATGTTTTCTCTATTTTCTGTTCATGAGAGGAGACAGCTAAAAAGGCAAATGCACAAAGACACCCAACGAAGGAAAGATCAGGGAGCGCATTCTGAATGCTGTTAAACTCTAACAAAGGTGTGTCTCCTTTCTTGGTAAATATCCAGAAGAAAAACCAATCAATAAATTTTTTCTAGACTGAGCAAGTGGACTCTTTGCACATCCCTCGCCTTATCAATGCTTTTTCTGATCCTTCCGCAAGCAAACCACCAATTACCACACTGAGAGAACAAAAAAACACAAACCTGAGCTGAGAAGCAGCCCCTTTTGAATTCATCACTGTTCTATCACCATCACCAGCAAAATGAAGTGAGCTGAGCAGAGCAAGTAATTACACTCATTATGAAAAAGAAAGATATATTTAGTCAGATATTAAAACATTACCCTTGCAGTTTAAGATAGTAATAGCTTCTCCTGCTAAACACCATAAAGTTTACACTACACATTCCTGGAAATGATAATAAACCCACATGATGAACAGGCAAAATTAAAGAAAATTTAAAATGCTTCATATTAGTTCATTTACTCATCTTAAAATCAGCCTTAGAATGGAGTAACTTCTGTGGAGTAACCAACTCATTTCATACAACTTGGGTATGATTAGTCCCTTTTATCCGCCCGAGTTAGCACAATACACATGACAGAATACCTTTATTCTTAAAATTATTTTGTCCATTTAGAAACAGTTTAGCAGAAGAAGGGTAGTAGCACGGTAGAAGAAAAAGGCTCACAATCAGTTGCAGAAATATTTTGTCCCCTTTGATTACAAATTCATACTTAAAACTGTCCACCTTTGAAGTCCACGTATTGACCGTTACTGGGTTTGGGTTTTCAGTTTTCACTTAAATTGTAATGCTTTCTTTTTTTCTTCCCCAAGACACAGCAAGACACCAAGACAACTGCTACCTGGTTTTTATTGCTGTTTTAAAAAATACATATTCAATAAATTTTAAATACCTCTTCGCAATTTTCATACCTCACGACCCAACCTTTACTGCAATAATTACATCACCTAAAGACCAGGAGAGGAGTTGAGGAGCAGTTGCAAACAACACTGTACACAGCGTACAGATGCATTAACAGAATTAATATCATGGCGCATAGTAGCCATACAGTCTGCAGCCCTTGGAGAAGATAGATTTGCATAAAAGAAAAAGGCGATCCAGCTCTTAACCTGGGACTATTTGCTAAACCAAAAGCCTCAGTCAGAGCCACAAAAGCAGCAATCTGGATATGTTGAAGTTGTGGTAGCTCTGAAAAAAAGTTAATGTAAGCAGGAAAAACAGATGCCTCCACTCAGATCATCAGCTGTGTACTCACATATCCTTAAAGTAACATTGTGGATCTTTCTGTCTCATTTCCATTGATGGCTTTTACCAATCTGTTTGTTACAGCCAAAAACCTCTTCCTGACAAAAATTTTCTTCTGTATCTAAAGGGAAATAGTTTGCGTCATCTAGCTTAAAGTTTAATTACACACACTCTGGGACTTTTTCTAATACAAAATGCAATGCCTTCCAGGCAACACCAAGTGCCACATACTGAACAGCACTGTCAGCCAGGAAGAGCAGTTGGCCTGAGCTATAAGGAAAAATATTGTGCAGAAATGTGTAGGCTCAGGTTGGAGGGCTGCAGAAGAGTCATCAAGAGTGTAAGTGCAAAAAGGTGAGGGGTATGCCTAGGCTAATTAGTGAATGAGACACCCAAATAGGCAAAAAGAAATAAAGCAGCCCACTCTCTGCTCTCCTGGGACACATGCAGAGCAATGATCAGCACGACACCAGCAATCTTTGTACCAAATTTCTTCAGGTTGTTATGTAGAATGAAGGGAGCAAAGGAGGTTCAGACCCATGTTTCAAAAAAAAAGTTTTCTGCAAAGATTGCATCTGCAATGCTATTTTAACAGTGGTTAACCAGGACTATACACTCACTACAGGTCAGCTTGCTGGCTTAGACTTCACTAATCACACTTTCACTAGAGGACTGCAAAAAGAAGTTGAATCCCTTCAGTGGAGTATTAATCCACCTGCTATGCTACCTCCTGGAAACCCATTCCCAGCACCTTTTGTCAGCAATAGTTCAAGTCCCCAGTGTTAGAGAAGTTTTTAATTCATTAATCCACTTTATTATGAATGCTTCAGCTGAAAACTTTGTCTTTTGGGACTTGAGGTCACAGCCATATGCAAGACTTTCACTTCGCTATTATAAAAGTGGCATTTCTGGATAACTAAACACTTAGAAAAACAGAACAAAAAGTAGAGTAAATTGGTTTTACCTCAGAAGGAAGTTGAAAGCATTAAAAATAGAGGAGATCAGCACCATTCATCCAACCACAGGTCAATTTTCTTTGCTTAGTCTGTGATAAAACAAGCCTCATCTTCCTTGCGTTTTCACTTTGGGACTCTTCACACACATTCAATATTACAGGTGAAAAAACCCAATCCTTTCTTTAGTAGTGAAGACAAGGCTCTTCATGGCTACTTTACAGGGATTTAAATAGGACAGCACAAGGTGAAGAGTTGTGCAAAACTTGCTGACTGCATTTTGACCTAATTCTCTGAATTCCTGATTTTGAAGGGACTACACTGCTGTTTAAACTCCCAGACACAGAGATATCAAACTTCAGAAAACAAACCTCATCAAACATTAAACACTTCAGACTGCGCAAGATTAAGAAGTGGGATTTTGGTATAAATCCTTCTTATGTTCAGGATCACTAATGCCAGCAGAGGGTTTGCTTTTAGAATTAAGAAAGGCAAAATTACTAGGCAAATACAGTGCAGCAAAATCCTTTTTAATTATTACTTGGGAAGAGAAGGCTTCTGATGAGCAACCTTCCTTCTTACCTGCCAGCTCAAAGGAACAGATAAGTTTGAAAAGTAGGAAAAACCATCTGACACTTTTCTTCTCACACACTTTGTCAATGCCAAGACCTTTTGTACTTACACAAATATATTTTTTTTTAATCAAAAGTGCAACTAACCCTGTTGTGAAGCTCAAAGCGTGAGAAAAAGAACAAAGTCTGTATAAGAAGAAACAAAGCATGACCCCTCTTCCCTAGACACCTGCTGAACTGAAAAACCTGTCCTCTCAGAGACACTGGGCACTAGGGCAGCTGGAAAACAGGATATGGCAAAGCTATACATATGAAAAAATTCTTTCTCTAGTTTTTTTTTGTTTTGTTTTGTTTTGTTTTTTTCACAAACATGGAGATTCCACCCATACATTTCCAGGAATCTCCTCTCTGGTGAAGAGCTAGTTGCCAATCTGGGTTTCGAACTAAGCAGTTGATCCCACATCCCATTTATGCCCCTTACCTGCAGCCTTTTCTTCAAATGCAGAAACTCCCTATTGCTGACTTCATGAGGAAAGACTCCTTGAACGGCTTCATTTCCTTCCCAGAAGTCACACTGAATATAAGTAGAGCAATGGCTACTCCAGCGTCAAGTGAGAAGACTCCTCTCCAAGAATAAACGCTCATTTACTGCACTTCCCCCTGTATCAGGTACTACGGTAAGAAGTTATCATATTCGGTTCAGTATTGGCCAACATTGACAGTGACCCCCTAGAAAGACAAAGGGTAAATTAGTTGAAGGCACTCTGAATAAAGAATTCAAAAAAGTGGACCTACACAGGTGAGGGTTTCACGCAAAACCCACTGAAGTTGATGGAGAGTATCCCACACACCTCATTTGGCCCTGGGATCCAGCTCTAAATGGCTGCATGGGAAAATGAGCACTTTCATAATTATTTGAAGTTACATTACAACCAGAAGACACCTCAGTGAGCGCTCCCAAGGCAAGTGGCTTATCAGCACCCCAAATTGCCTGCTGGGGGACCAACACAGAGCCAGCCATGGAAGAGGAGGCCCAAAGGGTTTCATAAGCATGGAAGTCTTTCACAGCTGAGGAATAAAATTGAACCAATGATATTCTGAAGCCTCTCCTCCTATTAGCTCTGGCAACTTCAACTGTCAGGTAAGATTTCAAATAACACTGCTCATGCTACGTGATGTAGAGATGCAAGTGTGACCCTGAGCATGCAATATTTCTTTCACACACTGTTGACTGCAGCAAACAAACCAACCAACGTTCCTCCTCCCCCCAGCACAGCCACTGTCAGATCATTCAGACCTGTTCAGAGTACTGACAAATAGCTCACTGCTACGGAAGGTGAATCCTATTTGGGTGCATGACAAAAAAACAGTTATAAAGTAATAGCTGAACTTCAGCTTTAAACTCAGAGTGTAGTGTACAGAAATAAAAACAATAAATCTATTTAAAAAAAAGCATCTTCTTGCCAAATACAAACAACTCTTTCAAGTGATTATAAATATAATCAGTGAACTGCGAAGACCATAAATATTTCACAGGGTTCTGGGACTATCATAATAAACCACAAAGCAAAATTCATGTGGGATACGATGTCGCCATTGCTATGAAATGTATGGATAATCTATTTCACTGTGCTCCCATATTTGTGTTTCTATAATACATGGTTGCAACCGCAAATTTTAATGGAAAAACAGTTTTATTTAGCGGAGAAATATAAGTTGGAAATCAAGCTGTCTCTCCTGGCATTTATAAATTGCATGTCTCAACTTTCACATTATCCAGAAAGGACTGGCAATGCACCAATACAACGTGTATTGATGCATTATTGTATTGCCTTGCTGACAGCATATGAAACCCTTGACAGTTAGTCCTCTAGTACCTAAGTGACAAGATGCCTAGGCCAACATGGCTGAAACTGCCTTTGTTCTGCTTTTCTGTCCTAAATTTCCCTCTGAACCTTGCAGAGAGCAGGACCTATCCATACCCCTCAATGTCTACAGTTTTCTGCAACAGAACAGCACCTCCTCAGACTGCTTTGCCTCTTTTCAATTGCTTGTAGTTCCCCAGACACTTTGTTTTGCCTGTTTTCCTTTTTCTTGTGATTGTTGTTAGTTTGGTTGGTGTTCTGGGCCACCGAGACCAGTTTTATTTCTATTGTGTTTGCAGTGTCCCAGATCACTAGCTACGGGCACTTTAAAGCACAGTATCAGGCAACAGGAGAGCTGCACAGACTTTATTTTGGTGATAATTTCAGGGGACTCCCTCTTTATAATGCAATAATCAACTTTAGGAAAAAAAAAACCTCATAGGCATGGTGCTTAACAGTGGAGAAATACAGCTGTCACCTTGTACACATGGAGCACCCTAAGGTCACTACATTCAAACATGCTTTATCTCAGCCTTTTCCCATCTCTCCTCTTCTTGCTGAATGTGCTCCCCCAGCACCATAAGAACAATTTTTCTAACAATCAGTATTTTTATAACTCTGTCCTCTCTTCCTTCCCCATTCTCTCCACAAGCAACACTTTGTTTTCTCTTATTAAACTGTAAAAAAAAAAAACCACAAACAAAAACTGAGCCAGGACAGCCAGAGTTACCACTTCAAACTGCTGCACAGAGGGTCCAAAGGCCCTGGCTTGCAGCAGAGCAGAGAGCTAGTACAAATCCTGCTGCTGACTTACACATTCGTTTTGTGTTTAGCCCACAGTCAACAGATAATGAAGCCACCACTTTCCATTATTTAGCTGCCACTGCTACATTCAAGAGTCTAGCCTGTTCCCTCTGCTGGGCCATCATATAAATACAGATTAAATTAATCCACCTGCTGTGCCTCTTGTGAAAGCCAATGTGAGGAAGGAGGATCAATGCATACCACAACATTAAAAAGGAAGACAACAGAGAGACAATGAGGAAAAGGTTTGATACAGTAGCATGGCTACCCTATACCAACCAGGTTTTGCTGACATACGTGCATTGACAGAAGCGTGCAAACCAGCACAGAGCCTGTACAGTCACACAGGGGCTTTGTTGACATCGGAGCTTTACCATGCTGTAAAGGTCAAAGGCTGTAACAGTGCAGTTTTTGTTCACCTGAAATCCTTTGCACATTGGTGTAACATCTGGCTATAGACATCAGAAGTGTTGTTTCCCAGACCCCTTCTCAGCACTCTTGGCAGCATTTTGTCATGGAGCCCTGTTCTCCCCTGACATAGTGCTGGGGCACTGCTAACAACGAAAGCGGCAGGGGTTTAGCATCACCCTTTCTGACCCTTTTCTCAGTTGGCTTTAAAGCCACAATAGCCATTAATTACTATTCTCTTGCTGCACAACAGTGCCTACAGGAAGCACAAGCACACCACCACTAGGGTAAGAGGGGAGACTTCTTATGAAGGCCAAAGTCACCAGCTACAAGAGCTGCCTCTTTCAGCTAAGCCTGGTTTTATCAGACTTACTTCTGAGGAGTGGTGAGTTTCAGCACATAGTCAGAAAAGTGAATTATAGAAGAAATACCATCTTTGCAACTGTCATTTATGATCTGCAGATGTTTCTTCAGCTTCAGACAGACAGAAATTACAGATCCCAGGAAATGTAAACAAATTTATTACCCCTTTGATGACACGTACTTCAGCTGATACCATTTATTCCTATTTTGTAGATCTTTAGTATACAGTTTATCAAAAGGAATTGCTTCTAGTTACTTACATTTTAAGGGCTGCTCTATCATAATTAATTTTTCATAGTTGAACTCCAGTGAACTTTTATCCAGCCTTCTCACTTCCCTTCCACCACCATAGCCAAACTTACATACTAATCAAAACCAGGATATGCCAATTAAATTGCACTTTGTTTTCTTAGTGAGATAAGCAAGCAAGTGAAAAAAACACCCAAAAAGCCTATTACTTAATAAAGAAACTATGAAGTTGCATGACCTTCAACACTATCAGCTCTACCTTCTGCAGTAGAAGAACACACTGCCTTTTCCCCCTTCCAGTCCACATACCACAAACATCAAATCCAGATCAGTTACAAGCTGCCGGCAACTGACAGCTTGCTGCTTCTGTTTTGTGCCTCTGTTTCTAGCTCTAGGCTGTATTGCAATAAAAAGGAGCAAAGATTCTGGTTTCCTCCCTCTCCTCTGTGACCCCAGAGCAGTTCCTCACCTTTCTCTTGGTTTAAACTCTATCTAAGCATAGCTGATCTCAGCATTAGAGAGCACGTTTGAGGAAATAAAGATTCTAAAATGGACTACAGGGTCTTTATAGAGTAAAATTTCCAATTTCTGGGAAAGCAACTGAAATTTTTGTTTTCCCAGGTACATAACTTAGGGGTCAGCTAGCATGCTTGTCCCTCAACATGATATTGGGTTTGAACTCTATAAGGCTAAGGCATTTATCAGCTGTGGGGTCCCACACCCTTGAAAGATTGCCTCTTGCTATATACTGAAGGCATGTTCTTCATGGAGCTGTGTTGTTGGGATGGCTGTTTTCCATGAAGCACCCTCAATTCCAGACCTTGCTCCCAAGCAAAGGGATACAGCCAGACCCAGACCCATCTTCAAATCACAAGACAAGACCCACGTGCATATCCAGATCTCTGAGATTTTTTTTCTTTTTTTCAACAGCCAGATTCTGACATCTGGCTCTACTATACTCATTTTAACTTGGTCTGCATGGCTTGACACATTTGTGAACATCTCCAGGGCAAAATGTGTTGAATAAAATGAAATACATGTATTTCTTGATAGTTCTGTAACAATGAATCCAATTATTCATAGCAGAAAGACATGTTCATGTGGCAAATGGAACTGAGGGTACATATTGCAGTTAGAATGTTGCACCCACATGATTTTTATAACATCATGACTACAAATTAGTGTTTTTTCCTCTGCTTCTGATCAGTTAATTGAATGGGATATCTATCTATTATAGCAGTCTATTACAACCATATCATTTGTCTTAATGGCTTCAGTGTCCTGGTCTAAAGCTCTGTCACTGTACAGCAGCTGGTCCAGACAGAACTGGACCCTCATTTGTCCCCAAATTTCTCTGACATTCATTGTTCCTCACTTTCACTCATGACTTTTACACACTGATTCTCATTGACAGAATTCCACTGTGCCATACAAAATACCTGAAGAAGTTACCGTGCCAGTAATAAATACATCTGTAAAATGAACACAGTCCTACATTATAACATTGGGTCTGTACACTCTCAACTTTTAGAGCCAAGCCCAAACATGCCTGAATTTTACAAGTGGTTATCTGGTTGATCAAAATTCCCATTCTACATGTTGTCAACTCTTACATTCTTCACCAGCTGACTACTGAAGTTTATATACAATCAGACTTAGTGAAGTTAAACAACCATGAATGATTTTACCTCCTGGAAATGGGTCAGGTCCTGGAGGAAGTCTGGCCAAGCAGTGCTCCCTTCCCTGCACCAAAGCATTCCTCCATCACTCAGGAACGGGTGATGACTTGTCCCTAGAGGTGCCACTCCTAAAAGAAACATGAAGGAGAAGTTGCATGTGGCTGTGACAGGTATAACCTCAGAACACTTTTCACATTAATTTAGCCTGATCAGACTCCATGGCTCCAATGGTCTTTGTGCCGCTTTACAGCACTAGACCTTTGTTAACCCTTTGGCCTGAGAACCTAGCTCATATTGCAAGACTTGTCAGGTTCTTCCTTAGCCTGCAGGGTGGAACTGTACACACTCAAGTACTCTTTGCTGCGACCTTATTTGTCTACAAAGAGCATTAACACAGTGGATGTCAAAGACAAAGCTCTGAGGTGGATGAGACTGGGGTGCGCAGACACAGCTAAAGAGGACCAGTTCCTTCTCCCTACCCTTGCTCTGAGTTTTTAACAACTTCCGGAGAAATCCCTCATCTAGCATACACTATGGTGAGGTTTTATAACCTCCCTGCTGCTAGAAAGCAGTGTTACCTCCCTGATTTTTGAGTTGGCCTGAAGTGAAACCTTGCCCGAGACTACTAGCTCAGCCATGTCAGCTCACCCCCAGCTGCACAGGCAACAGCAGTGGAAGCCAGCAGGGGACAGGACCAACCCCCTATACACACACTCACATTAGCTGACCTTTCCATCTATCTCTCTTTTTTCCCCTTTCTTTAACCTGACCATCAACCTGCATCCTCAGCATCTGAGGCACCCCTTGCTCCACTGCCAAGGGAGAGCTTGCTGCTCCCTCCAGTGCTTGCTGTGCAAAGGCATGTTGCATTGCTTCCTCCACCCTCCTGGAAACAAATGGGTTCAGGACTCACGCCATCTTCACTGAAACCTACAACTGCCAGTTGATCAAAGACACACTCATTGGTGACCATTAACTCCTCTCCAGGTAGCTTTATTATTTTATTCACGCAGTAGTGCTGCTGTTAAGCAGCTGGTGGTTCACCCTGGAAGGAATTTTTTTCTAATGGTGGTTTCTGTGGCATGGTGCTATACAAATAGAGATCGTTGTCATCTTAGGGAACCCTTCTCAGGAAGTAGCAACCATTTTGCCATGGAACAGTCTTTAAAAACTCTTTGGGCAGCCAACACTGATTGTAACTCAGACTACCAAAGTAGGGAAAGGCATTGCACAACATCTGGCTGGTTTATTCTGTCACCTAAATCTCCATTTAATCAGTATTATTTCCAGGATTTACTAAGCTTTTGCTGCCTTAAGAGAGCTTAGGCCTCAGAAGAAAACATAGCAACTTAGAAGAAAATATTCAGCATATTATGTAAAGCTATTCTTAGCACACATATTTAATTTCTAAGAAGCATAAATCATAGTAAGTGTTTTAAAGTACTTAATAAGAAAAATGGTAATCCAATATGAAGTTTCTACCCTGCCAGTCTAAAGCAGGTATGTTCAGGTTAAACTCTGCATGTTCTCAATAGGAATCTGACGTCCTGAGGGATCAAGGCCAAGTCTAGATTTCGGGGTGGGGCGGGGTGTTGGGAAATCGCATAACAGGCACACGACCAGATTGCCATGCCCAAGTACATTTGTTCTCCCTAACAAAGTAGTTGTCACCGCTGAATCAGCAGCACAGTAGGCTCATGTCCAGGGAACAGCCCATACGGATGAAGTGGTGGGACAAACAAGTTAGAGGATGACGGTGCCCCTTCACAGCTTCGGCTGCCAGAGGACAGTGCATAGCCAGCTAGGCATTGCTTTAAGAACAAAGCTGATTACGAAAATATCAAGGAAGAACTACCAAGGCAAATGTTACCTTAAAAGTTTAGTACAGACCAACTTCCTTTCATTAACTCCTCCTTTCTTGAATTATTTATGCATAAGATAGCTAGATGCCTTCCCTGTCACAAAAGACTGACAGGCGAGCCAGCACCCGCCTGAGCAGACTGCTCAGCTATTCTTATTCTAAAAACCTAAAGCTCTTGGCATGATCTCATATACAAGGGCTATCGATACTAGGCTCTCACTGCTGACAAATGCCTTCTCCTTTGTACCATATTAACGGGATATTTTTATCTTGAGGGCAGACTTATTTACTGTCATGAAGTCCATGCAGCCAGTGGCAAATTGTACATGTGTCTAGACTGCAAAGGCAAGGCATCATACTTGCTGGGCCAATTACATGAGATGAATGGAGCTTGAATACCCAGACCAGAAGCGAAGATAGAGAGGGTATCTGATTAAACAAACCATTAAGGATGAACCACATTTTAGAATGTCCCACACATGCACCTTCCTAACTTCTTGCTGCAATTGCAATTTTTTTGTTTGGGAGCTGGGTAAAGACTAGGCTGTGGCCCTAGGCTGCCACAGTAGATGTATACTATGGGGAGTATGCTTAGGGTGACAGTTATAAACACACTGTCTCCAGAATAACACTTCATTTAAAAAACAGATTTAACAGCTCGGTTTGTTTGCAATGCAGAACACTCCTCCCAAACCCCCACATGGCCCTGTGAGCCTTGATTACTACTTTGATGCCAGCTCTTCCATAGTGACCTCTGAAATGGAAGTCATGAATGAGGTGCTGTCAGGCTCTGTTCCCCAGGTGGCCTTGAATCCATCCACTTATCTGTTACTCTGCCAGCCCTGACAGTGATGAACACAATGCAGGTAGCTGACAACACCCCTATTCATTACAAAAAAAAAAAAGAAGAAAAAAAAAAAAAAGAGAGAGGTATGTTTGCCACCCTTCAATGCTTCCACCCATCTACACTACCTTCAGAGGACCTGCTTGGAGAGGAGATGAAGTCTGTGTATACAATTATGTGGATCAGGAGATCCAACATCCCTCAGCCCCATCCACCAAGGCTGAGCATCAAACTGCCCAGATGCTGGCAGTTCACATTTGCTGCAGACATGCATTCTGATGGGTCTGTCACATGCACAATGGCCACAGAGCAGCCTGATGACACTTCTATTTTCACATGTCACAGACACAGCGTTTCTGCTAACCAAAGTACCACCTCACAAAAGGATGAAAGCTGGGAAGAACTGCTAGCTTGGTTTGTTGCAGTTATGGCAGATTACAGAGCAGCCTTGTTTTCTCAATAATCCTAACATAGGAGCAAAGGTTCCTGCCTGTGAATTGCCCCTCTGGATATTCTCTCTCAGTTTGTCTCCAGCAGGTTGCCTGAACCACTCAATGCCCTGCCTGTTGGCTTGCATCATCAGAACTGACCCATATGAGCTCACAAACAAGTCTCTTCATTAACAGAGGCTGGCAAAGCAATGTATATCACCTTCTAGAGCCATGGTGTTCTTCTGAAGCTGGAGGCCAAGAAAAATAACAGACAAAACATTCAGACCTACACATAGAGCTTTTCGTCTTTCACCCAGATTGATGTTGCCTCACCTCATTCTTTCCCTGCATACTCCTTGAATTAAGACTCTGTCACACATGTCTGAATTTATACCCTAAAACAAAACGCACACCACAGCACCTGTGTTCCAGAAACACAAGAGTCTCACCCATAAGACAGGTTGAAAAATTTCTGTCTAAACCACTATGAAGGAAAACTAGGGTGGTTTTTTTAGACCAAAAGATTTTCATGGCATCTTTTCATTTTCCACCACTAATACAAACAAAACCCAAAACATACAATTTTGTCATTGTCATTCCCCTCCCCCCCCGATATGCCACTTAAATGTTTTATTTAAAAAAGACCAACCTGGTTATTTCCTGTCCTCATTATGACTCAGATTTCCCAACCTCTCTCTCACATACTGCATCACAGAAAGCTCATATTACACTGGAAAAGGAAGCATTGCAAAATAATTCCAGAACAAATATAATTTCAAACAAATGCTTACACCTGATTTTGCTCAGAGCTCACAATTCTCATAAGAAGTTTAAATGAAATGGGTTTGTTTGTTTCCATTTTCCCAGACAGGAGAAATTTCATAAGGTTGGATTTATCCAACTGATACTAACCATTTAAATGTAGGCATTTAGTTTTAATCAGCTACCTGAGCTTTGTCTATAGTCACTGGAAAGAAGCATCTCCAAAGCAAATAGCATCTTAGAAACCATTTTACCTTAGAAACCTGTCTTTAGATGGACCAATCCCTTCAGGTGCTCCTCTCTTGTCATTTACTATTGAGGGAGCGACAATGTCTATTGTAGACTAGACACCTAAGTTTGGTTAATAGTAAGTGAGATGTCAAAGTAATGAGTAACATTCTGCAGAGAGACCTTTCCTTTGTTGCGTCACATGTAGGTACTAAAACTAGAGCTGACTGAAAAAAAAAATGATGTTTTACTTCAGGAAGCAACTGCTCCTTCATTTACAAAAGATATTAGAGCTCTTGAAAGTTTTATTTAAAAAACAGAATATTTCTTGCACAGAAAGCAATCCCTCTGCTTCTCCTGGTGCTGTAGGACAACCCTTCAGGCAGGTGTAGTGGAAGAAATACAATACAGAAAGTACAGTTGACAGGAAATTTTTTGCAGAGGCAATGTAAAAGACCCAGTGGTAATATAGTCTGTAGAGTTGTAGTTTTAATTGCATTTCTTTTAATTGTTTTGCCTATTTAATATACCAACTTACACTTTGGTTCCAATCATCTCACAAATAGAAAACCCACAGAAAGCTGAGCCTACAAATTAGTGGTTACTCATGTATATCTCAATACCTCCCTCTGCTAAGTTTCCACAAACCACTCAGTAAAACTTAATCTAATACAAAACTCAATTTCTGTTCAAATAGATTGGTGTTTAAACACTTATGAAAAAACAAGCTTTCATAAATCCTGGGGACTTAGAGGTTCAGCCCTCCACACTGACACAGCTGTTGCAACACCCCATACGGAAAGCCTGTCTTTCCAGGAAGCAGCTCACAAGCTGTGCAAGCCTGGAACAGAACTGTCCTGCAGATTGCATGATCCACTCCTGTGCCCACAGCAAGGAGTCCATTTTCACGCACAGATTTAAAATCCTCTCATATTAGCGTGGGACAAAGAAGAAAGTGGAAATCCACAAGATCTGCACTCCGCAAGATCTGCACTGCTGAGAACACAGTACAGGGGATGTTCACCACTGGATTAACCTCTGGTAGACACTGCTCCACAGAGGACACTGGATAAACCCTGTTTATGGCAGTGGTAAATTTGGTCCTCAGATTATAAGCAAAAGGAGTGCAAATAGTGGAAAGCCTGACCCTTATCTCAAGTTGAAAGACGCAGGAGAAATGGCTTTGCCTGCTGATGAGATACTGTATGAGGTCCATTGTACAACTTAGAGAGCCAAATTCATCCAGGATAATTCTGTTCTCTCAGCCTTAAAGATGCAATGAATTAATTAATCGATTAATATTTATACCTGTATTACCTGGATACATTACTGAAGAAAAAGAACATTGTAAAAAGAGTCATATTTAAAACCAGTAAATCTTTAACTACTGAAGGAAGCATGCTGTGAGCAGTTAGTCAACTTGCCTGGCAACCAACAGAAATGCAAGAAGATAGGAGAAATGCCTGAGTAATACAGGGTTTTTTAAAGGCCAGAACCGTAAACACGTTAGGTGCTAGCGTCCTCAAAAAGAACATCCAGTCATGACAGCAGACATCTTGAAAATGAGTAATGGTTCTTTGCATGTCTCCCTGTGGAGCCAAACGCACATGTCTCTCAATCTCTTCTGCCCAAATCCTAAACAAAAAGCTATCATTTAGCAGATGCTGATGGATGTACAGATGGGGAGAGAGCTGCAATTGCATCAGGAGACACAAAATTACATGCCTCTCAGATTGGTGGCAGAGAAGCAGAGGAAGACATTAAAGCCTTTACCCTGCCCATAAGCCTGCCCAGCCCTCCCCCATAAACCCATCTCCAATGGGTGGGTGTAGTGGTAAGCCTGGACCTACACCACAACCATCAGACAAGCAGGACAAAACAGGACTGGAAAGGGCACCCAGTGCACTCCCTCACCAGGGCAGCGAACATAGTTCCTGTACTACTCTCAACAGAGTGAACCAGTGATAGTCATTTACTGATCTCCCATGCCTTATCACCCAAAAGAATATGCAAAATGTGGCAAGGAAATGTATTTATTTTCTGTTCCAACATAAGCGCAACATATGGCACTGCCATTGAAGAGTTCCCAGAAATGCCTGCAGTTATCTTCCCCAGCTTATTATTTTTGAGCCAGAAATCACACTTGTCTAATTGTCGGTGTCTGCAATTGTGCAAATAAACAAGAATATACACCACCTAAATTTTACCCTAAATGATCTTTTCATAACACAGCCCAGGGCATTACATTCAGCTAAAGCTACTGAAATGTAGTGCATGTGTATTAAGCTCAAATGACCTTCTTTCGCAGTTAACTAAAATGAACTCAGAATTAAAAGTCTCTTGTATCGGTCCCTTCTTCTTCATCCTACTTAATGCAGGAAATACACACTGTCAGCACCTTGAGGCGGACAAGAAGGAACACAAATCAAGCCTCAGCACCTTTTCTCCTTTATCCCACCTCAGCAAAGGAAGCCTGCACCAGCCTCACCGCTGTCACACTACAGGGGTTTCTGTTAGTTACAGAGTTATAGGGCTGGAAGGGACCACAGAGAGTCATCAATTCCAGCCTTCCATTTCACCCCCACCCCAAGGGGGGGGCTCCGCTGTGCTTCAAAGCTCTTCCTAGAGGCCTCCAGCAAGGAAGCATCCATGACACCCAAACAATATTTTCCAGTGGTTTACCATCACTGCTTTTAAGAAAGCTTTCCAGATATTTTATCCAATTTTGCGCTGTCGCCATTTAAGCCCATTTTTGTTCTACCTTTGGTTTTGATGCGCAAACAATTTTCTTCCTCTCTGCCTATTTGGAAGCTATTATACTATGTGCCCTCAGTATTGTCTTCTCTAGACCAAGAAAGCCTGGTCAACACAACCTCAGCCCTTCTAACTGCACCATGGAAGGTCCAGGCACCCCTCTTGCTTTACTTGGTTGACCTCTTTCTGAGGGCATAGTGACAGTCCTAGTAACCATGATAGTGTTGGTTCTGTCTTCCAGGTTTGAACCAAAACCAGAATCAAACCTACTCTTCTACCCATTTTGATGTCAGATCTGTTACAAGCTTAAGCTCTTTTACATTGAAATACTGGCAGACTAAGCCTTTCTACCCACATATTTTTACACTGCCACAACAGAATCTATGTGGTCTGAAGGACCACTCCGACAAACAGAATGGAGGAAACCAAATAAACCGTTTCCAACAGAAAATTACATAGTCTGAACTTTTAAAGAACTACAAAACCTGATAACTTCTTCATGAATAAGTTATTTTGGGCTCTATGGGAAATTTTTCTGTAATGCCAATCCACTGAGAGATGCTTCTCCTAAACTTGCTGCTAACTCAATCCCTTGTGTAACTCCTGGATTTACACCAGAGATTAATTCTACTCTAGAAGTTAAAGAGGGGTGGCTGGTTCTGTCGGTAACAAAAAAAAAATAAAATCAGATTTCTCACTTCACAGCACAGAGCTAGTTGTTGAATTTCCTGCCTTTTGCTGAAAATAGCCACTGAAGCCTGACTAATCTGGACCCATTGTCATTGCCTTTCTATCCACTAGTGACAAATAAACTTCATTTGCAAGTTCTCTGTAACAATGTAGAGCTGATGGACAAGAATGTACTGTCAGTGTCACTACTGGAGCAAAAGAAACCATCAATCCTTCTAGGACTCCTTTATTCAAGTTAATCAAAAGCATGCTAAAATCTTAAACTCTAAGAGTCTCACTCAGAAGCTTCCAAAAAATGATTCTGATCAATGGACCAGATTAATCAAAGAACAGAGAAAGATTCACAGCTTGCCGCTCAATTACAAGGGTGATTCACTTCTAAGGGTACAAGGCCTTAAAATGGAAATAATCCAAGCAAAGGAAAGGAGCAAATCAAAGCTCTTGGAAGAGACCTACTAGTGCAGAAGCAAGGCAAAGACAAGTTATTTTTACTCACTTCTAACTCCCACCCCATAAAAATTGAATGCAACTCAAACAGAGGGAGAAGTGGTTAAATGAAGACCTAGGCTTGTAGCACCTCCTGACAGAAATACAAGGTAACTCAAATTACTGTGGTGTCCTGCAGTACCAGCCATCCCACCATCCCTCAAGGCAAGGGCAGACAGTAACACAGAGGCACCAGCACGCTCTCGCACTGTAAAGCTTTGCCCCTAAAAAGGACAGCCCAACTGCCTGGACTGTGTGGATCTCCTTACACTCCTTCGACTTTTTAAAGACAACATACAGGGTTTGAGGGCCTGTTTCATCGGTGAGGCACTGATCCACCTTTGTTGCTGAGCTTGCTAGGCTTTCAAAGTTGAGTGTTCTTTAAAAATCTTCTCAGAAAGGTAAGATTTGGAGACTGAAGGAAAACTCTAAGCTGGTGTCCTGCTTCTCTCTCCTCTTCCATTCCCTGAAGCTCTTCTGTTGGAGACTGTATGTATCGCCACTTGCCTTCAATCCTGTTTCTCTGCTGCTTCTGATTGCCACTTATGCACACAGAGGTCTCTCTTAGGCTAACTAGTTGGGTCCTGCTGAGGAAAATCTTCTACTCTTAAAAAAAAAAAAAAAAGAAGAAAGAAAAGAAAACTAGAGTCAGAACAAAGCACTTGTTTCACTTGAAGCCCAAAGTGCATTTCTTTTCTCATGCTGTATGTGCTATTGTTAACTTTTATCAGAGGAACAGATATTTCAGGAATCACTTCAGAGTTACCACCACAATGATTGATGACCGGTCAAAAGATACATCCAGAAAGCAATAAGCTGTAAAAAGGGGAATGCACTGAGCCTGGTTCAGGATTGCCTAGCTGGCCTTTCAAATTTCTTTCATCACATCTGTGACTGTAAGCACTGCAGGGTGAGAACAGGCAAGGACTTTGTAGAATATTTGGAGGTGCTGATAGGTAATCTGTATTGCCACTGGTACCAACCTGAGGATAAAAGATTTAAAGAAATGGAAGCACAAGGACTTGGGAGGGGGGGGTTGTGAGAGAAAAAAAGAGCAAGAATGAGATTTAAGTAAACCCATTGGGAGTGCACTGGAAATCTCTTTGATGAAAGATTGAGATTGCTTTCAAAGAGACTTTATTGAAGAAAAAAGCAAGCGTTGTGTATGGGAGAGAGGTTAGCTGGGTCACTTATCAGTCTGTCCTGGTTTTTCCCGTTCTTTCCCTGAAATTGTGCACATGTCATATGAGAATCTCATACACCAAATTTTGCTCTGAACTGAAACATCACACAGACAGGGAAACTTTTTGGAATTTGATTAACTTGTGCTGCTGTGTCAAACCCCAAGGCAGTTCACATATGGGAGGATGGGGGTGGGGGGAAGACCACAGCACCAAGACACTTAGCTTGTATGGGGAGCATGTAAACAAACATGCCTCACAACAAAAGCCTATGCTGTCAATGGGATGCTGGTGCTCCCAGAGCCAAGATTCAGCCCAATACTAGCTAAGCAATTGCACGCTACTTATATATTCCTCCCACAGCCTCAATGCAGGTGTTTTTTTTCCCTCCGACTTCACACTGTTCTGAGTACAGTAGGAACCTTTTTCATGTTGAACTAGAAGATCTGGAATTGACTAGACTTTCTGACTAGAAATTCCTGCCAGTGAGCATGGCTGACCAGCTGCTAAGGACACACTACGGATATGTAAGCCCCCAGTGTTACCTTCGGTAAGTTAGTTCCTTTTGGCTTTGCAGGAAAGGATTAAGAAAATTTCCGCTAACATAGGCAATTATGGCTTTAAGAACATGAGCCAAACTGCTATAAATTTTAAAAACTTTTTAAAAGTACAGAAAAGCAGAGAAACATGCACCGTCAGCTATGAAAGCAATAACGGAACTTTGATACTGTAAGCCAGTGTCGTGGTTTAGCCAGTAACTCAGCCCCACAGTTGCTCGCTCATTCCCCCACCAGTGGGATGGGGGAGGGAATCAGAAGCACATGGGTTGAGATAAGAACAGTTTTAAAATTAAAATAAATAAATAAAAGCAACAACAAAAATGCAAAGGAAAAGAAAAAAATGAGGCGCGAAGCCCGGGTGGGGACAGAGGCCGACACGAACTGTCGAAACAAACCGCACGTGACGCAGCCCCTCGCCGCCGGCCGACCTGACACCACGCCTCCCCCGAGCCGCAACTGCCCCCCCCTTAATATACTGGTCATGGCACCACATTGTACTGAATGAACATCCCATTGGCCAGTCGGGGTCAGCCGCCCCCGCCGTGGCCCCGCCCCTCCCAGCCTCCCGCCGACGCGGCAGAGCCCGGGAAGCTGGAAAAGTAGCTGACGACGACAGTGAAGAGAATTAACCTTCTCAGCCAAAACCAGCACAGCCAGGCATATCTTAATTTGGATATTTAACACATACACCCCCAAGACTTTAATTCTTATCTTTTTTGGTGTCCATTTCATGTAGAAGAACAAAGAACTTAATGTTTCATATATTTTCTCACTGCAGGTCAGTGTACTGTTCATGAGAGGCAGGTATACTTCTTTGCTCTGGTTCTCTTCCCTTCATGCTAGTAATCGTTGGAGGTTTGTGCTGAAAAACAGAGTAATCTGACTCTGGCTTTCAGCGTTTTTGAGGCTTTTCAGCCAAACGCACCAACTTCTTGAGATAGCAAGCAAGTATCTCAAATCAAACAACATAGAATCTAGAAACACTTTACACCACTATCAAAACTTAAAGCTGCCTGGCACTTAAAGGTAATTTGATCCATTTTCTGCACTACTAGTCATTACTAAGCTAATCCAAAAAGAACCAATTAAGTTTCCACCCTGCCTCTTCCACTGAATCTCTCACTAGATTTGCAGAAATAATTTTCAACATAAGTACATTGCAAAAGAAAGCATAGGTGGAAGTCATGTCATTCTGTGATAAGCATGGAAACCTGTTTCTATGGGCAGGTTATATGCAGAGATGTATACTGACTTCTGCAGATCCCACTGAGAAATTGTCTTTCAGCAGAACATGACCATTCTACCAAGAAAAAATGCAAGTACAGTCATTGATTCTTATGACAAAGCAAGAAGACCCAGCTTCCATGAGGATGGCTGTAGGAATATGAACTTCACCTGGATTTAGGTTTTACTACTGTAATAGTTAGACTGGTAGAGTGTGCTAGCAAAAAGCACAAATCCACTTGCATAAAACTCAGCATGAGATAATTTTTCCCCTGTATAGCTGAGGACTGCTCGTTGTCTTCATTATTTGGCCTGCATGCTTGCAATGCTATGTTTAAAAAGAAAGAAAAACCTTCCTCACCAAACCGGCAGAAAAGTGCTGATAGAAAGTTTGTTTTAGCTTCTCTTTATTTGGCAATATCTCTCTACTGACAAATCAGGACACCTCCCCCCTGTTGTTTGCTATCAGTGTCTCCATCAACTTACGTCTAACAACTATAGTCCCAATTTACCAGCAGACCATGCCACACAAAAGGAAATCTCATAAGGTTCCCCCTCACTGCCAGACTTCTCATTAAATACAGCAAATTTACATTTTCTTCTGACTCACTGTAGTATTAAAACCAGTATGGGAAACTTCCTGGTTTTATCTATTTGTCTGATACACCTACAACAATGTCGAACGATGTAACACCACCTTAAAACAAGTGCCAATCATTAACATAATCCCAGGACTACTGAATTCAGTAGCGGAAGTTGGTAGAAGTCTAGCCAAACCCTTCCACACCAACTTCAATGGAACTGACCTCTTGCTGCTATGAGGAGAACTGGGTTCTGCGAGAAGCGTGGCCCCTGGTAATCATCCAGGACAGCTGGAGCCCAAGGTACAGCATAGAGAGTGCCAGGTGACACATGAGTCAGCAGGATATACCCCACTTGTTAAGGGGAATTGCTCTCCATTACAAAGATGCTGCTTGTAAGCGCAGGTATCTTTATGAAATACCATACTGTACTTTTGAAACACACCAAAAGGTATTAATGACAAAAAGTAGAGGCCACATAGGAGATTAATCTCTCTCATAGCAAAGGCTTCATTCATTCAGCTGACTACATTGCTATCTTTTAGCACATGACTTCTGTGAGGCTTTTTGCCCTGTCTCAGGCACACCAAGGAAGTGCAGGTACAGTTTAAGTAACATGTTAGCCATGCTGCTGCTCCTGCACGCCTCTGCACAGGTCAGCAGCACTGCACACCAGTGCATGGAGAAGAGGCAGGCCCCACCACCTGCTGTCTCAGCAAACAGGAAAGAAACACAAGAAATTGCAAGCTGCACTAGAGGAGGGACAACCCTCTCCATCCAATGGGTGCAAAGCAGCCACCTCTGCTGTATAGGAATCCGTGTCTTTCAACGATCCTACCCAGGAGAACAGCTGAAGAACAACAGTCCAGCCCTCACAGTATTATGCAAAGAGACACCATAGGATAGTTTGACCACAGATACATAGCCTCATTTGTGTTTGCAAGTCCTAGCTATCAAACAACACTCATTTTTCCACAAAGATATGTCTCTGCCTAACTCACTGGGAGGAGGTGAGACTGATTAGCATTGGGATGAAACAGGTTGGCTTGAAATCCCGGCTGCCCTTTGGTGGGACTTCAAGCAGGGTTTGGAGATGAGAGTGAGAGAAGCCTAAAAGGATACTCTGAAGACCCAGAACTGCATGTGATCAAAACCAAAATTTGTTTAGAAATTCCTCCTGATACTCAAAAATCTCTCTGTCATCCAAAACAAGAGCTCACAATGCCAAATGATCTGCTTGATGCTCACCAGTCCCAGGGTTTTCTAAAAGTTGCAAGCATATCAAGATAAACAGTGTGGTAACTTGCATTCACATCATGCATTTATGCTACTCTAGTTTGAGCGGCCTATTGTAAATAAGCCTATTATATTGTATTCAGAGAACATTTCTGAAAACACATCCAAACCCCAAGTAACTGGGATCTGAGGCCGCCTCTTAAGAAAGATTAGGGAAAAATATGCTTCCACAACAAAGCTCCAAGCACTGTAGTCAATTCTCAGCAGCATTACTGTGTACCCCCTTACATTCTCTGTACAGCTGTGCCCACATCTTCATCAGCCCTTTTCAAGTCCTCATGCCAGCTCACTCTTGCCTTCTTCTCCGAGACCATCCATATATAGCAGAAGCCAGCCCTCTTCACTGGGCGCATGATCTGGAAGCTTTTCTGCACAGCCACACCCTCCACCCCTTTCCCCCAAAGACAAACAACAGAAAGTGCAAATCAGTCCAAAAGACAATTTTAAAACCAAACAGTTTGGAAGTTATTTCACTGTTAGACGCAGGTTTGAAGGTGACCTTTATATTATCTTTAACACTTGCAAGACAAAAAAAAAAAAAGGTTTGAGAGGTTCTGAGTACCTACAGCTGTCCATGGTCTGTAATGTGTAACATGCGTGCTTGCTCTCTGTGAGACTAGCAATGAGCTACCATATGTAAGTGAGGCAGGGTAATAAATGCATTAGCAACACATCTGCCTTTGAGAGGGTATTGTTCATTGTAATTCAAGCTTGCATTTATACATCTCTCTTGCTCAGTTCACATAGTTCTTTCACAGAGAGATATCATTAGCTTTTTCAAGAGATACAAAACAGAAAAGCATACATTTGAACTTGGATCAGTTCAGCAACATAAGACTTTCTCTAGTAATAATCCATATTCTTCTGAGACCTCAAGTGATCCAACAACTGCTATTACATGTAGCTTCTCAGCTGAGAATACCAGGCAGCATTTACACCTTAACAAATTATTATGTGCGTTTTCCATATTCTGCATGATTCTCCGAGTCACATTCTCTTTATAGACTGCAGCTTTCCAGTTACAGACAAATTTTGATTACACTAGCCAATACCACTGAAGTAATACCTACCAAAGAAAACACAGACAGACTAGCGAAGGCACCTTACAAGAGCTCCTGAAGCACAATTCCAAGCCATGCCCTAGATTCACACTACCTGCTGCCGCCACTGAACCCAGCAATAAGCTGATATGATTCCCTGCTTTCCGATACAAACCACTAACATACTTTTCACCATAAGGGGCCAATGGGTCACCCAAGCTCAGGCAGGCAATGACTAAATAGGTATGAGCAAATTTAGGTCAGCTGGATGTGGTCCTTAAGGCTGCTATTACATTTGTTGCAGAGGATAAGCCACTGAAAAAGCTCTTGGTGTATCTCACAGCAGGCAGATAGCCTTCAGCTGTGAGAGGCATTAACAGCTAGCCATTGAAGGCAATGGTGCCATAACAATTTACAGATCTCTGCCTACAGGCCTGGGGCTCCTTGCAGTGTTATGTCCCAGACCTTCCACACACACGCTTTTTCTTTTAAGGCCCATTACTGCTTACTAATGAAGAGCAAGAGTAAATGAGTTGTATTAATATAAAAACATTAAAGATAACAAATACAATAAGTAATAATAAAGAATATAAATAAATACCTAATAAACCACATGCAGATAGCAAGTGCTGATTTGAATTATACAGTCATGTACAGCAAATTATTTTTTAATATATTTATCAGCATGTTTAAGAAATGCTTAAAAAATACTGAAGTGTGAAATAGATTGTTTTAAAAGACACATCAGTAGCTGCAATTCCTCAGAGCTTCCCCAAGTATGAAGTTTCTAAATATCTGCTTCAACCATGTGTTGTAAGATAAAAATGTGAATAGATACTTTGCTTTTCTGAAGTAAAAAGGATTGATCTTGCAGCTTGATTTCTGCTGAAGTAAGTCTGCAAGATTCCTTAGTAATTTCACCGTTATCAATCAGGAAAAAGCACATTAAGGTTAACAAGTGTTATGGTCACTAATCTTAACCTAAACTAAGAGTCAACAAGACAGATCATATGTTCTCAGAAGGATTTAGTAGTAAATATGAGCTTCATTGCTAAAACAAATTAGTCATTAGCTCAAATACTTGTAGGATCTTTTTTCTTTACTAGTCAGGCTAGAAAGATACTCAGAAAAGACATGAATTTGTACTCACTTTGTCAGAAGTCCTCTTTTCACTTCACAGCCTACCTACTGATAAAATTCTCTGTAACTTTCTGGTTCATTAAAAAAAAAAAAATCAGACTCAGTTTATGCCATCCATCCTTCTTCTGATATGTGAATTCAAAGTGGTACAAGTTTGTGGCCCCTTACCAAAAAGGTACCCCGTTAGACTCCCAGGAATCCAAGGGCAGAGCACACTGTTACAAGGGTTTAAATTAATGCACCTCAAGGAAGTTACTGTGCTTTCCCTGGAAGTTACAAGTCTCAGCTAAAAGGCAGCAATTTATAACAGGCATGTTTCCAACATGATGGTATACAGGAATCATGTTAAAATAAACCCCAATATTATTTTTTTAAGCATGCTGGGAATTTCTGTCTTTGGACTTACCTGTTTTATTTCCTTTTTGCAATGAACTAGGAGCACAGAAGGTCAGGTACTGGCTTCTCAGGAGTAAATGGTAACTAAGCTTGACCCGATCATTTATGGTTGTGACCACACCTGGAAGCTCTACCCAGATTGGGCTCTCTTCAACATTTTTTTTTCCTTGCAGTAAGTTTTTCTTTTTTTCTTTTTTAACTTATCTATATAAAGCTTTGAAAAAAATAAAACTGTTAATTTAAAAGGACTAAACTGCATTACTAATGCAGAAGTGTACCTTATCTTAAACAACCTACACATCTGAAAATAAGAGTTCCTTGTATTCAAAGACCATTTAAAAAAAAAATAGGAAAGTATGAATTTTGTGATGGACTAAATTTCATTCTCATCTCCTTACAGCACGTTCTTACTCTGGATTAGAAATTGGGATTCATCTGATCAGATTTAAATGTCTGTATCTGGCTTGGTTGTCAAGGCTCTTTTAATATCAATGAAAATTAAAGTGGCACTTCTAGGGCCCAATTAACTTCATACTAAAGCAGGCATGTGAAGAAAGTTCGGTGAACACCTACTTCTCTTGGGAAAGACAAGCTAACTCAAATGTAGACAATTGCCTTGTACATGCATAAAGAGCTAATAAAATTAATTCCACCCAGATATGATCTCTGGTGTACAAAGCATGGCTTACAAACTGTAATAAAAAAGCCCACAGAGTGGAACAGCTGTTCTGTGCTGTTTATCCACAATAGCTTTTCGGACCTATTCTAAATAGAAACAGGAGTCATTGCTTGATGCATTAAATCATCTGTTCTCCCTACTCTGGGTAACTTGAAGTTCTTTTTATGTTTTAAAAGAGGGGAGATGCCTAGATGAATAACCCAAGGAGAAGACTACAGGCATAAAGTGTCCTAATAGCTGATCTCAGGAACTTTGTTTCAGGAAAAACAGCATGTGGTTGGTGCCCTGTGGATGCTCATGTCCTGGCCCTTGGCGGCTTCTGGAATTTCTGAGTCTCAGTGTTCTCAGAACATTTCCCAGGCTTCCAAGAATGAATCCAGAGGAAATAAATTTAACTTGAGGATGTGAAATTATTAGCTCAGTGAGGTTACCAGCAGCTGGACAATATTTCCAAAGGGAACACTGCAGAAGGTGAATCACAGATGTGCTGCTTTATCTGCTGCTCAGAAAAGCTCTCCTCAGTTTGGCATTCCTTTTGTACTAATAGAAACTATAGACTGAGACAAGTGTTTTGTACTCTTCTTTATATGAATTTTTTGGGGAGTTTGGGAGAGGAAATAATGTAAGCTATATGCCAAAGATTATGCAGCTGCAACATAAAAACGTGATGTTTTCAGACTCTAGTCAGAAGAATCCAAAGGAAAGAATTGTGGGACTGACAAACAAGAAGGAAGTGTGAGTAGTAGAATGCAAAATAAGAATTTTGGGGGAAACATGATTTAGAAGAAAATGATGCTGCACAGTTAGTATGGGCTTTAAGGAGAAATTGTGAAGCCAAGTAATGTTCATACTGCATTTGTTCATCAGTATTTTAGAGTTTTGTATCAACATGATACTGCCAGAGTACCTTAGAGACATAACAGATTAAAACCAGTGAGTTTCCTGCATCGTAATGGCTGTGCTTTTTGTCAAATTAATTTTTGAAGATATGTTGCATAGATCCCACTTTTTTCTTCTGCTCCTACAACTATGAGCTTATTCTGCACGTGGGCTTTGTTTGTAATACCTTGCAACAAGAAGTATAAATACAGAGGTAACAAAAATGGAAGCACTATTTTCACACCTTCTCAACAAGAGAGATATTTTTGACTGATAGCCAAAAGGCTGTGCTACCGCACACCCCAGAATTGAGCCCAAATCACATCTGCATTGCTTCCATAATGTTATATCTGTACATCAACATCATGTTCTGGCTCTGGGGAAGTATTTGCTTTTTCCCCCTTAATGATAACAGAACTTTCTTCCTAATTTATTCTGGAGATTTGAGTATTACAGGAAGGGGATGCTGTTCTCTATGGCTGGCTGTGAGAGACACAGGGACTTTCCACATTATGCTATGAGGACAGGGGCCACTTGCATTATTTACAGTGTCTGTAGTTTATACTTATCAATTAGGAGGTAATCAGCGTGCCATTATGAGTAAAAATTGTTGGAATGACCTTTGGACTGTATTTTATCTGGTGAATCCCCAGGGGCAGCTTGATGGAAGGAATGACAGGAGAAAGAGCTGAGCTAGACTCATGATAAATAAGAACAATTATCACACTTATTATCTGATAAATAATGTATCATGATTTGCCATTAATCCATCACAAAACACCTACTTCAGGAAAAAGCCTGCAGCCTGACTTCCTTTTATGCATCCCCACTTAGTGTCAGGTATTTGTGCTAAAGGAACATAAAAGGAGTGTTTACTCAGAAGCAGAGAGCTGCCTCTGCATCCTTGATCATTTCAATCAGGGAGGATGAATTATGGCCCTCATAGAAGCAACAAATTGATTCTTCTGACTCACTGCTGCATGTTTAAGTATCAGAGACCCATCACAGGAAAAGGTACTAAACACTCTGACCCTCTAGCTCAGAAAAGACTTCAAAGCACTTCACACGTTACAGAGATTATTCTCTGTATTATCTCTGCACTAAGATATAGGACAGGCAGGCCAGTTGGTTTTTTTTTTCCAAATGCAGTGCCTGAACAGCAGAACCTGGACTCATGAGCAGGACGGCCTGCCCTGGGATTTCTCCAGGGACTCCCATGTCGGTTGCTCCCCAGCTTGTGGGTCCTTCTCCGCTGCCACTGAGACAGATTAGGATATTATGTTGCACACTAACACATATTAAGGAAAGCAGCACTGATATCCATTTTCCACAGGTTACATTAGCCACTGCCCCACAATCAGCTAAGCTGTAATTGCTGCAGGAATCAGGGGCACTGGGCTATAAAAGATAATCTCTGTTTCTCTCTAATTTTACTCTGTCCACATTTGTGAATGAAGCTTTTTACTTTCTAGCATCCTAGATGGACCCCTACATAAAATGTTCAGACTTCTGAGTTAAGTATTGCCATTCATAGTAGACACCCAACCTTAATGGAAGTGGTTTGACTAAAATCACAGAACAAATCAGTACCAAAGCCAGCTCAAACCAGATTGTCCCTGTTACGGTTATCTGGCATACAGAGGTCCCTTTACCTGAACAAAACCAGTGTCTGGAGATTAAACCCAGATTAAGAACTCACCAGCTAAGTAATAGCAAAAAAAAAAATGCTGACTGGACGTGAATTTACTAATCAGTACCCAGCAACTGATGAAACTGTACATAATCCATTAAATACACTCTAAATATAGGAAGGAAAGACAAAACATTTTCCTGCTATGGGCTTTCATGAGAGCAATTCCAACACAGAAAAATGCATTCTAGCCACTAACATTCAGTAAACAACCTGGACTTTTTGAAAACTCACCACCTTTTTCCCCAGGATATTTAATATATTGATTCAATGCCATTTTTAAAACATGGAGTTTCCTTTTTTTATTTCTATTAATTTTTTTCCTTTCAACTTATTTCTGCTTTTATATTCTTCAACCCCGGTCCCCAGTATAGTTCTAGATTTGGAAGTTGATATTTAACAGCTGTGCTGTATTTGCTCAGGCATTTAAAAGTCTTGCAGACAGCTGTTCCTAATTTTGTCAGTATTTTCTTCATACAATTCATAGCATTTCTTTTCCATCTTCACATTTCCTGTTGTGTGCCCCTGATTCCCCTAAAACCATGCTTTACCTCCACACCATAAACAATAAAGCCCATAGTAAATCCCTAAGCAGTCAAGCTAATGAAAGAAAAATTACTGTAATATAACCAGCGGAGAGAAAAAATTGTTTTCCATTCCAAAACACAGAACTATTCGGCTCTTTCAACTACTGTATTTTCAAGTCTAATCCAAAATCCAGCAATACATCTTTAAAAGGATATTTGAACGTAGGCTTTTAGGAAATATGCACTTTCAGGTAACTTACACAAAATCAGAGGCAGAAGGGGAATCCTGAGGAAAAGGCAGCAGGCTACCAGAGGAAAGGACCAGAAAAAAACAGGCTACCGTCAGAGGAAGAGCCTTAAGGGAAATTTTACCTTAAATTTTACTCTTCCATGATCTAGACACAAAAAGCCCGCACAGCAGTTAACTGCAAAGTGGGGCTTTTTGATTAATTAGGGAAACACACCTCCCCACCCAAAAAAAAAAAAGAAAAGGCTCATTTTTATTTCTGAAAATGTAGTTCAAAAGATATCAAATGCTTTACAATGACACTGTCATTTTTCCTGCAGATGTCCAGCTATATCTTATCAATGGCCCTAGTCTTGAACACTTCACGGCCAAACATATAATCTTAAGGATGAAAATTAATTTTCTAGACCTTTTACTCCTTTGTTGAGCTCCTAGCTTCTTAGAAATTTTTTTTTTTTTTTTTTTGAGGATTAGCTTGCTATTAAACATTTTTCACCAATAATCTGGCTCGGCTGGAGTTTTTATTTAATGACCTGTATTAATCATCATCAAGTTTCCTAAAGCTCCATTTTATTGAAAGAATGACATCTTTATAGACTATTCTTGCCACATTTTTTATACACCAGTCACGGTTACACCAAATGGCTAAACACATTTTGAGGGAGTGAGACAATCTGAGCAATAAGTCCAAGATGGCCACTTAAAGGTAAGTACTTTTCCCCTTTAAGTATCTGCTTTCACAGTCACATTCATGCTTCTCTGTTCAGCACTCCTAAAGTTTCAGATTATGGATTTTTCTGGGACTACCCTGTGCCTAAGTATGATATTTCTGGCTTTCATATTTGAGTAAAGCTTATTCATCCACTTGAGGAAAATACTTCCATTATTCTTTTTTAACTAACGTATCATCAGTGCTAAAGGTTGAAAACAGAAATCTGGCAATAATTGGAAATTTCTGTGGAGTAACCTGAATCTGGTTGTCCTTAAAAAAACATGAAATTTTATGATATTCCCATTATTGTATTCAGCCTCTGTTTTCATCAGCCTCCTTCACATTTTGTGTATCAGACCTTCCCTTTTGCAGGGAAGGCTCCAGAGAGCACAGTTGCATGGTGGAGGCATTAAACTACCAAACCATGACTAAGGCACTACCATATAACCCTGTGGTGACAAAGACAACAGACCACTATGCCTAAGATTGTAATTCTGTTTTCTAAAATTTCCTGGAATATTCCCCCAGTAAAACAGAAATCAAATACATTTTGGGTTGGACTGAGAACACTATCTCACCTTTGAGTAGAAAGAACAGGTGAGGCAATTTTGTCCATGTATTGACTAATGAAGGAAAATAATCAGGAATTTGAAGGCAGACAGTACTGCTGAAGCAGATGAGCAGGTCCTGGCTGAAAAAGGCGTTTCTCCTGTTGCTCCTTGCTTGTAGTGCCATTATTCTCACATTAAAATCCAGCAGGGGAAAATACTGAAGCAGACATTGCTAAAAGGCAAAGGGGGAAAAAAAGAAGTTATACCAATAAAATATGGTCTGGTAGAGCACTAAAAACTGAGCAGCTCTTACTTAGGGCACCCTGTGTCTCCAGGGAAGTGCTGTGCATCGCAGCTCTGACTGCCATTAATGGGGTTCAGCTGCTGGGCTCATGGGATCTGACAGTGCACAGCATCTCTCAAGAAATTTCAAGCACCCAGGTAGTCAAGCTGGGAAGTAAAGTAACAAGGAGTGTGAAAAGATAATATTTTCAGCCCTACATGTGTATGCACACACACACACAAGAAACATGACAACACTGCAAATTAAAGGCTAAAGATGATTTACATAAAACAAAGAACTGATAAGGTTATTGAGAAGAGAAAAAAAAATTGTATAAAATCAGGAAGCAGGTGCTAGAAGGACCCCACAGTTTTAAAGATCTAGTAGAAGGACTAGCAAAGACTTCCTAAAATCTTTGAGAACAGGTGCAGTATCAAAGGGCTACAATGAAGGAAATTGCCCATCTTTAGGAAGGAAAACCCAACAACTGAAAATCATAGAATCATAGAATCATTAAGGTTGGAAAAGACCCTTAAGATCATCAAGTCCAACCGCTAACCTATCACTGCCAAGTCCACCACTAAACCATATCCTCAAGCACCACATCTACCCTTCTTTTAAATACCTCCAGGGATGGAGACTCACATTTCAGTCATTGACAGATATGCAACTGCATCAACCCTGAAGTAAGTTAGGAGAAAACAGACAAAACAGACCTAACAAGATGGACAGCAAAAAAATTATGGGAAACATTGGGTAGTTGGGGTTGGAGGAAGTAACACCTGCTCAAACACTGTTCCCTTGCCATCATGATTACATCAGCTGTATTAATAGAAGTATTCTCTATCATTCATAGAAGTATCCTCTATCATTCATTAAGGTAGAAAATATTTATTAAACACTAACAGCAAAAATTATAGCCCGCTATCTCCTTGTCTTTCTGCCTATACTCAACAAGCCATTGAACACAGTGGGATTACTTAATGATTTCAACTTTGATTTTCAATGTTGGACATACCACAACACTTCCATTTTTATTCTCTTTGAAATTAATGATGCAGGACAGCTGGCAATGCAATGAGCTGCTGAGCCAGCAGAGGGAGCAAAGAAAGATGGGTCTTTCATATACTCTAGTGTTAATCTGAAGTTTAATTCCAATTAAAATATTAACTGCAGAACAAAAAAAAAAAAGGGTGAATTTGCATTTCAAAAATCTACAAAACTATAGATTAGATTAGACTGCATTTTATCCTGCCTTATGATGGACTGAGAATTAGAACAAAAGCTAAAAGTGCAACCATTTTCATAAGACCAGGACTTTCAGAACCTCTCTGCTTCAGTTTGGACTTGTAAAATGGGAGACTTAACGCTTGTTTGCTTCATATTTGTGTTGGGGATAATATGTTCAGATCGTCAAGGATTCATATGTTACAGGCTGGGGAACCGTAGATGTTCGTTGGCTCAGCTGGATGAGACCCTCCAGACTGCAACACTGAAGAAACAAAACAGGATTTGGTCTGATATGTCAACATCAACCTGGTGCTGCTGACTTCATCTGCTCAGAAACACCATCAGCACAAGCTCTTCCAGTAGCTTTAGGCAGAATTCGTTATTGCTCTCTTACACTGGCTTGTCCAGTACTAAATGACTGCAAAACATCTGTAAGGTCTGGGGTTTGGGCTTTGCAAAGAGGGATCCTGGCAGGAAACCTAGGAGTTGGCTCAAGAACAGGAATTGGGAAAATGCCAGGATGAGGAGGAAGTGCAGCTATAGGTACCCCAGTGCCCTGGTTGCACCCCAGCTGTGTTCTGTGCCACTCATATCATGTGGGGTATCATTTATGGGAGCAGAAAGAGCTACCTTGGCAACACAGCAACAGGAGAGGAACAAGCTACCACACCCAGACCTTTACAATGGGCTGTGCAAGAGCACAGGCATGGACTAGAGTAACTCTGGCTTCTCTGGCATCTGAGCAGTTCTGCTGAGCTGCTAGCATGAGGGTTTGAATTGCTGTCACTAGCAAACTCATACTCACAGGCCTAAGCTGATAGACAAGAAATTAAACCTGAAAGGACCCTTCTGCTGATGCTCATTTTCATCCGCTTGCATTTCATTAAATGTCATTCATTTGCATCGTGTGGCACCACATTACTATGCTTGTCCTGCCATTAATTGCAGAGCTGGTGCCTAACAGCAGAGCAGCCTGCTGTCCTGTCTGCCTCCAATACCCACAGAGGTGGGGGAGCTGTAACCAAAAAGAGCAGGAGCCAAAAGCCACGGTAGCCTCCTGGTAGACAGTATCTTGGTACACAGTGACTCTAAGTGGGCTTTTGGATCTAGAAGCACTACAGGTTATAACTCTGCAGCCAATTGCTCTTTTGGCCTCACTGTCTTTTTCTTCTCTAGTGTCTTTTAGCCTGCCTGTCAGCCAACTTGCTCCGCTTTTAGCACAACAGAAGTCCTGTTTAGGAACAGGAGTGGCTCAGCCTACAAAATCCAAAAAGCAGCAGCCCAGGCATGGAAGCTTTCAAAACAAAAAAGGGATGTGAAACTTGCGAACAACATCTAATAAATCTCTGTATTATTTTAACTAATACTTAAGGCCAAACAGAATAGACGACAAGTGTGAGACATAGTGTATTTGTGGAGCATTGTTTATAAAATTCAGTCACTCTGAGCAGCTCCCAGATTGCAGCTGCAGCCTTGAGGTTACACACTGCTGTTTTTCTGTGACAGCTTAACAGATCAGCAAAGCAACTGAAGGAGCGGGGTAGCTCCAACTCCGCCCCTTGTCCCATCACGGTCCACCTCATGCCTGCCTGCACAGGACTTCCGGGTGCCTGGGGCCGCACTAGGAGCACAGCTGCCCTCACCATGCCTTGTGGCCCTGCACAGCATGACTGCACTGGAGGTCACTGTGGCTGCAGATGAAGAAAGGGCTCCTCTGGGTATCAACTGTCATTCATGTTGTCACTAGAGAATTAGGAAGATCAGCTCTATCAAAGATCCCTCTGACATCCTGGAAACAGCTTAATGCACTCCATCAATTCTGCAAGAGACTCATGTCAAACAAAATTCAAAGGGTGAGAGCATACACAGGTTAAGAAGCCAGAAGCTTTCCACCAGCCAGCAGGGTCCACACACCACACCACCTCCCTGGAAGCTAAAGGTAAAGAGATAACCACGGGACCTACTGCAGCTGCAGGTGCACGCGCGCGCACACACACCCCCCCCCACCATGACTTGTTCTCATTTCCATGAAAATAATACCCTTGCATCGCAGTAAAACTAATCCCAGGTACACAAAGACTGCACTGCTGCCTTCTGCTTTGCAGAAGGAATGCAGCTCTGCCAGGAGGTACCAGAGGCCCTTCTTTTCACCTGTACCTCACCCATATGGGGTAAGCAAACAATGTAGGTAAGAGCCTGCGATTAACGAGCAACGAACTCCTGTACCAGCACACTTATTTTCCATTCTTTGGCTTCAAGAGGTACATTTCAGGCCTATTTGGTCCTCTACTTAAAGCAATGTTGTATTGGCCCCAATTGCTACTTTCTGTAGTTAAGTCTTTCACAGACAAACATAACTACTATGCCTGTACTGTTCCAGCTTGCATCTGACTGAAGTATAGGCCTAATCCCAACATCACTGGAAATCTCAGAGTCAATGCTCTAGTCTCTCCCTGTTTTTAATAGTGCCCTCATCACTGTAAGATTCTACTGCCTTCCAGAAGTATATTAAATGATGCAACAAACTAATCTAATTTACTTTCCAACTGGAAACTGATGCATGGGATTTTAGCTATTGATTCATTGTTGGTTTGTTGGTTTTATTTTTTTATAACACACTTCTCTGTGCATGCCTGTTTTTGAAAACAAGCTTTGCCTACACAGAGCAGCTGCAGGATCACACGCTGTGGGAAACCTCTTGCATGGCGTTTGATGTACTGTACCACAAATCTCTTGCTTCTTATTTAGCACCTTTCTTTGGATTCATGTAAGTTGCTCTTTGTTAATACTGTTGTGGTTTTTAGGAAATTAAGAATCAAAACAAAGACTAAAAACTATTCAAGAGAATTTTGAGCAGAAAATCTTTTTGTTTTAGAATATATGGCAATACAAAAGGAGCTTTAATTAAGAGGAACTGGAGAAACAAAAGGGCTGATCTTTCAAAACTAGGACCAGTGATGAACTTCAGGATCAGACACTTCAAAGACTTCAACCACTTGAAAGTCACATGTCACAAATTTATGTGGCAAAGGTTTCATACCCGCATCATTGCAAAAATCTAGGGCTAGACCTTCAGCTAGTGTCAGCTGGTGAATGCAGATTGAATTCAGTGTAGCCATACCAGTTTACACAAACTGATAGTCTCGTCCTTAGATTCGTATGCTTCTACAAGCTGTGATCCTTCATCCAAACCAATAGGCCATATAGTTTATTTTCATCAGGATTAGTCTTCACGTGAGAGTTCACATGCATGTGTTATATCCCAAAGAACATGCACAGCTACATGAACAACCTCAACCGTTTCCCTAGTTTTAAAGATCATTTTTGAGGACTCAGCCATATGTGTTTCCAAATGTCAAGTATAAGAAAAATTGAAAAAGTAATTTTATGCCTGCAAAAAAATAGAAAGGAAAGTGCTCATAACACTCACCACAAGCAACAATTAATCTGATCTTTTAACTGGCCACCTCTGTCTTATTAACACACAGGGGAACTACAACTGCATCTGCCACAACCTAACACCAGTATTTGGAAGCCCTGCTAGCAGGCTGAACCAGCAGACGCAATCATCTATCTTGCCAAAAATTATTCAACTGAAAGCCTCCCTAGTTACAGCAGCACAGAGCTATGCAAGTAAATTAGCCCCTCAGAGCTCCATATTGCTGCAGCTAGCCTGTTTGCAGCATCTAAGCTACCCAAGTGTGATGTGTTTACACCACATAAAGGAGTAACCTTGCCCTCAGATGTGTCCTTGTGCACAGTTTCTCTTTGACTTCAACTTTGTAGTAAGGGACAGTAGTTTGTTGCTGCCTCACACTACCTTCTGTGGCCAGTAAGGAAAGGAGTCTTTACTTTCCTCTTTACTCCAGTGTCCTCTCACATTTCTCACCCATCCACTCGGGAGAAGAAAGGCACCTAGCATATCTGAATCAATCCCCCATAGCGACTGCTTCCTACAGCAGGTATGTGATCCAAGGCATAATGTCATCCTTAAAGGTTATGCCCATCCCATTCACTTTCTTTAAGAAAAAAAACCCCACACTTTTGATGTTTTTTCTCTTGAGAAGGAAAATGACCTTTCACTGCAGAAAAACATACTAGCTGCACCATTAATGCTGAGGAGTCAAGTCCTCACTGCTTTGACTGAAGAGCTGCGTGAATAGCCAGCCTCCTCTCACTGCTGTAAAATTGGAATGCCACATTTTGTGCTGCTTACACTAGTTGCTGTCAGGTGCACTTAATGCAAATGGTACCTATGCCAGTTACTGTACATTGTAAGATTTCCTTTGATTTAATAGAAAGACCCATTTCTACCCAAAAGCCATAACATTGAATGTGCCGCATCAAGGAATGCCAGACGTGGTCTGGTATCAATGGTTTCAGTATTACATATGTACCTATAGCTCTAGGAGGCATATATGTTAGAGAAACTCTTTTAACAACTTGTGACATGCCATTATTATTGAAGTACCTTATCACCTTGTTCATGAAACTCAAGTTAACTTACATAGGTCATTATTACTTAAGTTGCTCTGCGCAGAGATGTTCTTCCTACTCTAGATACAAAAGGTAAGTTTTTGGCCAATTAAGCCATTTGAATAGATAACTATCCTTGATTGTCTTCGTTTACATACTTGCAGATCTTCATCCTTAAAATAAAGCTCTGACTATATGGGGGTGTGTGGGAATACTGTGCTTCTCTACTTCTAGCCTTTTTGTTATAGAAAATGCACACTTTGGAATAATGAATAATCCTTTTTATTGTGATGACAAGTTGTAAAAAGAAAGTGATACTATGGATTACTGTAGGGATGTGCAGGCTGTGCCTCCATTTAGCTTTGGTATAACATATTAAACTTTTGAACATTACCCAGAGTATACAGACTACTTTACAAACATTAATACCTAGGATATTAATGGCAGATATTAATCCTACAACCTACCTGCTTTTCGAAGATACGATCTGGGTATCACAGATGATGCCAGAAGAAAGGCAGGCATTCATGGAGCGTCCCAGTACCAGACATTCCTGCACACTGGAGTTACCCACTGCTGTCGCACATCTGCTTCCAGCTCAGTAACAGCAGCGATGAGTACTGGTCTGTACAGAGTAGCACAGACAGAACACCACCTATAAATTATATTTTATATGCAGTTGGTCTATATATACTCATGGCTTCAAAACTTCCAAGATTATCACACCTCTTTGTTTAGTATTCTTTTGTCCTAATACTACATAATAGTATTAGTAGATACTTTCCTCCCTAAAATGCCCCAAGTCCAGCATGTTACTACTTCCTCAAGTGGGGAGTTACTGTATGGTCTTTTCATGCACTCACTAGGGTGTATTTGGAAGCCATTGCCCTGCACAGCGGAATAAGACTGACTTTATCATGTCTTAGTGAGCTCACACATAAGTGCTTGTCTTCAGCAAGGCTCACCCCCTGTGATTAGTGCCCCCCAGCAACAAGCACAGCCTTTGAAACCAGTGGGAAACTGAGGCACACACCCAATGATATACAAGGGAATTGTAAAAAAAAAAAGTAAATCAGTATTAATAACTTCATGTTATTCAACATTAATAACTTGCAGGATGTTTTTCAGTTAAAGACGGTCAAATCAACAGCTAAGCTGGCATTTGAAATTCAGGGGGCAACTCATGTTGCTCAGGTCTAGTATTCAGATGCTCATAATTATAAGTCAGTCATACTTAGTCTCTTCTGGAGACACGGCCTTTCCTGCCCTGTTTTGGAGACATGCCAAGTGTGAGTGTATCTGTCTGCAATGCTGAGCTGAGCCCCGCTCCCTCCCACCGGCCAAATGCCCCAGCTCCCACCACGGCCTTGCCTGCTGAAGGATGGCAATGAGTGAAAGCTCATTGTCTGAAATTCATTTTAACTGAAAAGCACCTGGAAACATCCTCGGTGTACCCCAGTCTTGCACTTTCTTTGGCAGAAAGAGGCGTCTCTCCATGTGCTGCCGGCAGAGGAAGGCCAGGCCAGGCGGTTCCTCCAGCCCTGCTGCAAGGCCCCTGCCCCCAGACCCCATTTGGGAGGAAAAACACACCTTTACTCAACACCCTCCCACGCACCAGACACCCTCACACAGCAGGCAGGCCAGGGAGCTGCCCTCACTGAGGGGGTCAGGTACCAGCTCTGGCCCATCTCTGCTGGGCTAGGCCTGGCATCCCCATGTCCTCAGAGCCCTGAGCTGGGCTTAAAGGAGTCCCTGGGCAGGGAAGAGGGGGCTCCATGGGGGGCTGGGCCTGACCAGGGCAAGCTGGAAAACACTGCAGCCCGGCTCTATCGATACAACACATGCAGGTGCATGAAATGGTGCTTTGCAGGCCCACCTTTAGCTACCTACCCTGGCTGACTCCTTTTTTTTAAAAAAATACGCTGTCTCATTTGCCCTCACGTGCAGGCTGGTGGTGGTAGTGAAATGGGACAATTACCAAGTGAGAAGTGCATAATTAACGGTCACTGCATACGTTTGGAAATCTGTGACCAAAGATGGAAGGAGTGTCTGAACCACTAAAATAAATGGTTTGTCCAGCTCACTACCCGATCAGCAATGGTTTGGGGGTTCTTGGGTGCCTATCAACATTACAAACTGTGCCGCTTACATTACATCTTTTGCAGTGCATTGTTACAAATGCTAATTTATGCCTAGAAAGTAATAGCTTCATTTCTTACCTCATGGAGAAGCAGACGAGTGAAAGCATGCTTCTGCAGAGCAGAGGAGATTATCAGGGGCTCAATGACTATTGGCTTTTGCATTTGCCAAAACACATCCTTCGACTCTGCTAGGATGCTTTAGGAAAAAACAAGGACATTCAGATCCTAATACAAAGCAGACAAAAAAAGGGTGGGGGAGGGAAAGGGAGGAGCTCATCCCTACAGCAGGCCCTGCTACCTAATTCATCTCAAGCAAAAGGCATTTCAAAGGTAGGAAATAAAACCTGAAATTATTCAGAGAAATCCCTTCACCCAGCCAGAGCACGCAGCCCACTTCCTACAGTGCAACATTCATCCGATGGCAGCCCATGGGGAGAGGAAAGAAGGAGCTGCAAATTCAAATGGGCATCTGTTGCACAGGGGTCCCATCCTGTTCAAAGTGGGCCTCGGTCGCGGATGCTGCTGCCAGCACAGCTGCAGGGGTGTCAAATCCTGCTCTGACTTCTTCCCCTTCACCAAGGCAGCAATGGGTTTCATTTAGGAACTGGGAAAAAGAAAGATTCTACTCATCCCAATGAGTCTTACACTGATGCAACAGGTGAATATTCGGAGGGTTGCTTTTGCAACTGGTCAGCCATGCTTACCAGAGAATAAAAAAATACACATTTTAGGCTGTCAGGGGCAGAGGTTTCATCGGGTTTTCAACAAAGAAGGGTTCTGACAGTCCAAGCACTCTTTCAGCTAAACAATGCATTTCTGAAAGCCTTGAATAAAAGAAAGATCTTGCTGGAAATAGCATGAGGAACTCCTACTCTCCAAGCATGTATTTTTCATAGCAGAACCCCAGTCCCTCACCAGCAGTTCTGCTGATAAGAAAAAACATGTTCTTAATTTGAAGGTGGCCACACTCAGAATTTGGTGAAGGGGGATTATTACCCAAATGGAGAACAGAAATGAGCCCCAAACAACCCGTACCCTTCCCACCAGGCTAGACAGGGGTGGCACATGCAGCACAAGCTCCCTTCCCATCAGGAAGTGAGGCAATGCTGGTTTAGACAGACTTATTCAGCAATAAGGCAAAACTTTTTTCTTACTGGCCGGGTCTCATCCCTCCTAAAGAAACAAGAAATGAGGGAAAAAGGGAAATGGCAGCTGCAACAGACAGTCCTATCTGTACCCAAACACAAACCACACAAGAACATCTGGGGCAGAAGATCTTTGCCTCACTTCCAGGAAAAAAAAAAAACAGCAGAAGACAGCAAAATCAGAAAAAGGAGAGCAATTTTAACACAGGGATCGGCACTGGCGTCTAGTATCCCCACTGTGGTAAAGACGACAACCTTTCCCTGGGAAATTTAAATTCTGGGCTGTAGACATTTTCATCTGCCACTTTAAAAAAATGCTTTTATACTACATGTCAGTATTTTCTGCTCTCTCCTTGTCATGTACAATTGCAACACCAATGGAAGAGCCCCTGCCTCCATCTTGGAGTAATACAAGTGACATTTCTCCTCAAATATTTTTATATAGCTACTGTCATTCATATCAAATTTGAAGTCCCATTTTAGTCAGGACAGCCTTGAAAATGCTACCAGACTTTTCTGGAAGTATCTGCAAGTATTTTTATTTAGTCTTATTTCCATAATTATTTTTTTTTTTTACAATTTATTTTTCCTGTAATCTGTCTGGCAATCCCAGAAAGCAAGCAGAGAGCAAAGAAGCAAACCCTAGAAGCTACAAAGTGTGGAATAGTATCTAAATATCTCAATTTTAAAAGCACTTTTCCTCTAAACGTCCTTCAAGCTTTAGATTTACCTTCTGGAGAGCTTGATCTATTTTTAGTTCACAGGGTCAGGAGACCTTTCTCTGCCAATTTCTAGATGGTCAACAGTTCAGAAGTTATTGGCCAACAAGGAGAGCAATAGCACAAAACTGGTCTAGGTCTCACGACCCCGTCCCAGCCAAATGGATTGTTTTTGCGAAGCCCTGAGGATAATAAATTATATAGCCAAACAGACACATTAAAACACTGTGGCTGCAGAGAATACCAGAAAGTGCTGTGGTGATGATACGCCACATTGGAACTCTATAATGAGCATAGGTCAGATAGTGGCTTTTAATTTACTTGGAATGCAGTTGTTTGCATGTTAAGACCTCATTTCCTCCACCAGGCAATGGAAGCTAAATACATGACTCTGAAATCTCTTCACAGTTTAATCCCAGTGAACTCCCCTCACACCATTTACCTCCCTTACAATTAATTTTGGGACAATGTCAGGCAAATTCTGTTCTGGTCTGTGGCAAAGCAAACCTCTCTCAAAGCGAAAGGAGAACAAAAGAGACTAACAAAGTAAGCAACCCTAATTTTTTGCCTATGAAATTGCCTATGATGCTTAGATAAAGCCACAAGAAGGGAAGAAGGAGAAACTGATAACAGAGTGCACAATGCAGAGTTTCTTGCATTGTAAAACCAAGACCTGAGCACCAGTGCACAAGCATAACAGGGTGTGTTAGCTCTTCAGAGCAAGGGCAGTTCTTCCCTACTCCAAGACTGGTCAACAGGATGGCAGCTAAGGAAAAGGTATATAGGGTGTAGTGGCTTGGCAGATAGGGTGTAGAATGTGCTGTGGGGGCCTCGGATGCCACTTTGCCAGGGGAATGCTACAAAATATCATTTCCTAATCCTTACAGTAGCCTAATTAACTCTGCAAAGCTTTCCAGAATAGCCATAAGAAGAAAAGCAGAATGCTTTAATGACCCATTAACCCACTGATGGGGTTTTATATTTTAACAGAGCTTTAGGCATGCAGACTGAAGCAGAGAAGAAGCTTTATTGTTGGCCCGGCCCAGCCCAGCCTTTGCCAGAAGGGGTCAAGTTCATTTTTCAGACTTTGAAGCGGGTCCATTGAAAAGGTCTGAGATAGCATAAAAAGGAATAATAAAGAAATTAAAAGAGAAAAAAACCCTTCAAGATTCTGTTAAGAAAAAGCCATGGCCTTTTTGATTTCTCTGAACTTACAAAGCATGCCTTAATAATCTTCAGTCCCTCCCTTCATGCAGCTCAGGGTGGCTGTATCTGTGTCACCACTGTAGTGGGACACACCACCTGAAACAGGCCACTACAATTCTTCCTTTTTTAATATTTCTTTCTGTGGACTGGAAGCAGCTCCCTTCAAGGAACAGAGTCCTATGAACCCTTTGAATTTGCTGACACAAATTCATTCTGCATCCATAACGCAAGCTGCTGCAAGTGATCCTAAAATCCACTTAGTTCACATATACAAAAAAAAGTTTGGATTATTAGCTGAAATAGAGCTTTCCAGGTTAAGGCACATTAAATGCCAGGCTAAAGAGTTTTATATTGACAGTGACAGTGGGATCTTACTCCCTAGGGCTGGGTGTAGGAGTTTGGCAGCTTAAGACAGTCAGACAGATGTCTTCCCCTTCCCTGCCTTTAGTCATCCAAGTACCTCCGCTAGTTTGTTATTCTAGGCGGCTGTCTATTTTACTGGTATGACAAGGCTTGCATAAGTCAAGCAACTCAGATGCATACTTTATCCATTTTCTCCAGCACTGGTTTTGTTCTAACACATACAGAGACAGTTTGTTTTATCAAATCAGGAAAAAAAAAATCCTAGACATCAAGGAAAATACACACAGGACTTCCAACAGAGCCTGTGCAGCAGAGACCAAACACTACATCCCAAATTTGTCTTTTGGCACAGCGAAATCATAACCAGAAACTCTGAAGCTCAAAGGCATATTTGGATTTCAGCTTCAACATATGGACCTACATAAGGTCACTAAAGCAAGCATCTCAACAGAAAATGCCCCTCCTGCAGCTTTTCTGCATGCACCTGACATGTTTTTTTGATAGGGCTTATTTTCTCTCATTATTATGAACAGCACCAGGACTACCTGTTACTTGTATATTAACTGTAACTCAGGTGATTTCAATGTAGACAGAGCATATAAGCCATGGTAACAAGTCCAGAATTGCCCGTTACCTTTATTGGCCCTAGCCTCTCCATATAAACATAAGCAGCAATGAATCTGTCATCAGTATTTACTCATCCCTCCCATCACCATACCTCAACACCTCATAATCTTTAATGCACTTGCCCTTATGCTCTCTGAGGAAATTCTGATGGTTTTATCCCAGAGGTGAGAACCCAAGGAGAGGGACACACATGGGTTTGGTCTCTCTCTCTACCTCAGATTCCCCATTTGTAAGCTAGAGACAAAATCTCTTCAGAAACCTGTAGCAGATCAGGGAATCAAACGTGTTTCCCAGCCTAGCACAGCAGCCAGGGGTGTACCCCAGCTCCGCGTGAAAACCCCATCACAGGAGGGGCAGCTTCTGCCCCAGCCCGTGGCCAGGCAGGAGCACCAAGCGCCAAGTGTTTTTGCTGCTCAGAGGCAGGGGAGACTCAGGCTTTGCAGCACCTTTCACCACAGATCCATCTCAGGCGGTACTGTTATTAACTGTTAATTCCCTGCAGCATGCCCGATGCTGTACAAAGGGGGTGGCTGTTGAAAGGAAGCTGACTTCACACAGCGAGTTGATATGGTTTTCATCCTTTACCATCTCCCTCTCTTGCTCTTTGTCTTTCCAGTCAATCAGAATTCTTTAAAACTCCACATGAGAAGTAAATAACCAGACTCAGTTCATTCCACCTCCTAACACAAGCTGTAAATAACATATTCCCAGTCATTCATATTCTGTGACTTGAACTTCATGCTGAAGGGGTTTATGTGTGTTAGCTTTGGAAACATATCTCTGAGGCAGGCTGTGCTTAGTAGTTAATAGTTATGTGCTGCATACCTGGGCTGAGGAATCATTATACCCCCTGTGAGCAATTCCGTATTTATATATAATGATCTCATTACCAGGCAGCTATTCCAATTTTATCTAGACTTTAATATCTCTTGAAGCAAAAAAGCATACAAAGGGGGTTCAAAATGCCAACTCAATCAAACTCCATATGGATGGACAGTTACTCAGTTGCAGGTCAGCAAAAATAGAAAAAAGATTATGCTCCACCTAGACTAAGCTCTCTTACCTTGCTTCACTGTCTCAGTCTGTACCTAGGATTGGCACAAGCTGCCTCCCAAATGTGGCACCTAAGTGATTCGGTGAAGTTTCCCACCAGGGTTGTGCAAATGCAGCACTGCTGCTTTAAAGGATACTGTGCAAAGACTTTCCTTCAATTTCCATCCACATGGTTCTCATCTCCCTCCTCTTCTATCCTCAGTTTCACCCTGAGTCCTTTGCATACCATTGCCTCCATACTGAGCCCTGTTGAGCTGGGCTGAGACAGGAGACATGATGAAAATATTCGGAGGACATGTATTTCTCTCCTGTACCCAAAAGACCCCTTTCTACACACCAAGATCCTGGTCTTTATTCTGCTCTTTGTTAAACCAATGGCATTATTTTGGATTTCCCTCAGAGAAGCAAAAACACCTGATATTCCCAGATAATCCCCTAGCAGTCAGCCTCATCAGGGAGTTTACATTTGCGATCTACCACCTTCGACATGTCTTTTACCATACTTACTAGGTTAATATGTCATTTGCATGCTCTATGTGAACTTCCCCATGGAAGCAGGCCCTTTATTTCTTCACATTAGTGTATTGGTCATAAGGACTGGCTGACTCCCTGCCACATTTGCCCCTATTTTCCTTTTGCTCTCCTTGCTTGTTCCGGAGCCTGCAATGAAGATTGCAACAAGAGCATCCCGTGGTATGAAACAGATCCATTCTAGTGCCACAAATTGTAATGAGAAGAGGGCAGGGAATTAATCCTGTCTCGTCATGACAATCTCGAGATTGGAATTGCAGTCTTCCTCAGACCTAGGCACTGCAGCATCCATCATTCTCGCCACAACACCTATTGGGCGGCAGAGAGAAAACACTTGCGCTGCGCTCCCAGCACATATGACAGTAAAAATAAAATACAACTGGCTGCTGGTTACAAATCCCAAAATATTACTTTCTTACCTAAAATATTAAGCAAAACCCATTTGTTTTAAAACTATCTCAGAAAGAAAGAATGCCCTACTGACCAAAATTCGTTACTGTCCAATCCTGTTACATGAACTGTGGCTTCAGTTCACTGAACTCCAGGCATAAATTCTTTTGCTGTAAGGAAACTCAGAAGATTTTCTTTCAGGTGGTTAATGACAGATGTGAAGTGAGTATGCATGAGTATATTTTTCTTGACTGGAAGGATCTTGCCTTGTTTATCTGCTTGAGTTTCTTTTAGAGGAGCTTCAATCAGGAAACAGTAAGTATCCCTAATAGGTTTTGGTTTCCCCAATCTTCAGTTTCTAAGCTCTGCTGTGTCTTCAGCAATGGTTGTCTCCCATCTCCATAGGTGTACCTGATGGCAATGTGCAACTCTCAGCCACAGCAGAAAGGGCTCTGCCTTGCCTTCTCCCATGCCCGCTGCCAGGAAGTGGGTGTCTACCAGCGACTGCCCAGCCTCATGGTTACTGATTGTGACCAGCCCTTATGGAAAGACTGGACATGCCTTGACTTCACTTTCTCTTGTAGTCCTGGTAAACCCCAGTGCCAGGCTTGGTTATAATCTGAGCTGGGGGCAAAACACTCACCACAAGTAAATGATGAAAATGTTTACTGTTTATTTATGCATCTGAAAAAAGAAAAGGAGAGTAAAAGGAGAGTAAATCAACTGGCCCTTATACAAAAAACTGACAAAAAATAAATGGTAAAATGTCAGTCAGGGAAAAACTATGTGTAGAAATCATAACCTGACAACTTTAGAAACAGCAAATGCATTCTTGTGCCCTTAGCTTAGAGAAACAGGCTCTCCTGTCACCGCTTCTCTGCTTACATTCAACTAACCAAGTGATCTCCCCAGTCAAAAGCATCATCTCCATCCCTATCATCTCATCACTTTCATTAGGACAGCTGCATCTTTCAGGCAGAGCTGGAAATCCTACATAGGATTCAGGGAATCCCAGGAAAGTTGATTACCAAATCTCCCCATTCTACCTAAATGTTGTAAAAATATATGGTGCCTTTCTGAAGGGATGTGAGGAGCTGCTGTCATTCTCCAGCGTCAGCCGGTGGTACAGGGCTGCTCCTCGGCTCCACACACTGACAGGGGAAAGAGCATGGTAACAGCACGAAAGGGGAGATTCAGACCAAGGCTGTCAGAATTGTATTCCTAATTCTTAAAGATAATCCCACGTACAGTGTCATCCTAATGGCTGATAATGTAGACTGGATTTAGACTGGAAGTGGTTAAAGTTTGTGTGACAGTACTGAGCAGGCCAGGCTTGCATTTTCAGCTCTACTGCACAGTCGTATCATTGTACTGCTTTGGCTGTTTGTGTTTTTTTTATTTGTTCCTATAACAATGGCTTAGTTACTTCCCTGGGAAATAAGACTGGTCTGCCAGACTATATGACCAGATTTCTGCTCATTTCCATTAGGTGCCTGTGCACTACAAAAACATGATAATCATAGCCTCCCCTGATACTTGTCTCCAGCATTACACAGAAGAGGGCTGGCTGACCACCTACAAATCTTACTGCGCTTACATTTACAGTAAGCTCACATTCTGTAACAAGGAGTCATAAATACTCCTACCAGAGTATTTACTGCATCTGCAAAATCTTTTACACAAATTGGTAACAACTCAGCTGTCTCCTCTTGTATGATGTTATCCATTAGTTTTCACTCCTAATGACTAAAGTCTTATATTGCATGTCAGATGATTGTGATATATCATGTGATGCATCAGGCAAAATACTAAATGCAACTTTCTGGCACCACCACTAACATAAAAGGCATCTAGTGTAATGTATTAGAGTAGCCTGTCCTGTTCACTATAACCCACAATTAATTTTATTCACTTGTGCATTTTTTCTTTCATAGATTTATTTTCAGCTGAGTTCAAAGGCTGGAAGAGGGAAATTAAGTGTTTTCATCTTTCATTAGAGATATAGCAACATAGTCTATATCTTCCCATTCCTTGTGTAGTTTATGCCAGTGCAAAATACTGGGTTGATACAAGCAAAGTGATTGCTACAGGTATTGGCTGTCATTAGATAAGAATGCTAATGAAGATGCAGTGGCACCACCTAGCAGCTGGAGCATGTGTACAAGGTTGCTGCAGGGCTTATCCTCCAGTTGCACACTGCATGCTAAAGCCTGCTCTGCACAATTTCATTAGAGGGGTTATGGCTGGCAGAATTAAATCTACATTAAACCTACCTGTACTGTAATCACACCTTTGCTTGCTGCATTAATATACCTTTCAAATGTGCCTATTTAAAGGTAATAAATATGACTTTTGCAAGGCAATGCAGATTGCCTCCTCCCCACTCTTGCTCAGCTTAAAGATACTGCACAGCCCTTGCCTTCTTTTGAGACAATATTTGAAATGTCATCCACTTCTTGCTTTCAGAACAAGAAAGCATTGCTAAGGGCAAAGGCCCTTGCTTTACAGTGTACAAATTTATCTTTCTCTTATTTCCTAATCCTATTATCTATATCCGCTTTATCTGCTAACCCCAAACTCAGCTGTATTCTAGCTCCATTAAAACCATCCAGCAGTGTATCTCCAGCAATCAGCAGCTCACTTCCTAATGCTGCTTTTTGGGTAACACACACCCAACTGCCCTTTATGTACTCTTTTCTACAGAAGCCTTTGCTGTTCAGGATCCCTTTATGATAGGAGCACTTTTCTTTGAATCTGAGTGCCTGCATTTGTTAACTGAGGGAAATAAGTTGTGCTTGCAACAGTGGAGCCTTCTTAAGTGAATCCCTGTGTTTTTTAAATGAACAGACTTCTTAAGATCTGGTGCAGCAGATCTATACACTCTCCACTAACGATTTAATTAACATTAGTTAAGGCTGCAGTCTGGTGATCCTAGTGAAAACAAGGTCGCACTGTAAATAAGAATATTCATAATAGCACTACCCATTAAAGTTGCAATTTGATTTTCCTCTGGGTATCAAACACATGTATTATTAGTCTACGCAGCAGCATCAAGCAATAAGGAAAGCATACGTCACAGGGCAAAACTAGCTCTAAGGCAATCATCTGCCTCCATCAGCATTCAGTTTGGTGTATTTTGGAAGCATTACTCTCACATTGATATTTGGACTCCTCAGTACATGTATATCCATAGAAGCACACCACAGAATAGAATACTCTTCTCCCTTTTCCCCTTTCTCACCCTTGTCTTCCCAACCTCACTCACACCTGTTGACAGAGGGTTTTATCCTACAGTCCTACCATTCATGTAGGTTGTTCCAGCACTAAGTTCATGCCAGTTTGGTTTTGGGGTTTTTTCCCCCAGGACATGTGTGTTCAAGACCTGGGCAGTTTTAACTGGAGTATTTGAAAACAACCTGTCAGTAGAAAAGTTATGATCCTTTTGACCTGACCATACATTGTACCCATTACAACATCAATATGTGACTTTATGAGGGTAGACAGTCAGTCTGTCTCAGGGTAGATTCTGTATCCTTAATTTAAGTCAAAAACAGCCTTCTCATTATGTTTTGATAGCCCAAAGCCACAGGAAATAGAGAGCAGGCTGGGCATTTCTGCACTTTGTTAAAGTGAAAGGACAATCAACATCAGGAACATTAGTGGTGGCAGAACACAAGATTGCTCAGCAGTGTATGAAAAGAAAACTAGTCATCTGAATTGGATTTTCAACTGGGGACTAAGAGGCCAAATTTAATCATCCACCTAAAATTATCGCACAAGTCAATATTCCCTACTTCCCTTTGCAAGGGAAAGAGACTGATTCTCTATTTTTCAGTCAGGCAGGTGGCCTTGAGGCAGCTAACCAGCTGGCTGATAGCTAAATACCTTTGCCAAGACAAAAGCTAGTAAGATGATTGATTATCTTCCTATTGTACTGGAAGCGGACCCTCCTCACTGGTCAGAGTTTTGCAAGCAGCAAAACTCTTCTGAGAGCTGATAGAGGTGGTCCCAAATGCCATCCTCTGCCCTGCCTCTGCATTAGCTACCTACTAGGTCAATTTACTGATGGGGCAGCAATAAAAATGCTTGAATTTTAAATTTCATTTTAGAGACACTGATGATATACCAGTAATATCAACAGGGCATTGCATCCCATACCTTACTCATGGTGGGTATGCCACGGTGTTGCTTGGGGCTGGAAGAGCATTAAGGGAATGTACCTGTCTGGGGCTGAATAGCCTCCTGCGGTGCTGCAGCACCACCAAGCTTAGCACAGTTGCAAAAAAAAATTCCCAACAAGCTGGATAAACTCTTCAGCTGTGCAAGCTAAGCTCTACACTGCCATGGCCACATAACTAGCAGTACCCAGGCTGGTATTCAGATTACAGACAGCCCAGAGTCTGTCTACACTACTTTGCAGTCATACTTTTGATTACTTCATTCCCTGCAGTGCCTGCTAAGATCAACCATAGTTTTATGTGCTTCTGGGAGAAGGAAAATTCATGAGTCCCATCACACCTCCTTCTTCTCCTTAGATCACATCCTGACCTTCTTGCATAAAAAATAGCCTCCTGGCTAGTCTGCAGCCAGCCTGTCACCAACACACACTCACCTGATGCAAGGTTTTGCTGGATCACATGCACACAAGGAAACTATGGGGTGGGACAGAAGTAGAGTGTCAGGCAAAGCCTGCAACTTTCTGTCAGTCCTTTAATAATGAAATAGTAGCACAGCCTGCAAGTCCAATGTGGCCCGCTGGTCCTGGGGTGGTTATGGCAGTGTGGCACACAGCCCCAGAGAAACAGGGCCATATAATCAAGTGACGTTAACTCTGCCATTCAGCTGCCATTCCCTTCCACTTCTGACCCAGAAGACTTTGAGGGAAGGACAGGAGACAGGTCTTGGGGTTCCTATGCCCAGCCCTAGCACAGAGAAGCTTCCTGGCCATTTTATTCATGACTCTGTTTTCATGTGTGTGAAATTGCTATGGCAAAAATAAGACATGACATAGACATTAAGAGAAGAAATCAAGTGTAAAATGAAGAACTCTAAGGTTGCAAGCCTGTTTCTCATTATCTCCCTGTCAATCCCCTCTTCCCATCCCAGTATCCTTTTAATCACCCCTTCTATGGAGCCCCATCACTGTTCCCATCCCTTTCCCTCTGTAGGCAGGAATCACAGAACTGTCTGTGTATGAGGATACCGTTAAACGTTTCAGAACATTTCTGGAGGCAGGAGAAGCTCTGCAGACTCCAGTGCAGCTGACATAAATTACAGGAGCATTGTCTGGGCCTGAGGACAGGTGGATATGAGGTAAAACATACAGAAATAGCCAGAAAGTAGAAAGGAAAATGAATTATTCTTTCTGTAAGAGATTTTCCAGCTGTACTTTAGATGACATTTTAACTGGGAGGCACATGAACGGAAAATGTTTAAAAAATAGATTGCTTCAGCTGTGAGGGGGTTTCCATTCTAGCCAATGCAAACCTTTAGGGGAAAAAAACACAGGTTTTGTTACAGGTCTGTGTTTACCTCACTGTGTCAATTTAAGAAGACTGAATATTTTATTTGCGGGGGAGAAAGGGGAGCGACCTGATCCAGCAGCTATAGATGCATGTCTGATTAGGTGTGTAACTTCCACTCCAAGCTCAATCATGAGCCCGTTCATGAGCTAATCCACCTCCCACATCACTGTTTGCAGGATTGTGCTCTACCACAACATAAAAGCCAAGGAATGGACAGGAGATGAATTGCAAAAACAGCTTCCACACAGCACAAAATGCCTCAGGTTGATTGCTGAGAATGCACTGTTGTCTCTAGAGGCAAATTCTCTCATACCAGCTCTCTCACTGTGTCACAGAAACATTGTTTGCTTGGTTTTAGGTTTTAGATGAAGGCAAGAAAAAGAAATACTTCAGTGAAACTATGTGCCATTCATGGAAGGAGTTTGCTATAACTGCCATGTTATTTTTTTGTGTTACAAGGGGAACCAGCAAGGTATGTTGGGAATATTAGAAATAACACAAAAGGAACGAAGCATTTACAGTATAAATAATTATGTTGGTTTTTGTGCATATCTCTGCACCACAGCTGTATGCTTTAGCTTTGCCCAAGGACATACTACAGGCCTGTGCCCAGAGGTGCAAGGCTTGATTCTGCATGGTGCAGGGAACTGTCATCAATGGGATTACTGAGATGTCAAGCAAATGCCTACAAACTTTGCAGAACAGAGGACAGAAAATTGGATGGCCTGCAAGAGAAAGCATCTAGTGAGTAGGAACTAGAAAAATAGCCTACATCTGTCTGGCCTTAGACACTCAGAAGTTGCAGTCTTTAAAACAACTGAAATCTTCCTGTTCCTGTCTGCCCTTTCCCATTCCCTCTCCAGAGGGAATCCAAGAGTGCCGCTTGTCTTTGGTGTGGCTCCATGGCAAACCACAGCTGGGTTCAGGTTCAGCTGAAAACAAAACAAAACAAAAAAAAAACCACAAAAAACTCAAACCCCAAAACAAACAAAAAAAACAACCAATTTTTCAGCTTCCTGAATCCAGTTCACTGTGCTGCTGTAAAAGTAGCTCTGCCACACAACAGAAGGGACAAAGTGGAAGTGAGGATTTCGTCTGCTGATGCTGCCCCCAAACTATGGTCTGAGCAGCCTCAGTGTGAATTTGCAGGACTGAGACTCCCAGAGATGAGTTTACCCACTGGTAGCAGGAAGAAGAAAAAAAAAAAGGCAAGCCTCATTTCAAGAGAACTTCAGTATTTTCCTTCTGTTTTGCATAACCAAAGATGAAACAGCTGTCCAAGGTGGGAACCAAATGACTCATTTATCACCCCACAGCTGCAATGAATCACTTCCTTCTGCCCCTTTTTGACAGGTCAGTACCTAGCACCACTGAGAAAACCCAGCTCCGTGCACAAGGGTAGGTAGATAGAAGTACATACACTGATGGTAACATTGCCGTTCCTCAGTAGTTGCAAACACATTTAATAAATACAGTCAGATTCACTAAATTTCACTAAGCACTGACTAGGTTGAGATCCCTAAGCAGGTTTAAAGGCAACTGTAAATGCTGAAAGGACCGAAAGTGTTGACAAGATTTGCCTCAGTTCTGAGCAGGTCTACGGCAAATATTCGCCAAGAAAAAAATGCTAATATTCAAGGATTTGCATGTCATCAAAACAATTATATTTTGAGCTTGAAAAAGAACATCCTGAGATCCTTTTCATTCACTTGGATTCTTCTTCTGAGCACTAATCCAATTAAATTTCAAATTGCAAAATACATTTCTAATCTACCTCAGATATTTGACTTCTAACAAAGTTAGGACGCCTGTATGTCTGTGGTGAAATCTGCCATCCCGTGAAACTCATATTTTCAATATTCCTCAGTCTCACCAGATACAAAAAAAAAATCACCAACAGTATAAAATATTGCAAAAACTAAAATGTACCCAAGTCAAACGGAACCATGAAGGTTTTTTCCTTGGCAGTCAGAGGGCTGTGAAGTGCTTTGTGTTCTCAGTGTGTACAGTTTACTGAATAACAGCACTGGAATTGTGTACCTAAGTATGAAATCAGTGAAATGAGGATCAAGAAAGACACCAACATGCAAGAACAATGCAAATCTTGGGCAACTGATAATGCTCTATGGCATATACCTTGGGGAGCTATTCACAGAAGCTGTGCCTGTCTCACTTCCACTCTTGTGAAGAGCACCCTGAAATATTACCAGCTGAATTTTTTGTGATGTATCCCTTCCCAATCACCTTTTGCTACAAAGTCAAAGACCTGACCGCAGGCTGCAGAAAAGCAGCATTCCCACATTTCTTGCTTCCCTCTCAATTCCAGCACTTCGAAAGGTTTTCAAAGAGTCTAAAAAGAAGGGAAATTATTTTCCAGAACATCATAAATGGTTTGGGGACAAATTGCATGTCAAGCTCAAAAAAAAAAATTATTGCGAAAGCTTCTGTCAATCATAAAGACAGGTAGCAGGAAAGTCATGTTATACAATACCTATTGGCCTGCAGGCAGAGTGGGTAGGTGTTATCCACAGAGTGGGTAAAAGACATGCTAGGAACAGAGGGAAAAGAAAGTGAAATCTGAAGGACTCTCTGAGGCTGACACATTATGTTCTTACATGCGGCTGCAGCAAAGCCTGAGCCAGCGCTGGGCTCCCAGGGAGCTGGGAGCCTGATGCTCAGGCTATAATGTGAGACCACCTCCGGTGGCACTGCCATGCCCATGCACCACAGCTGCCAGCCCTGCTCCCACCCACCCACCCACCCACATGGCTTGCTGCCCCCTCAGGAGGGAGGTGCTGTTCTGGCCCAAGCCAGGGACTGAGCCAGGATGACAAAAGAAACCTACAAAAAAATCCTGCAGGGAAGCCTCCACAGGGAACCTGCTGTTGGGTCAACGTAACAAAAAGGGTGGCCTCAAGGGACCACCTTGGCCCTGTGTTAGCATCACAGAAAGGCTAAAGAGGCACAGGATGGGAGAAGAAAAATGAAAAGAGCATATAAATTTTAATTTCTCTCCCTTTCTATCTGTGAATATGACAGTAGAAAGTCAAGGCACAGGCTTCCAAGATTACTATTCTAAAGGCAAATTAAGTTATAGCCATATCTCCAAGATACAACATTGTTTGGGAGTAACTGAGGGTAGGACTTGGCCCTATGTTCTGAACATGTGCTATTACGATACAGAAATCCTAACAAGATACACACAGAATTTCAAAGCTAGATAACTAGAACCTCTCTGGGCCATAAGACAGTTCCTACCCCAGGGCTTATCACTAGCCAATGTCAGCTTAAATAATGGCATTGGATCTTGAGAAGACATTCAGGAAAAGTGCATCAATAAAATAAGGACTGCTCACATATAAATCTCCCTTGAACCTTTTCCTACTAATACTTAATCCTAAAATGTCTGCATCTTGAGCAAGCCCTGATAAATTCTTGGTAAAAAAAAGAAGATGGAGGGGTGTTGCTCCACACATCTCTCATCCACACAACTCCTTCACAGCAAAGAAACCACCAAGGGTTAAAGAAACCTGGAGAAACTCAGAATACATATACAACTGTAAGGTAGTGAAAATCAAGTACTCCCACAAAGCAGAGAAAAGGAAATAAAATTAAAATTATCCCAGCCTCAACATTACTACTTATAAACTGCAGCCTCCAAAATCCTGGCAATGCAGTCATACATTCAACCTAGCTGAAATCAAGAGGTTTGTGTGTAGAGGCCTACACAGAAAAAAAACAATCCTCTAGGTAGTGAGTTTTTTAATACAGTTGATTTATAGCTGACCAAAAAAAAAAGGTGACTGACAATACCAGATGTGGTAAAATCTTAATACTGTTGAAGTCTCCATCCAATTTCCAGTGGGAAAAGCAATGGCCCTACTCCAGTCAACAGCAATGCTTCTACCAAGTCAGTGTCATCAGGAAGATAATTTTGCTCTTGCTCCACAGTCAAACAGTTGTCTTGTGGAACTGTACCCAGGGCCACTTGCAGCCCTATGCCACATTGGGCCTGAGCATGCCCATGAAGGTCAGAGGCAACTGAGAAGCTCTTACCACAGCTTCTCAGAAGCTCAGCTCAGGCAGAACCTCAAGAGTCATAAGAATGACATGTTAAAGGAGCAACAGCCACTCCTGGAGCCTTCTGCAGACACTCAGCTTTCACTCAGTGCTAAAAGACAGCAGACCAGTAAGTCCCAGAGTGTCTCCCAAGCTCCCAGTGCAGGGGAGAACACTACTTCCATATCACAAATCCATTTTCCCCAGTAACCCCCATCTTCTCTCCTTACCCAAACCCTACAAAAAAATGGAGTTGTTGCCTTGCATTGGACTAGAGCACAGCCACCAACAGACCCCACGATGCCAGCCACTTGGCCTTTCTGGGCTGATTAAAAGCAGAAGGTGCAAGGAACACCACAAAACAGGCGGTTCTGATGAGATCCCCGTCTTTGTATTTCAGACCTAAAGCAATGCATGCTGGTAACAAAGAATGCTCCTGAGCAGCTGTGTGAGCCAAGGGTTTTCTAGCTTTCTGACATCCTGGTTGTCCATTAATATGATTCAAATGGTGACTGCCTTTGAAAATATTCCCTTACCAATGTCATCAACAGCATCTCACAGAATCAGCTTAAAGTACCCAAAATTGACACCTGCACTGCAGCTCCCAAATCCCAAATTATAACCAATGCTTTTAGAAAGGCTGTTTTCAAGCAAATCATGTATAACATTTTCTTTAGCACCATTCCCCTGTAAGATGAAAGGAGGAAATCTCGCTAATGGCTTTTCACCTATTTTTCATTACTGTTGCTGAGAAGAATGTGCTAAGTAATACCAGTGATAAGAACAGGCTGAAGTGTGGGTGTGTGGCAGGTATAAGTCTGCTTTTCTTCACCTTCATGAACATCAGTAATTCTTTCCATATCACATTATTATCAGGGGAGCATACAATGTCACCAAGCAGCAGAAAAGAATTTCTGTTCCTCTTCCCACCCATTTTTTACATCCAAATTCCTACCTGAGAGCTACTGATGATGACAAAACAAGGCAAAATCAAGTTTCAGTTTCCTCCTTAACTATTTTCCCATAACAAAGCAGATCTCTGCAAAATGCCTTTCTGCGTCTGGCCACTGTCTCGGTGGATCAGCGTGAATAAATTTTTGACAAGTGTAATGTTCGGTTTTAGGCAAGGAATAACGCTCTACTTCCAGTCTGCCAAAATTGTGGCTTATCCATTCTCACTCCCTCGTACTAGTAACCCTGCATTTCCCTGCAACCCTCACACAGGCATCTTGGTCAGTGCACATTAAAGGCTTAGCTTGCCCATTTCTTTCAAAGAAAATTAAACAGTGGGAGTATGCTAGATGTGAAAAGAAATAGAAAAGGGGGAAGAAAAGGGCCTTCTCTATTGAAAATGAAACTTTATATCTCGGGGAACAATACATGTACTCTGTAGGATGCACCATGAACCCCTTATTGCATGTGGGATTTATGATCAAGGTCTCCTACAAGGATCCCTAAGCGACAAACAATTTGAGTTAAAGAAATCCTCCCACAATGCCCTTTGCAAAAGCCTTTACTGCCATCTAATGGCACTTTTCGAGAAAGCCAGCACAGCTCTGGTTTTGAGCAAGGCCACAACCTTGAGAAAGTGCCACAGCCTCTCAGGCATTCACAGCACCTTCTAACACACTGCCCCAGTGTCCTTCAGAAGCACAGCCGGGGACACCACTCAACCCACAGATGCTGCAAGGTGATTAACTACCTTCATACTTGCTCTTTAATACGCTCTATGCATTAATCCCAGTTTTGCAACAGTTGAAAAAAAGCACAAACTGTAGATCTATACCTGAAAGGGCTTTGCCCTGAGAACAAACCCCCATGAGCAGCAGATAGCTGTGCCTCTCACTAAACTCATAGGAGGCACCGACTGCCCACCTGAGCACTGGGCAGTGCTGGGCCCCGCTGGCATGCAGCAGCACCTCCTAAGAAGGATGAGGCACCCAACCCTACAGTGACAAGAAAGAAGCAAGGGGCTAGCTCTGATGGAGAAAAAAAGTGGCTGTGAAGCTGCACTGAACTATGAAGGAACACAGGTCAGGACCATCTCCCATGAGCGCTGCCCAAAGGCACAGAGTGGGGTGAGATGGAGGCTGCAGTGAGGGACGATGCTTAACCTGTAGCTAGCTTGGTGGCTCACCCGCCCAGGGAGGGAAGTCCTCTGCACTGAACCCATCTCTAGGCAATGGCATCCCCTTCGTTCCTGCTTGACTACGCCTGCAACTTTGCAACCACATGCTGGTTGGGATTTTTCTGGATAATCACTCTTCTCCACTTTTGGTTTAAGGTCACCTGGCTTAAGAGTAATTTCAGGGCAGCAATACCAAAAAATCGGTATAACAGAAAGTCTTGAAGCAACTATTTTCTACATATGTGTTTCCAAGAAAAAAAAACAAACAAAGCAAAACACGGTAACAGGAAATTTCTCCAGTAAGCTGCATGAAAGTTCAAAATGCAAACAGCTATAAAGAGTGCTTACCAAAACCCACCAATCAGCTAGGAAAGATCTGTGATGCTGGCAAGATTGTGGGGAGCACAACTGAACACAAGGACCCTGAATGAGCAGGTAAATGCTCAAAAAAAGAAAAAGAAGGTGTATAGAACATGAAACTACGTTGTACTCAACTGTTTTCTTTCCATTTTCAAGATCCAAAACTAGTAACGTAACAAAATCCAGGGGGGAAAATGCCATCACTGCATCATTAGTATCACCTTGTAATGTCCAGGAAGTGTTAAATTCTTTTCTCAGGCAAAATCCCATCAGTTTGGGAATTCACAGATACAAAGGAGGACAGGAGTTAGTCTAGAATGGTATAATGGTATAAACATATCAACATAAATAAGAAAGAAACAGATAAGTTTAAACTATTTAATTTTACACTTAAAAATCACTAATGGAAAGAAGGTTCAAAAATCAGCTCCCAGCTAGTATCTGTTTCTAGGCTAGATCTGAGTACAATGCTTTGTCCTTCCCTTGTCTGTCTGCTACTGTGGCATTCATTAGTAAGTAATAAAGATGTTTCTGTAAGGTGCACATCCATGGCATCTCCTAAGGGTCTCAGAGCATTATTTAGACAGCAGACACCTTGACATAGCACAGCAGAGGACCCAAATTCCATTCACATTGCAGCTTTTTATGATCATTTTCTCAGTCCAGAAGTTATCAGTGACCTATATTATTGCCGAATGTGCTGGCAAATTAAGAGAATTTCTCTGCAACTTATTTACACGTCTCTGACAACTCAGTCCTCACAAAGAGTTCTTCAAGAGAAGCTGTTTTTGAACAAATTTCCATGGAAATTTGTGTGATTATCACTGGAATATGTTTTGTCTCCCAATTAAAATACTTTTGGGGCAATTTGTGTTCAGTGACTGGATGAATTCTTAAGGCCTATCAGATGAGAGGTGCAGCAGCCCTTGTTAGGATATCTTGTAATACTATAGAGTTAACTACCAATAAAACCCCAATTACACATATTTTGCAGACCAAATGATTAGAAGAGGAATCCTACAGTTAAGTTGCACAAATAAAAGTTAATTTGTTTAGATTTCAAACTTGAATAAATGAGTGGAATAGATATATGGGATCACACGTGTTCACCCAGTTTGTTCTGGGTGCTTCCCTTACTGATGGCCATAGGCAGCTACAGAAAAAATGTATTACATCCTCCTTAAAGAAAATCAGAGCAAGGCAACAAGCATGAAGGCTTAGGATGAAGAAGAATATGGAGCCTTTATGATACGCCACATAGTCTATCAAAAGCTGAACCACATTGTTACTTTCTCAGTTTTCAAGAAAGAGTTGCCCTATTTTTTGGAGGGAGCAGGTCAACCTAATGAACGCAAAGCACGTTACTACTTCAACCACCTAAAATGATTCAGTCATTTCTGGATGTAAACATATATGCACAAACATGCATGCGCACACACACGTATCCTGAATTCTCAGCACAGGATGTGAGACGAAAATAAGTGTGGATATAAACACTGGTTATGAACCTGCAGATATGAAATCTGATGCCAACATGGAATTGCTTTGAGTTGCCCCATTGATAAATACACTGGAAAGACTAGCACACCTTTCAAGGACAGAATGCTCTGTGATCAATTGGCTGGATTTTCTTGAAAACTTTAACATACCATGCAGTAAAGGGATAATAAAATAATCTCTCTGCATTTTCAGTACCTAGCAGGAATTTGAGCTACACATGAATACATCCTGAGTGATCCAAGACAAATGGGCTGTAATGACAGAAGCGTTGCTGAGCCTCTCTAGTACAAGCCCCCATGAAAAAGCATTTCCAGTCTGAAAAACAAAAGGCAGAGAAGAGGGAAGAGTTTAAGATTCCTGATCCCAGCTCTTGCAGTAGCTAATCTCAGGCTCCAGCCTGCGCTCCTTCCTCTTCAAAGACCACAATGTAACAAAGACTGCAGTATAACATTTTCCTTAAACTCTGCATATTCCCTATAGTGTATCTATATGGAAATATGTCCACTTAGTCATACACCGATTCCACTTGTTTATTCAAGTATTATTTCAACATCCCTTTCCCTCTCATTTCACAATATCAGCTACGAGGGTTGTTGTATAGCCTTTTGCACTCTTTTTAACATTTGAGGAGATTGCCATAGATAGCCTTGAGCCAGATAACCTTGCTGTCATTATTTTTCCACAGATGCTGGGATCGCCTAGATCCTCTTAAATCTTCTTCACAATGTCCCAATGGACAGCAATGGAGTATTTTCAGCTCATGAATCCTTTCTTTAGAACAATCTAGCTAGGCAGAAAAAGCTGTATTCAGTCTGAGAAAAAAATGCAAGTTTTTTTTCCTAGGTCTTCCATTTAGTTATAGAGTCATAACATGTCTCTCAGCTGTATCTGAATTCAAAATAAGTGACCTTTAATGTATTTAACAATACTGCCTTAAAATGGCCTAGGAAAAGCTTTGCAGTGGAATTTTTTTCCTGAGAAGATAAGAGTGGGGAGAATAACTTCTGATTTTATGGCTGGAGCGCCATATTTAGAGGTCTTCTCAGCTATTTTTTAGCAAATAAAAATATTCAGCTACTCACCACTTTTCTCCTCCAGGGAATCTCGAGTACTCCGCACTAGTTCCAGCTGAGGAACTTGCAAGGGATGTTATAAACAACCATTTACATAACTCTGCTGGCGCTAATACCGTCAGTGATGCTGGCTGAGAAAGTCCACCTGACCGCACCTGGGCAGGAGGACCATGCACAGATTCTTCTCCACCCTCATTCTGGCTATGACTCGAAACATCCTCTGCCACTGGGCAGCCCAGGGATGGGCACCCGCTGCCTTAATGCCATTTTCCTCTTTCTGTTTTCCAGGGAATAACTCAGTGCTTACAATATCCCTTCCCCTTAGTTACAGCAGACAGCATTTAATTGCCACGTGTCACCACCCCGCCTGGCTCCACATCCAAAATCCCCAGGTCAAAGCTGATTTTATTATATTTTACCCCAAAGACAAATGTTTCTTTTCCTAGTGAGGGTTACGCTTTAACAAGTAAATACTTATCCTAGGAGTACAGTGTGAATTGCAAGACCGAAAAAAAGGAAGCTTAATGAAAACAAGATTTCTTTCAAAAGTTAATGCATGAGCTTATGTGGAGAGCTGAAGGAAGAAAAGGGAAGGAAAGGAAAGAAGAGAGATACACACTAGCGCTCCCTGGACTGTCAAGTAGGATGCATGCTTCACTAGGTAGTCATATGTCACTTTTCACCCTTCTAAGCAAGGATGCTTTTAAGGCCTCTATATCTGTCAGACCTTGCTAACTCACACACCCAAATGTGACACCGAATCTAGTATCTTCTGCCCATCTGCTGTATGGTACTGGCCATAACTTCAGCAGCTGCGTGCCTCCTGGTATAGCCTACCCAGCATTTTCCCAGGCAAAAGGATCCTGTTACACACTTTTTACAAAAAACACTATAAACCAATTTCCAAGAGAAAAAGACTTCTGTAGAGTTTCTCCACTCCAGTTGCTTTACTTGAAGCTGAGGCTTGCTATTCTTGCTGTTCCTTCAAAGCTCACTGTATTTTGATAAAGGACATCAGTGGCTGCAAACCCTTTCATCAAAGGGGCATTGACTATTTAATTTTACAGTTGTGGCTCTTTTCCACAAGTAATACAGAGAATTCATTAGTAATCACACATCAGAGAGTGCATCCACCTACATGTTCCTCTCCTTTGGCAACTGTATAATTACACAATCATCTCTTATCAAAGAAACTTTTCCCTTTAACTTCTACACAATAACCGCCCGTGGCTTTGCTTCCCTTTATCTCCCATGAAGAGAGGGAAATGCTAAACACATTTGTGTCGAGCACTGCTCTGGTTTCCTTTAAATAGCAAAACACAGCGCATGTGCAGAGAGAAATGTTAATCTACTCCTGAAACCACAGAAAGTAAAACTCAACCAAAAAATCTTCCAGTCAGCAAGGGACAACCGTGTGCTGTGGGGGCAAGAAGGAGCAGGACCCTCAAGCCGTTGCTGTTCTGTCTGTATACTGCTCCTTCTCCTGCTTTTTTTAATTCCTCATTGGCATTTTGTTATTAGTCCCCACACAGTAAACAACGGGTTGCAAATTCTGACAAAATGAACTGCTGAAAGGATTATTCATCCCTCTGCGAGATTGCTCTGTGAGCTGAGAGCTACATGTTCTGCATTCTGTGACTACGATACAGTCCCACGTGTTTTCCCAGCTCAATCAAGTGTGCGAAGAACTGTCACAATAGTCCTTGATGCCAAGAAAATAAAATTTAGGGTAGAATGGGAAACCTGAGTTGTATTTTAATGGCATTTCATTCGCACCTGTTTTCTCTACTCTTTGTTTATTTTACTCTTTTTTAATCTTTATTGCCAATTCATTAAAGCCTTATCATCCCTCTCAACAGCAAAAGAAAAGGGAGTTGTTATTGTACCTGTCTGGATAATTGTTACTGAAGTGTTGTCAAATTCTTAGAAGTGGCTATATATCTTTCATGTCAGGCCACTGGGACTGATACAAAAACATTTCCAGCTTCTGCAGTTGTTTTTTTTCTTGCCTTTAGAAGCAGCCGTAGAAAGAACAAATAAGTCAAAATGATAAATTATGACAGAGAAAAAAAATCAACATTTGAATTGCTTGATAATAGCGAAAGCGTGGGGCTTGAGGGAAGATTAGAGCAGCATCAGGCAAGAACAGAACTGAAAGTTATTTAGAAGTGATAGAAGCCCTCTAGGATCTGCAATCCCGCCATTGTTTCCCTTTGGAAAAGCAGTTTTCAGAAGCTCCAATTAACCTTAATTGAATTCTGCCTTAGCAATATCTAGAATTTTAATTGACTGGGAAGGTAGGTGATCACAAATCTCTGTTCAAGATACAGCTTGGCCATTACCAATTCCCAGAATGGCCCAACTAAGTGTCACAGAGGACTTGCCTATTCTGCAGGTAAGGCTGCCTCTAGGCAATAAACATTCAGAAGGGAAAATCCCAGGAGCAAAAGCCAGCCATGTGAGTAGTCATTTTCTCCAGCGCTGATAGCTATGAATAAGAACCAGCAATTCCCACGACCAGCATATTTGTGTACATACTGTCTACAGCATCCTTAAAGATTGTTTATTCCCTCTCTTGCTTGCCTTCCTCTGCTCTTACATTTGGCTCTAATGCTGGGTGTTTAGCTTCCACTTCAAACATAATCACATCCTTGCTTCTCTGGTGCTGGCCTCCATTACTTACATGCTTGTCTCTCACATATTCTGCTTGTTCACTTTTAGGTCAGGTTACTTTCAATCCGGCTGGTATTCAGCAGTTCTGGAGATCCGGTGTTTGCAGATAAAACTCTGCAAGATCGCTGCACTCATGGTATTGAATTGCAATGGCTTTCAAGTGCCTAATTCCTTTTTAAAACCTGCCCTTGATCACCTTGCATTAGCCCAAACTTTTAGTCTTAGAGAGATCTCACAAACATCTTATACCTCAGCCATCAAGAGATGCCTACTAGCTGTCCTCACCACTATGACATGTGGAAAGGAGCTCTTTTGCCACTGCTAAGTACACATTTCTTGACCCTGAACTGACAATCCAACCACAGAAGGACAAAAGAGATGGCTGTACCCACACCACAAACTTCCGACGGGACAGTTATGTGGTGAGGGTGGAGGGGTTTGATCCTTGGTCGATACAGATACAACCTGTGCAAGGACTCTCGTGTCTGTCTCAGGTTTCCTAAACAAAAATGTGGCATACATTGTTTTGTGCTACGCAAGCCTACCGCATGGAAAACACATCTAACACAATGTATACGCTATACAGTTAAATTGCGTATGCACAGTGTCCATTGCAGATGCCTGGGAAGAGAAGGAGACCTCATCTGCTCTGCGCATTAACCCACACAGACCAAGAGTCACACTAGGAGAAAAATGCCTTGTGTATGTATCTATATAGATACACTAGCACAACAGCATTTTTCCTGAGAAGGAGGCAGAGAGTATCTCTGTGCCCACAGGGTTGTGCCCCACCACTATGAATTCAACACATGCTGAATGTCCCACAAAAAGGGCACATGCAACCCCTCTCCTTGCACCTACACCAGGCTCTCCCAGCCCAACACAGAGGCACAGCCAGAGCTCAGCCCAAGGCAAGGGGTTTTAAAGAGGACCATGAGTTCAGTCTCATTTGAGGACCTACCAGGTAGGTAGGTCTTACAGTGCTCATGATCATCAAAGCACTTCAAAGCACGGCCATTAACCCTCACAATGCCCTTGGACAGCAGGCAATTACTGCGCTCTCAATTTTGTAGACGAATGAACTAATAGTGAATGAGTCTGGGGAGAAAGAGAGCAAACACAGACACAAATACTCAGATATTCATACCTGCACATCAGGACTTGCCGGATACTTCTAGTTCCTAGTAAGGTCAGTGGGTAGTAGAAGTCCTCAGCACCTCTGAAAAGTCAAAGGTGCTCGGTTAGAAGTGAAATAGAAGCCTTAATAAGCTCCTTAGTGCTACGGTAATCAGAAGGACAAGCAAAAGCTCCTGAGGTCTTTTTCCTCACTGCAGGATATAAATTCCATGTATTTTAATAGGAATTTGTGTCTTGCAGGAAAAAGATAGGACCTTAGCTTATAGTTCTGCACACAGGCGGCACCTCCTCTCTCCTTCTCTTCACATCTTTTTCCTTTCTCAAAAGAGAAGAAGCAGGAATAGTGACTTGCTACTGTTTCTGTAGCCACAGATTGGATTTAGACAGGAATGACTGATTCAAAGTCGTGAATTAGCGTGATTTTGCTGACTCTGTGAAATTGCTAGTAGAGGAGGCTGGGCAGCTGAGTGACAGAGCTGGAAAACACATTAGAGTGAAGTTAAGCTTGCAAGCAGCTGTATTGAGCAAAGAGGCCAATAAAGAAAAGAAACAAGATTGTGATCATATTAAGAAGTTTTAATAGACAGAGAGCTAGACACAAAGGGAAATCAGGCATCAGAACTAAAACCTGCTTCAAGATCAAAAGGGAGCAAGGAAGAGACAGAATGGAGCTACGTGACTCATCTCACCTAGGTGAGAAGCTGTCCAGATAGACAGGGCTCAGAGAGAGGTGGAAGAAAAATGGCAACAGCATGGGGAAAGACAGTTTACAGACCGAAGTACAAGATGTTGTAAGGATGAGCCCAAGGCTGAGCACATGGTATAGATGCAGTACAGCAGCGTCAAGACTTATTAAAGAAAAGTTCAACTTGGGAAAAGCAGAGCTGCTACACCGATCAGCAAGCAAGAGACAGGAATAATTTTCAAGCCCTCCATGTTATTGCCTCACCTTGCAGCAGAGGGTTTTCCCTTAAAGAAGGGTGATTTTGTAAACTGCTGGCAATGGCAACTCCACACATCTTACAAACATTTTCCACATAAAATAGAGTAGACACCTTCAAAGCATCATGGCTACACACAGAAGGAGACTTCACTTGGAAATGCCATCATCAAGTGCAAGTGCTCAGGATTACAAGAGAAGAGAGCTATGAAGCACAACTTGGATCTTTTATTAAACATAGGAAGGTTAGGGCAGGAGCCACCACAGCCGATTTGGAATTTATCACCTGCCTTTTTAGGGGATGCTTCCTACACTGACTGTAATGGAAGCCCAGCCACCTAGTTTACATCAGATATCTAACTCCATAAAGACAGCTCCAGAGAAAAACTCACACACAACTACAGATCTAAATTAAAACCCATTATAAAGACAAGAGTTCAGTTCAAAACCAAATTGATTTATAATGAAAATTACTAAATAATACTTGTCCCATACAGTCTTTCTCATGATGGCACTGTCACAGTACCAGACAACAGAAGCGACAGTATTTATTCCAATTTATAAATGGGAAATTCGAGGCAAGGAGCAATTTGTCCTGTTCTACTTCTCAGGTCAGCAACCAAGTCGAAATCAGGACCCAAGTGATCTCAGTCAGCAGCACATGTCAGCCAGGAGCCAAACTGCCTCCCAGACACTAAGGGAGATGCTCTGCAGTAGACAACTAACCTCATAAATCCACACTGAACTTTAGTTTTTCCTTTACAAAAAGAGGACAGGAGACTCAGGATGGCCATGCAGTGGAAAGCTCTCTCTTCAAAAGATCAAATTTGAGAGAGAAGAATTTGGCATGCCATAACAAGATCTTGATGTCAAGGCTGCGTGTAATGCAGCCTAGTATACTGTGGTTGGGAGCGAAGATTTAACAGCCTATAGGTTGTTACAGCTCCGAGGTGGCTGTACAGGGCATTACAGCAAAAGTTTAATGTGCTCTGGAAATCATCAAATGAGTTACAGTCCATACCTAGAGTATGCTCCAAAACGACAGTTTGGACAGTGACTTTACTGGTGTCAGTAGAAGTGGAGGGTGATACTCATGACGGGTAGTGTTTCATGTTACATTAAGCACTTGGCCCCAGAGCATCTGCAATTTCCCTACATATTGATTTTATGGTGTTTTTCTACTTGTCTAAAGCCCAAGTTCCTTGCAAAGGACTCTGTCTTCTTTCCAGGGCTCATCAAGAGCAGGAAGAAAATGTGCCTTTGTCCAGACCATAGGACGGTGCCACCCAGCAGAGACCTCTGCCGGGGTATCTACCTCTCCATCCCTCTTCACCTTCAAGAAGCCATCAGTTAAGTCAGCCACAGGCAAAGAAGGCAGGAAACAAGCAGGCTGAGCATGTCACTGCGGTGTGCCCGAGGAGAAGGCAAGCCCTCAAGGGGTCAAGTCTTCCCCAAGCTCGGCACCACCACGCCTGCATTGCCCAGTGTCCAAGCTGCTGAGCTTGGAGGGGCCGCAAAAGCCTCCTCCCAGACTGAAGTGACAGGCATCTACATCTAGAAGCAACCTGACAACCAAGAGGAAGTCTGCAGCAGGCACTGTACCCGCACGTATCAGATACCCACCTGCCTGTATTTCATCCCAAACCCAGGGAAGCAGCAGCGGAGCCTGAGGTCTGCCAAGCAGTTCCACAGCCAACTGGCACTGTCAGCCCACTGACCCCTGCCCCTGCTGGCTGCAAGCTCAGTTCCCAGTGGGAGCTCCCACTTCAGATTAATAACTGATTTTGAGACCTTTTCTCATGTGAGCTCAGCAACCACTTTCTGCAGCCAGGGAAGAGACAGCAGGAAAAGCAGGCTGCCCCAGTGCCCGCTTCCTCCACCGGTACAGGGGTGCCACCATGGTGGGTCAGGGTACCCATGGCGGGGACCAGGCATCACGCAAGCAGGGGCAGCAGTAAAACAGTGCAGCTTGTGAAAGTTAAGCAGCTTTCCTGACTTTAACACTCTGCAAAGGTGGCCTAGGAAGGAAAAGCAATTTTCTGGTTGTGTTTCTTTGTGCTACATAAAAGGGGGCCAAGAATGTTCATGAGCCTCTTTCAAACCTTCTGCTTTCTCCACAGTGTTTCAAGCAACAGAGGGGAAAGATGATTATTTTAGCTACTCCTACTGAAAAACCAAGTGGTTGTTACTAAGAACATGCAGTGTATATTGGGTGTTTTGTGTATTTTCCTCACCCCTTCCCTAACTCCCAGAGACAAGGCGAAGAGCTGTCTCTGCACACCCCGGCTGCTCCTTTAAGAGCCAAGACATTTCTGTTGCCTCCAGGGAAATACAGTGAAGAGCAGACTTCGTACCACTGGTATTTCTGATTTTACAAAGACAGAAGGACATTTGCAAGCTTTTCTCATTTATCACAAGGGAGCAGAAAGGATTAAAAACATGGATCTGTTTTCTCCTCCCGTTACTTTTAATAGTATCTCAGCCCTCGAACCTGTTTATGTGTACATGGGCAGCCTAACCTGCCATACGTTAAAGGACACCTTGGAGGTACAGGCCCGTTGGATCAGTGATCTGGGGAAACAACCTGGCAGTGACAGCACAGAAGGTGTCCTGGGCTTTGAGCAAGCATGGGAGGGAAGGACACAGGACCAAAAAAACATCTGGGCCCATTTTCTCCCCCCATCCCACGTGCCTGCTGGCACACAAAGCCCAGCCCTCCCTCTCCAGTAAGCATTGCCTTGTGAAACATCCAGACCCCAGCTGAGACGACCTTCAAATATGACTATATGACTATATTTTGTATACTATCTTTCATAAAGCAGATTATTATTTTTCTGGCAACTCACTCATGAGCTACTGAGCAATGGGCAGGTTTTCCTCTTTGATGGTAAGAGCCTTACATTTACGACACAGGCATATCGATTGCATCTCTGTAGCACCCAAATTCAGTTCTTTTAATAGAGGTTTTTTTGTTGTTGTTTTCCCCAGCAGACCAAGAACATCTCTTTTAAAATATATCTAGCTTGTTTAGTATCATGGATGGTCTATTTCTCCGGCAGTAAAGTATCCACTCTGTCATCAGGTTCTGAGTTGAAATCAATCCAGAAATACAATGTTAGTTCAATAATGACCCACTTCAGCAGAATAAATCATTGCTTACCTCACCGCAAGCGCAGCTTGTGCTGCACCCACTCATCTATTTGGAACCCATTATTCCCTATAATCAACAGCGTGGCTGTTCGGGGGGCTACTCTCCTCCCTTTCTACACAGGAATACACATGATCTCACCCGCTCCCTTTTAAGTGCCTGTGGATATTTGATGCTCAGCTGCAAGGGTCGCATAATGGAGGCAATGCATCTTCAGTGAAGAAAAATGACAGAATAAGACGACTAAACCAATTCATCACTTAATGCAAAGCGTTATTATGCTGCAACCAGAGCATTGCAGCGGGATTGATTACAAACAAGATGACACCTCCCTATGGACTGTCTGCTATATTATCATAAATAAATACCCATTCATTTTAGAGTCTGTATTACTGCAGAGGATAGATTATACCTCAGGTACACAGTAAATATCCCATTGAGTACAATGTCCCTTCCTCGCCAACAAATGAGTTTTGTCTCACATAATACAGTTTCATAAACAAGATAAGGGAACAAAGAAACACCAAGAGATGGAGAGATCTGCAAAAAGCTCAACTGATATTAAGGAGCTATTTCCATGAAGGACATGCTAAAAATTCAGTGACTCGCAGTCAGAGGGGAGTCAAGGAGGGGAGGCAGCCGCAGAAGGCTCATCCTTGCTCCTGAAAGGGAGCAAGCCCTAAAAAGCTTCCTGAGTCCTCCAGATGTCACTGAGACAAAAGCAAACCCTTCTGGTTTCAAACATCTAGCAAAACTCTAGCGGGTCATGCTAACCAGCTCCAGTCAGGCATGTCACAGCATTTGGCAAAATGAAATAAGGGCAGTTTAAAAGGCTGTATACTGAAAAGTGAACAGCCTGGGAGAAATCTGGCTTGTCCTTACCTCCTTCTCACCTCTGCCTGCAGAGCTGTCATCTCCAGGGGCAGCTGGAATGCTCTCTGCCCTGCACATCCCAGGCACCTCCTGTTTCCCCCAGCCACCACCCAGGCAAGACACGGATGCTCAAATGTTGGGCCACAGCTTGGCAAGAACAAGAAGAGCTATTTAAAAGAAGGCTGTGCCAAATATGCATTATTGACCATTTCTCTTATTTACCCCAGGGGTTTTAAGCACTCTGCACCCAGGGGACGGTATTTTAAGCCAACAGCAAAAGCACTGCCATCAACCTAACTCTCAGTGCCTGCACTTGGGTCAGAGCAAGGCTACTCCTGCAACCCCGCAGCTTCAGCAGCTGTCTGCTCACATACTTTGGCTGCAAAAAGAAATACCTTCTTTCCACCTCCATCCTACTCAGTTGGCCTCCAGTGGTTTGTGAGGACTGAGGGTTATTTATGCAATGCTCTGCCAGCCTCACACAGATCATGACAGCCCCTGAAAGATCCTCACCTAGATGAAGCATTTTGCACTACACCTGATGCTCATGCCTTTCATCCCTCCTTCTCCAACTGAAGAAGTGAAAACGTTTGAGATGCTTTCGACTTTGGATTTGTCAAAAAAGAGAAAATCCTCAACCTTCCCACACCTTCTACAAAACAAATAAGAAATTGTCCCATTTCACAGATAGGAGAGGTTGAGGAGGCTGAAAGAGGCTGAAAAAACAGCCAACAGATTGGAGACCGATAGAACTGAAGAAGTTGTGGAAAAGCAAAGGAATCATCCAGATTTGCAGCTGCCGAAGCCTGTGCCTTGCTGTCGTTCTCCAGGGAGGCCTCACACATGCAGGAGAACAGTTTTGAAAAGCAACAGTATTGTTTGCTAATGTCGGTAGCAGAATATAAAGTGGAAACAAAAGCAGTATTTTTCTTCCATTCTCCATCCTCTCCTTTTTCCTTCGGTTCAGTGGCAGAGAAACACTTCCCTATGCAGGCACAGAAAAAGCGAAGATAATCAGGCAATTTTCCATCTCCAATCAAAATGGCAACTTTCCCTTTGATTATAAATTCCAAATAAAATGAATATTGTCCCGTTTCCTTTGAATGCTTTATAAAAAGCAATTGTCATTTTTCAGTTGTGTCTGCTGGCTTCCTCCCTACAAATTATTTTCACTCCAGGCCTTTCCAGGCGTGTTTCGTAAAAGCATTAACTGATATTCATCTGACACGGAGCAGCTCTTTCCATTTCTCTTTCAGTTTAACAGAATTCTACGGACCGCGGTGAGGACGATTTTGAGCCACCACACTATTTCGTATACCCTCAGTCTCTTTTTTCTGTGTGAAGGAACCCCATTATGGAAAGATGAGGTATAAAACCCTTTAGTTCTTCCTTCAAGCGGGGCACGTCCTTCCAGCCCACAGCTGGTATCTGGGGCTCTGTTATGCCCTTACCATGATTAAAGAGGAGAGAAGAGGCAAGTTCAGAGCTTGCATGGCTCACTGCACTACTGTGGAAAGTCCCCCTGCAGCTCTTCCACGCTAATGAAAGCGGAATGGGAAAATTTTGCTAAGTAGCTAATATGGGAACAGAGACAAATTGTAGTAAAACAAAATAAAAGTGCTTTGTGTCCCTACATGCACCTCAGAAATAGCCACAAAGTTTCCATTAGATCAAGGATTTTGCTTGCATCCTAGTAAACAAAAAAATATAATAAAGCTGCCACACTTCATTGCTAGGTCTGCAAGTGTCATACTGAGGGATTCAAACCTGTCCCCCACTCCACCAAGGGGGGAGCAGAGCTGCTCAAGAAATCAATTATATCAGACATGCAAGGGGGTGTAATTCCAGCATATAAGTCCCACCCAAGGCCTTACTGAATGCATAGGACCACTTGTTACATTTGCATCCAGGTGGCAGTGTTGACTGTTTCCAAATTTCATGGTATTTAAGTATCAGGAGATCAAAGGGAGCTCAATGAGACCAGCTCACCCCCTTCCTACGTATATCAGCCAGGACCAAAGTCACAAGAAAATAACAAACAACACACCACAAATGCTCTCTGCTCTGCACCCAGGGCCGACGTATGGCACTGCGGGAGGGTTGCACAAACAGGCCACGGTCAGGCCAGGAGAGATGTGACGCCCAGGTGGGACCTGAGAAGAGGGTCCAAGCAGCCCACTTGCCTCACTCTCACGAGCATCTCTCCCTGTTGGCAAGTCACCCTGCAACCCAGGAGGTCACTGCTGTGGCACCCTCACCCCTGGGGCAAGCTGAGTCATCCTCAGGGAGTGAGGACACTGGGTTTTTACCTTACCTTTGCATGAGGATATCAGTGTAATGCACAAGGGTACATGCATGTCATCCTTTGGCAGGGGGGCAGAAAAAGGCCATGCAGTAAAATAAAGGCAGATCTGGCACGGCAGTGTGTTTATATGCTCCATTGCCTGCCAAACCAAAAAGCAGCAATATTCCCAGTGTAGCAAAGTCCAGCTCTCAACACTCTCTTCCAAGATAAAATCTTTAAGAAAGCAAATTTTGTAATTTCCAGGACATCTGTGATGCTAAACCCACACCAGAACGTAAATAAAAAGTAGCAAAAGTCAGACTTGCCTTGTTTTCAGCTCTGCCTAAAGCACTATTATTAGTGCCATAACTAGCTGTCTGAAATATCCTTAGAACTGACTAAAATCCTGGAGAAAAAGGAGGAGGAAGAATGGCATTACGCCACACAAGAAACATTTCTTCTTTCCAGCTAAGACAACACAAACACAGAGGCTAATGTAGCCAGAAAAACCACCCATTGCACGCTCTCATTTCTTTGTAGTCTATTCATCCTGAAAGCTTCATTAAAGGCTTAATTAAAACTCTCCACAACCCAGAAAGAAATATTTTTTAAAAGAAACTCCAGAAACTAGATGAAAATTGTTCCTTCACTGCAGTCAGTGGACTTTTTCTTATTTGCCATTATTTTTGGTCTCTGCCCTGAGAAAAAGAAGATTAAAGCACACTCAACCCTACCACCTGCACTTTGCAAAGGAAAGGACAGATGAAGGCGAGATGGCCACCAGCCTCCCGTGCCTTGCTTAGAAAGGGCTCTCAGAGACTTAATTTTCCCAAGCAACACTGAATGTCTCTTGCAAACTCTAGGGGGATAAAGAAGAGGAAAACGTCTTTATTTTGGATGTAATTGAAAATATGTTTTTTAGTCATTTACACACCCTCTCCAAAAACTTGCCTTTTTTTTTTTTCCCTAATTTAATCACCCATTCCACCACTTTCTGAAAATCTCTGTATAGACAGTGACATCTAGTGTAGGAAAACTGAACTTGTGTAGACACAGGGCTGCACCTGCAAGAGCTAAGATGGGGATTTGGAAATGCTGGAACAGATATCACCAAGGGTCACTTGCAAACAAGGCTGAATTACAACCTAGCAGAAACTCATTTACTCACCTAGCTACAAAAATCAACTGCTTGCAAGGCACTGCATTTCACTTGCCTGGAAAAAAGAATACATTTGAAAGCAAGGCTGAGTTCACAGGACATTTCTGATTGCCGGAGGGGCTGCCAAGCACCAGCTGAAGCCCACCAATATGTGGAAGGAGGAGACAGCAGACCCTGTCCTTATACCTGCGACAGGTACATCTGCAGCTGCTGTGGTGCCAAAATGCTTGATGGCAACCCTGGCCTTTGCATCCTGGACAGCATAATGAATCCTCTGTCCCCATGACTGCAATTATTGGAGCTAATTCTGGGGAGGAAGCAGCCTGGGATAACTTGATCAGCTGCTGCAGAGGGACAAGAACCTGAGTGTTTCTCATTGCTGCCATTAAAAAGCCATGTCCCTTGCGGCGAGCGAGGAAAGCAAGCAGCCAACTCAACGTGAGTGATAGAGCAAGCTTCAGTTTTATTTTTAAGTCACAGCGCTTTTATATGCTCTTGTAAACAAGCTTCAACAATTACTTCATACGGATTGCGACACCTCCTTAACGAACAGTCTATTTCTGTACTTCGTGCCTAAACTCCTTGTTGTTTGTCGGATGCTCTCAAGGCCGAGAGACATCCCTGCCTTTCTTCTTTGCTCTCAAGGCCGAGATATCTCTCGCCTTTCTTCCTCCTCCTGGTGACTTGCAGATTCTCTGTAATTTCCCATCATCGGGTCTGATCTCTGTAATTTTCCATCAGCGGGTCTGACACTGGGTCTGTAGTCAAGCTAATTCCATCGCGTACCTATAATCCTCCAGCCCGCTTTCTATCTCAAACAACTTATCAGGGGACCCGCATGTGGATTCAAGCCTATAGTTTCCCACATTTCCCCCTTTTTCTTTTATTCCTTGAGAAAGGAACACGGCACTCATACTTCTTTCCATCATTCGTCGCATACATTGCGATATACAAGGAACACACATTAATACAATGATAAACAGTATAAATATCATTAGTCCCATCTGCAAAATACTCTTAATCCAATTGCCAATGCCCCATCCATTAAACAAGCTGTTAAACCAATGCCATGGATCATCCTCCCTAAGTTCTGAGACCCTCCTTCTTAAGCTCTCAATACTTGCATGTATTGATTCCGAATGATCTGATAGATTCATGCAACACATCCCTTCAAACTCAGCACACCCATGTCCTTGGGCTAAAAGCAAAAAATCTATGGCTGCGCGGTTTTGCAGCGTAGCGTGTCTTACAGAGCCTACATCTAGTAATAAGTCAGATAACGCCTTTGATGTGGCATTTGTTTGCTTAGCTAGCCAACACCCTAGCTTGTTTAATGTCGTGAGGCTTTGAGCAACACCAACTCCAGGAGCCAAGAAGGAAGCAGCTATGATCTTTGCCGGATTCCAAAACTCAGCTGTAGAGTCACAGCTGTTCTCAAACTTATGAGTGCTCCTTTTGCTTCTCATCTTTCTATAATGTTGATAAATCATTGAAGTGTTAGGAGTAAGAAGTGTTAGGCGACCTATAGAGCAAGGCCCTCCCTTTATATGTGACGGGATGCCAGGCCAAGCCCGGTCTCCACAAATTAAAAACAAACCTGCAGGTAGCGCAATAGGCATATTGCTAGAGCGTGAGATATTTGCAGAGGTGTAGTTACACCAAGCAGTGGCATTTTTATATACACTTAGGGTGGCATTCACAGGCCAAGAAAGAGACTGGTTTCGTTCCGTATAATTAAAGTATAAGCAAGCATCCATTGACAAAGAACCCAATAGCTCAAGCTCTTGCGGCTCGAGATTAGTTTGAGGGCGATGGACTGCCCAACCGTCCCAATTATTCACACAATTCTGGGGAGTATCACAAAGGCTCCCTAAGTGTGGTGTATTTTGTGGTATCACTAGCGTCCAATTATCAACCGGTACTCCAACCCAACAGGTGGAGAGGGGATTTCCTGGCGATGACAATGATAGGCAGATGGAATCTTGGCCTGTTAGATTTGCCAGGGTAACCCATACATTCTGTTTGGGCTGGGGCGGTATGTACATGCCCTCGGTGATTCTTATCACGATACTTATGATGACTAACGGGAGTACTATTGATTTGTCTAATCCAGTCAAGGGTGTGCAATTCATATCGTCTAGAACCCTCTATTTCGTGGCCTGCGATAATTAAAACCTTATGTGTCTGTAATGGGTGATAGTAGCAACTGTCACACCACCCCCTAGCTCGATGGGTTCTTACCCACCCGCGCTGTTGACAGCTATGACACTCTCTTAGTACCCAGGGTCGGCACTTATTACATTGGGGACATTCTATCCGTATCCTGGCTACCTCTACCGGTGCAGTCATACGTCTTCACTGTCTCCTGTCACTTCGCAGATTTCGTTCTTCTGTTCGTTAGGCATAGCCTTTACCCATCTACTGGGTATCCATCTTGGACCTGTGGGGGTAAGCACACACATGTAACCTCGACCAAAGTATTTGACTTCTACGGGCCCTTGCCATAGACCAGTGGAAGGGTCTCGATACTTTACCATTACTGCCTGTCTTGATTCCTTCCTACCGTCATTCCCATGCACCCACGCAGGAGGGTTATCGTGTTCTGCAAATATGCACAAGTGATTTAATACAAACAAAACTTTTGCGAGCCGTTCTTGTACATCTTTTACGTCTCGAAATTTGTTTAGATATTGTTTTAGAGTCTGGTGCGCCCTCTCAATTATTGCTTGCCCTGTGGGTGAATGCGGAATGCCCGTGAGATGGCGTACCCCCCATGCCTGTAAAAATTTCCTAACCTTCTGACTACAGTATGCTGACCCATTGTCTGTCTTAACCTGTGTTGGAGTTCCCATTACAGCAAAACAGACTGTTAAATGACGTATAACATGGACAGCCTTTTCCCCTGACTGTGCTGTTGCCCATAAAAACTTGCTATAAGTATCGATAGTAACATGAACATATTTTAGTTTCCCAAATTCTGACACATGCGTAACGTCCATTTGCCATATTTCCCTGGCCTGAAGGCCTCTGGGATTAACTCCTAGCCCTATGCCTGGTCCGTGATGGCTGCAGGTAGGGCAGGCTCGTACGATTCCCCGGGCTTCTTCCAAGGTGACTTGAAATTGTTTCTTTAAACCTCTTGCGTTCTGGTGAAAGGTTTGGTGAGATTCTCGTGCTTTAGCGAATTCGCTCACTGGCGCCGTAATGGCGACGAGCTTGTCAGCGCGATCATTTCCTTCCCCCAAACCTTCTGTCCACTGGTGGCTTCGTATGTGAATAATACAATATGGCAATGTTCGTTGTTTAATGGCGGATTGAAGCTGTCTTAGGAGTTCAAATAACAGTGGGTTTTGTACTTCTTTTAAACGTGCATCTTCGATGCGGTTAACAATTCCAGCCACGTAAAAAGAGTCAGTTACCACGTTCAACGCTTTCATCATCCAGCGGGAAAATGTCCATACTACAGCGGCTAGCTCCAACGTCTGTAAAGAGTCACATGGCTCGGCATGTATTAATTGATATTTCCATTGACCGTCTTCATGCCATGTCGCTGCTGCTCTCCTGGAACGTTTACCAGCATCCGTATAGACAGTCACTGCTTCTATTATGGGTACTGCTTTGCGTTTCGGCCTTTCCATCCAGCTGTTATTGCTGATCCATTTAAGAACGGGAGCTTTTATTGATTCCAGTTTGATTTCTATTGCTTCTGTTAATAAGCTTGATTGTAGCGCTGGGGAATTCCTCAGCCACCACTCCAGATCCTCTCGCTTTACTGGTAGGTAGATAGTATGTGGCTCTGCTCCTATTATTTGAAGGATACGAGACCGACCTTTTTTAATTATCTCTGCCAATTCTTCCGTCTTTTCTTGAATCGTTGTCCTCGGCTGTAGGCTTGTAAATATCCATTCCAACACCCTTATCTTCTCCCCCTTTTTCTTTTTGCACTGAGTAAGTGCACCCAAAATGTGAGTAGAACCATGGAGTATGGTGAGATCGATGGGGAGATCAGGGTCTAGCCGGTCTACTGCTCTCTGAACGATCTCGGAGCTAAGACGTTGTATCATAGAGGTTTGTTCGGCAGTCGGTCGGACCGGCGCGGCAGGGTCAGTGCCCTTTAACATAGGGCGAAGAACCTCCAAGTCATCATTAGTGATTCCGGCTACTGGCCGTAGCCATTGTAAGTCTCCTAACAGCCGTTGAGCATCAGTGAGGGTTTTAATTGCTGTGTGTAACGTAAGTTTCTGTGGACTTACTTGAGAGTCACTGATGCGCCATCCGAGGTATTTCCATACTGGCGAACGTTGAACCTTCTCTGCTGCGATTACTAGGTCGTGTAGCTGGAGCTGTTGCTGTAAATATAATTCTTGCTGTGCCGAGAAGGGTTGTTGTTGCGCGAACAAGATGTCATCCATGTAATGGTAAATTATAGTGTCCGGCCATTGCTGCCGCACATTTTTTAATGCAGCATCTACGAAAAGTTGACACAGAGTAGGGCTATTCTTCATGCCTTGTGGCAATACTGTCCATTCGAAACGTAAGTCAGGACCCTCTCTGTTGATTGCTGGTAACGTAAATGCAAATCGCTGGGTATCCTGAGGATGCAGCTTTATAGTAAAGAAGCAGTCCTTTAAGTCAATAATTAGCAAATGCCAACCAGCTGGTAACATGGCTGGATTTGGAAGGCCAGGCTGTAAAGCCCCCATCGCTTGCATTTGCTGATTTACTGCCCGTAAATCATGTAACAGCCTGTATTTCCCTGACTTTTTCTTGATAACAAAAATAGGGGTGTTCCAGGGGCTTGTCGACGGTCGGAGATGTCCTTGATCTAACTGTTCTTTTATTAATATATGGGCTTGCTGTAGACTTTCCCGTTTGAGCGGCCACTGCCCGACCCATACTGGCTCTTCTGTGAGCCAAGTCAGTGGGATTGGGAAAGTCCGTGCGGCAGTGACCGCACCCGAAAAGGGGCGCCAGCTGATGCAGGGGAATCAGTGGTAAGTATCACGCCCAATTGATTCAGCACATCTCGCCCAATCAAAGCATGGACTCCTGCCGGCAACGGCATAACTGTGATGTATAAAGAGGCCACTCGGCCGTCGATAGTTATTTTAACTCGTTGTTGGCTGCGTTGAACTGGTGCTGTGCCCCCTACCCCTGCTACTCCGTCGACTGCGTTCCTCAGTGGCCATTGAGGAGGCCACTGGTTTCGTGCCACAATGGTAATGTCAGCTCCCGTGTCCAGCAGGGCAGAAAGCCTCTGGCTCTCATTACCATGGGTGATCACTACACTGGTAAGGGGTCTTTCAGTCAGAGACAGAGTCAGGAAAGCAAGCCCCCCAGTGGATCCAAAGCCTTCTGTTCCTCTAGCGCTGGTACCATCTGACACTAACGGCTGTGCCAGCTGTTGTATCGGCACCAGCTGTGCGAGTCTGCTGCCTTTTGGTATATATATAGGGGGAAAGGCAGTCTGTACCACGATACAAATTTCTCCTTCATAATCACAGTCTATAACTCCAGGCAGAATAAACAGTCCTTGCAAGCCACTTAATGACCGTCCAAATAGCAACGCTCCACACGCTTGCCCATCGATTATCAATGGGCCCTTTATTCCTGTCCTGATCTTCTGTGGACGAGTGTCTATCAAAGTGACATCTACTGCTGTTGCCAAGTCCAAGCCGAGGCTTCCGCTGGTAGCGGGTTGCAAATTGGAAGCTGGCCGGAGCTGCTCGGCACGACTGGTGGTGTGGTGACGGAGTGCTGAGAAGTCACTGGAGCCGCGATTGGTGTCTGCGCGCTGCGACCCCGGGCGCTCAGCTTCCCGTTTCCCGAACGCCGGCAGGCAGTGGTATTGTGGCTTTGAGCTTGGCAGTGTTTACACCATAAGTTAGCTTCCCTGCACTGTCTCTTCATGTGTCCTGCTTTTCCGCAGCGGAAGCATCTAAAAGTAGCTGGCCCTCTGTTAGGGTTTTTAGCTAGACCCAATGGGGCGAGAGCGGCACAAACTTGTTGTTGAACCTGTAGCATTCCCTGCCCAACTTCCCTCAGTGCCTCAACTAACATAGCTTGAGGACCGGTAGGTACTCGACTCATGCGTTCAAGCATCACCTCAATGCCTGCGTCTAGGGGAAGTGTAATTAAAATACTTTTAGTAGCTTGGTTGGAGTTTTCCATAACACATTGACGCAGCAATGGGCCCTTCATAAACTCAGGTAAGTCGGTACGATCTAACGCTTCTGTAACTCGATCCACAAATGTGGCAAAAAGCTCTTCCCTCCCTTGCTTAATCGACATGTAAGAAGGGGTGATTGGTGCTGTTTTGACGCGCTGTAAGGCGTCCCTTGCTAGCCTCATTGATTCTCTTAATACATCAGGGCCTGTCTGCATTTGCATGTCTAGAGACGAGAAGGGTCCTGTTCCCATAAGTTGTTCTACTATTACTCCTGCTAGCGGATCGTTTTGCTGGCGCTGGGTGTTTGCCGATCTATCGCATAGGGCGTGCCAGTGAGCCTGCCATAAAAGCTGCTGCGACTGTGTCAGTATGAACTTCATAATGTTTTTAATATCCTCGGGACAAAGCAGCCCGCTTCCCCAAATGTAATTTAGCATCTGTCTGGTCGGCTCACTGTGTACACCCGATTCGCTGACCGTACTTCTCAGCTGGTTCAAGATTTTCCAATCAAGAGGAGTATGGTGTGCGAATAAATTTTGATTGTTAGCAGGGTCCGGTTGATAGATGACAGGGAAAGCCTGAACCAACAAGTCGGCGGTCTCTAGGTCCCCATTTTGTAATGCCTCAAACCCGATTTTCCGCCAGTCAACTCGGCTGCGCACACTAGGCACAGAACGGTGACTAGACGGGGTGCTCGGCTTATTTTCCTCCACCGGAGAAACTACATCACATAAATTTTCAATATCTTCACCTCCCTTTCCCAAGCTTATTCCTTCTCCGCTAGTTTCTACAGATCCACCAGGAGGAGGAGGAGGGGGAGGAGGAGGAATAAGGGGCTTTCGAGGTACGGTAACTGGGATCCCCGAGAAGGGAGGCGAAGGATAGCCTAAGCCAATTCCAATCTTTCCAGCATTGGGGTCACAATTGTCTAGCCGATCAGAGGCGGCTGTTGCTAATCTTTTTTCAGTTTTATATTTTTTCATACAGTTAATAACTTCCCGCCAAGGTTTCATTAGCTTTTTCGCTGTTTTATCGTCATCTATCACCAAGTCCCACAAACAATCACCATAAGCTCTCCACTCCTCTACTTCAAAGATCGACTCCGGTTCTTTAAAGAACCCTTTCGCTTTACCCACTGCAACTAGCCCTGACAAGTCTTTTAACTGACTTACTCCCCGCTTTTCTAAAAAGCGCTTTAATAATTCAAAAGCTACCTCGACCTCCATCGCCCGATGTGAGGATAAATCAGCGTCGTTTGTACGGCTCTCGCTCCCGGGTTAGCTTCAACTGCGGAAAGCGGATCCCCTCTTGAATTCCGAGGTTGGATCCAGGCCGGAGGGTCGGAACGTATCAAAAATGATGCATAAATCGACTCCTCTTTTGCCCCCTGGCCGCCGTCTGCCAGTGCGTCTCCGTCTCTCGCTGCCGCATCAGAAATAGTCCTTTTCAGGTCCCTGTTCGGGCGCCAGTTGCGGCGAGCGAGGAAAGCAAGCAGCCAACTCAACGTGAGTGATAGAGCAAGCTTCAGTTTTATTTTTAAGTCACAGCGCTTTTATATGCTCTTGTAAACAAGCTTCAACAATTACTTCATACGGATTGCGACACCTCCTTAACGAACAGTCTATTTCTGTACTTCGTGCCTAAACTCCTTGTTGTTTGTCGGATGCTCTCAAGGCCGAGAGACATCCCTGCCTTTCTTCTTTGCTCTCAAGGCCGAGATATCTCTCGCCTTTCTTCCTCCTCCTGGTGACTTGCAGATTCTCTGTAATTTCCCATCATCGGGTCTGATCTCTGTAATTTTCCATCAGCGGGTCTGACACTGGGTCTGTAGTCAAGCTAATTCCATCGCGTACCTATAATCCTCCAGCCCGCTTTCTATCTCAAACAACTTATCAGGGGACCCGCATGTGGATTCAAGCCTATAGTTTCCCACAGTCCCTCTCTACCCCACAGCCACACGAGTCTTCCCAAGCACCCGCCTTGAACCCTGGCATGCAAACAACTCTTAATGAGCCCCATGTCTTTTCTCATGTTGGAAGAAGTATTTCTCTGGCAGCAGAAGCGTATACATTTGGGACTAAGCAGAGCAGTTCAACTGTGAGCTGGGTAATAGGCAACAGTGCTTGGAGGGACTCCGAGGGGGAGTTCAAGCGCTCAGATTCGCAATTATCCTGAACATTGACAGTGGCTCTGCCCTACCTCGTCCACAAGGACTTCCCCCCGAGCCTGACAAGTTAGCAATGGAAACAAGAAACATCCCAGCCCTGCCGCAGGTCCCCCTCATGCAGTGGGAAAGGTCCAGGAGAGGAGAGAGCAGGCTCCCAAAGCTGGCGGGGAGGGCTGGGGTGCAGACAGTGTGCCGACTGCCTGCCTGGGAGCCCACTGCCAAGGCAGCGGACAGCAGAGGTAAAAACCAAACAGTTAGCAATTCCACCTGCAGTGGATGCCTGGTTTGTCACCAACACGACGAGGTGCTCTTACACATCCTATAATCTCCTAGCACTTCAGGGAATGAAAGGGGCTAAGTTTGCAGCCATGGAAAAAAGACACCAGGAATGGGGGGTGGTGGGGTGTTACTGCAAGGAGAGGAACTCTGAAAAGAAGAGGGAGACGAGTCTAAAGAGAAAGAAACAAGCTAAGGGACAGGAGTAACAGTGCAAAATAAAGCAGAAGATACTACAGCTATTCTGAGCGGAATCAATAAAATGTACCTTGCTATCTCTGACATCTGTGCAAACAGGCTGGTGAGCACTGCTGGGGGTCACAGGTGCCTGGAGGTGCTGCTGGCACATCTCTCTCCGATTCAAGAAGCCCATCCACTTTCCAGGGTGAGCCTGGGATCCCCGCATTAGATGAAGGCAGCCCCAAGCACACTCAGGAGGAGCTGACCTGTGGGCAGTGCTGCACTCGTCTCAAAGCGACCTGACAGCAGGAGAGTGGTTGGAAAATGCATAAAACAAACTTCAGCAAATGGTATTTGAAAAACAAATAGCCCCAGGGTCCCAGCATTCCTCACCCAGACCCCCGGGGTCCCAGCCACCCCCTGAACCGCAGCTAAGGCAACATCACCTCTCCCTGCAAGTAGCCCCAGCAGGGTATTGCCACATCATCAGAGCAAAGACATGCAGCACACAGCAGTGGTGCTGCAGACACTGAATAAGCGATATAGCAAACAAAAAGTGATGTCACCCAAAATCATCATCTCGTATTTTATTATTATAAATATATAGCAATTTCTTTTAAATTAAAAGCAAGCTGCTGTGGAGCTCACCATCCGTCTCAGTGGAAGGCACTGAAGGCCTTGGACATAATTTGCTGGAAAAGACAGTGCTTATTAACCAAGGTGTTTTGGAAAAGCCCCTGCTCTGCCATATGCCTGCACATGCAGCTGTGGAATCAGCCCAGCCGTGCTGAGCTCTCCAAGCCATCTTGAGGCCCCAACATCACACAGTTAAAGCAACACAGGGCTCACGCTCACATGCTAAAGCTACAAAAACTGCATACAAAGCTCATTCCATGACCTGAAGCCGATACACGAGCTTGTGGTTTTTTCCCCTTTAAAACAGCCTCAGGCTATGTTTATTTTTCAGTTAAACCCAACTGTTTTCCAGATGAGCAAACATGTGCAGAGCCTGCCTCAGTTTTCTTAAGCGGGGCCAGCCCTGCCCTTTGCCTAACACCTCACCTGGAGATACAGCAGCATTTCATTTATCCCACTTGCCTCAGAAACTAGAAACAGAGCTGGCCTTCGTGTTCACTCTCAGCCACTTAAATTAAGATGACAGCATGGGTGGTAAGGTTTCCTTCAAGAGGAGTGAGGCCATTGCAACTTAGAGTGGTACAACCATGCTGTTTCGTGAGCAGAATCAAACAGTAACTTCCCACGTTTACCAGAAAATTCGGTACTGCAGTTGCAGAAGGTTTGGGGACAACGTGAAGTTGGCTGTGCTACCACCAGCAGCCAGACAGGGTTTTGGTCGGTAGTGGTATACGGGTTTTTCTTCCCACATATGTCTGCCCCCTACTAAACAAAGAATAAGTGCTGCCAGGAGTGCTAAATCTTGACCTCAGGCCAGGATGCCACCCTTTGACAGTGCCCTAGAACCCCCAAGCTGCAATCAAAACCAGACCTTTACTTCGCTAGACTTTGTATCTTGAATGTCACCACAGGAGGGATGCTCAGTTTGGTCACAGTCTTCGAAACAGCTGGCCTTTCCCCTCCAGGATATGTGTTCAAGCCTCACTGGAGTCACTAAAGATCAACCACCCCAGCTATGCTGCACTTGCGTGTTTTTCAGTCTGCAGGTTTGCTCTGTGCCACCCCACTGCATGACCAGGTCACCGAGCTGCCTCCAAGTCACCCTCTGGTCCTCCAACACCGTAAGCCTCAGTGCCCAGGGCTTGTTGTGCACCTTAGGGGGAATTTGCTGCGGTCCTCGACTCGGCTCAGTGGAGGGGAAATGAATTTAGTGTTGAACAAGGTCCTGTTTTCTCAAGGTGAAGGGATGAAGGGGTTTTCACAGGGAAGTCTCTGCTCCCATGTGAAGGGCAAGTTGTTCAAAATTGCCCTTTATCTGTCCAACATACAGAAATCCTGAAATCACCCCAAAATTCTCATCTAGTTTTTTTTTTTGGTTGGTTGGTTCAGGTCTTTTTAGCTGGGATTTTTTTTTTGATACCACATTCTTGGATCTGTTGCACGACTCCTCCCCTGCCCTCACCTTGTCAGCCACCAAGTGCATGACTACTTCATATCGAGAAACTAAGGCTGAAATGTCACATAAACATGCACCTTCAGCAGTAGCTCAAAGGGTCCCGGGCAACTCACCAGCACTTCCACCAACTAGTCAAGAGATAATAAAACCAGTACTGTTTCAGACTATTTGCCACCTTGGAGTACCTCCACCAGCTCTGTAAGTCACCGGCTGCCCAGTCTGTGCCTTACCCCCAGGAGCAGGAGATGGAGGTGGCATCAGCTCAGAAAGCCAGGTCTGAGCTGCGGTGACACAGCAAAGCCCAGGGGGGTAAAGCACCAAAACAGCCAGGCTGAACAGAAGCCCAGGGAGATTGACGTACAGCAATGGAGGGATTCAGTGTTTCCCCTGAAGCCAGCCATGCCAGGCAGAGCAATGCTTTCACGCTGCAGGGATCACCATCTGACCATGCCTTTCTCTTTAAATTGTCTCCTGGACTTAGAGCTACTGAAAGTCTATTACTGAGAGGCCACATCAATCCCTTATCCCTGGATTACAGAGGTAAAATTAGAATTTCTTTCAAACAAATAAACTAGAACATAAAGAATTCAGAAAACCCAGCTGCTCTCTGAGGAAAACAAAAGCAGTTTTGTCCAAACTCCACAGTGTACCTGCAGAGGAAAGAGTACCTCTCCACATGTTGTAAAGGTGTCCTGGAAGGACAAAATCTATTCATAATTAAATCTATTTTTGACACATTACAGGTAGGCAATTCACAGAGGAATTTGCTATTGAATAGGTAGAACATTTTTGCAGGGTGCAAAATTTATTCAAGGCACAGCCCAGGTGGCATTTGTCATGGCTTGTCTGCATTACCTCGGCAGAGCAACCCCTCTGGCACGCAGCTGGTGAGAGGAGACAGCCCAGCTGGATGCTTGGGAAGCTGCCAGGTACCAACCCTTGCCTTCATGGCTGGAGATTAGCAAAACCTTGGCCTTTGCCAGCTCACCTGCCCAGCCCAGGGCATCGGGGCCAGAGTGCTCAGCTACGTGCAACGCGGTGCCCAGGGCAGCTGCAGAAAGAGCGTGAAGCCCAAAACCCCATCAGATGCCCAAAAGGGAGCCCCCCCGTTTGGTGTGTCCAGCAGCACCAAGACCTTCTCAACCTGAATTTTGGGCCCCCCCTCTCCTGCTGAGGCTGGTCAGAGCTGAGCAAAGCCTCCGAGCTGGAGAGACCCAGGGCACCTGGTGGAATAGAGGGAAAAGAACACCCAGAGCCCTACAGGCTGGGTTCCAAAAGCCATCAGGGGGACACACAGCAGTACACCGGCGCTTGCACAACCAGCAGGGCTGGTGACACGGTGCAGAGCTGGGTGACAGCCAGGGCTGGACACCAGCTGGGGAGTGGGAGCTGCCTACAGCCCTGCCTCTGGGGCAGCCCAACCACTGTGCCGCAGCCAAGCACACCCCCGGGGGGAAAGTCCAGCCCCAGGCTTGGCTGCAAGCTCCACTGCTCCTGCCCCTCTTCAATTACAAATTTACTGGCTGGAAACTGATGACTGGCATGTTCCTTTACCAAGAAGCCAAGGTACCATGAAACCGGGGTAATAAAGCATGAAAAACAGAAGTTGCATTTTATTTCCTAAGATGAACATTAACACCATTTTACCTGAGGAGCACAGTGCCCAGCCAAGTATCCTCAGCATCTCCACGTTAAAGACAACAGTTCTCCATCAGTACCCATCACTTTGCTTTTCAAGAGCAGCCCAGACAGCAGCAATGCAGATTAGTACATAAATACCCCAGGTGCGATTTGCACAGCAGCTTCCAAAATACAGTTACTCAGATAGGAACACTCTGGGACTCTGATTATAACTGTTTAGATCAGGCAGGGTGTAAGCATTGCACCACTACCACTTGAAAAAAACAGCTGAGCCTGCTCAAATGGGACCGGCAACAGGACACTGGATGACCTCAAGGGCTTCGACAGCCAGGTGGTGAGATGGTCAGGTCCACAGGCAGTCCCTATTACACTTCACCTCTCACCCTCAAGCATGCTAACAAGCAACACAATCTACACAAGTAACACTCATGCTGAGACAACTGGTGCCCGGCTTTGTTGCAGGCCACACTGCAGCCAGTAGGCAGAGACGCTCACCTTTAAAGCCAGGCAGATATTCTCCACCCAAGACCACAGCTGCCCAGTGCATAAGGGCAGGAGCACAGGAAGTTCTTTCACTGCCCCTTAGCAATGCCAGGTGAGGTTCTATAACAAAATAATTCTAAACTGTACAAAAGCAGAGTTAAAGCTCTCTGGCATGGCCCTTCTCACTCTTCCCCTCTACTCCCAGCTTAGGCTCATCATCCCGGCAAGCTGCAATTTCAGCCCCTGCTTGGAGGTTGTTTTCTTGGTGCAGGAATCAAATGTATGATTTTGCAATCTGCTGAAGAGTGGATCCCAGCCAGACCTCCCTGAGACAGGGAACATGAGGAGAGGGTAGGAAGAAAGGCCTCTACACAGCCTGTCCCCAAAAACTGTGCTTCTTCCAACACAGCAGAAGACACTAAAGCAATCTGAGGTCACACTCCTCCCACGACAGGTCTATTTGCACCTTGAAGGGGAAGGAAAGAAGAAAGGAAAAATGATGCTTACATTAAGAAGATTCTCCTTACCTTGGCCTAAGGTAACCTCACCCCCAAAGTGGTTGCTGGGAAGAAGGCTGCATCTTCTCCCTCTCAGAGCAGGTGGCAAAGAGCGGCATTTGCAAGCCACCTCTGGACGGGGAACATGAATGACCCTGGCACCAGCTGCAATCAATGGTGCTAACAGACAGCCCCAGCCCCACTCCTCCTGCCTCTAAACACCTGTGCTCTGGGAGCTCCACAGGGTCAGCACCTCCACTGATCTAGGCTCCCAAAAAGCATCAATCAAAACCAGTACTGTGCAAATCCCAGGTTCTTCACAGTTCTCACTCCACCTGCCTCCCATTTGCCTCATGCTCCCAGTAGAGGCAGGTGAACCACTCCTGCATCACCAATAATTCGACATACCACTGGGTAAGGGCTGCAGGACCTGCCAGCAGGTCAGGGGGGTGTGGCAGCTCTGCCAGGCCTTGTACACACTGACCTTTCTAGAGTCCTCTGAAAATCATGTTACCGTCTGATAGCTGTTCAGAAGCTACCATCAAAATGCTGATGGTCACATTGACATCCTAAATGGACAACGTGCCCATTTCTGTCTCTCAGAAAACAGACTAAGGGTTGAATGGAAATATTTTCCCCCACGTGCTAAACAGAAATGAATTATCCTTCCCTTCCTCAGCCACAGGCAAGCATGGCAGCACAAGTGGCTGCAGCGCCTCTAAGGAGAGCTATCCACACACCAATTCCCCTCAACGTTGCTAGCATTGCAAAAGGAAATTAAAATGGCTTTGCCCCAAGAAGCTAGGTAGCAGGTCTTTGGAGCATAAATAATTATTCCAAAAATTATTAAGTGTCAGAAAGTAGATTTGAAGAGTTACTGAGCAAGTCAAGCCAAAGGCTGGCTGTTGCATGTAGAAGGCTTAGAAATTTTGATTCAGCAGGCAGATACCTACTTCTAAATACACAGTATTCTATTTAATCATCTGCTCTGCAGTGTCTATTCTGAGATGAAGCAACATGCATGTTTATTTAACGAGATGTCAGAAGTGTCGCTACCATTCCCTCTCCTCCTTAGATGCATGGAAGACTTTACCATCTGCTGCCCAGACTTATTGCTACTCATTTCTCAGGGATACAGATATTGGGTTAAAGTGGAAAATCTCTACTTTCTGAGGTGCTTTAGTCACAGAAATGCTTGAGAAATCAGAGCTGAGTGCTTTGGAAAGCTATTTAAGCTATCTATGGCAACGCTGCCTGTTTTAATCATCCATCCTCTGCCCTGCTGCCACCTCAGGTGAACCCATTTCAGGGCAGCCTCCCTCAAACCTACTCAGATCCCTACGCCTGCCACAGAGTCCTGGCTCCCAGCTTCTTCCCACATGCCCAAAACCAAGGTGAGGCACAGAGGGGAGAGTGGGCAACACTTCCAGCCCCACAGCAGGGCCATAGTGAAGAGGTGAAGGGCTCCCAGGGATGTGGCAGGGCAAAGGGGCATCCCAGGGGTGCCAGGCATCCCATGGGAAAGCAGCCAGCAGCCACCATCCCAGGCGATGGCTTTGCTCGTGGGATAAATAAGAAGGTGCTGGGATGTGCGCACACCATACCATGAGGTTAAACCACCATGCTCGCGGCCATCCATGCTGCGCAGAGGCAAACTGCTGCAGGATTTTTTTCCTATTAATCCATTGTGAAATTTCAGTGATTACTGTCCATCCCCCCAGGATGATAGTTTCCCTTCAGATCACACTTTTTCAAGCTGAAAACACTGGCAGTGTTAGGGCAGCAGTACCAAACGCTGCCCTGACATAGGGACGACCAGCTGGAAGGAGCTGCCTGAGCAAGGAGGTGGAAGGGTCATTATTCTCAGGTCATTATTAATCCCAAGGAAGCGGAGTTTGTGGAAATCACTGTTTCTACTACATGTTGGAAAAACCATTAGTCATATGCGTATTTTTAAATAAGTAACATAGTTCCACTGGGCCTGGGATTTCCACAGCATTGAAAAGGGATTAACAGTCTGCCCACTAACCAGGATGTTTGAAACATCAACATTTCCAGGGTGAGAACAGGTCAAAAAGTTAAGAAAAAAAGGATTTCTTGCTGTCTGTGCAGGCTCTGGCCTGGACCCCTTCTCTCCCCTTGCTCCCTGTGCCGGGCTAGTGGAAACATCAGGCAGATGTGCACAGGATAGCACAGATTGCTTTCCAAAGAAACTTCTTTCCTTCCTCCGACTCACATGTAACTAAAATTAGTTGCATATTCTATGTATTTTCAGAAGGATTTTATTTTCCATGGGCAGGCTGTTAGGACTTTTGAATCATCCCAATAGATATCAGGCAAACACTGATTCATGTTTTGGAGCTAAATCGCCATTCTTCCCAAATCCTGGGGACAAAGCAGTAGGTGTGGAAAAGAGCTTCCTGTATATCCAGTAACTTTTGTTTCTTTCAAAAACACCTTTGTGATTGTCGTCACGCTGGCTTGGTCTCATGTGGCAGAGGAAAGCCAACACCCAAAACAGCAGAGAAAAGCACATTCAGTACAGCTGGGAGCAGGAAACCTCTCCTTTCTCCTCCTCGAAGATCACACAAGGAGGTGGTTTAGCCTAAACCCAGCTACTCATCAGCATAATAAACAGAGTAATAAAGATATCATACCTCCCAGTCATTAGTTACTTAACAACCATGGAGCTCTCTGGGCAGTGAGCAGCTCCCTGAAACCTGCTGGAGCAGGAGGTGGGGAGCAGCGGCCAGGAAGAACAGCAGCCAGCTCTGTGGACAAAGGCTCTTCCCCTGGGGCAGGAGCAGCAGAATGAAGAGCCATCAGGCTAAGAGGCACCTGAATGTCAGGGACTGCCTGACAGGAAACGAGGACATGGAGCTCAGAGACTGGCCCAGCTGCCTCATCTCCTGAGCAGGACCACAAAGTCAGCCAGCAGCTTCCCCGTCACCAAGTCTGCAATCTGTCTGCGGTGTTGTGGCCAATAATGCAACAAAACCCGGCTTACCTACCCCTACGGCCACTGCTGTTACGTAATTTGCCAAATCCCGCCAGAAGCAGCACAGTCATTAGGCCAGGTCATTGATCATTTGGATCGCCAACCACTCTTTCTTTCCAGAAGCGTCGAAGGGGTTGCGAAATCTTCACCGGCAGCTTAGAAAGAGCTTGCAAGTCACCCATAAAGGCAGCCTACAAGTAACTCATCCTGGTGGTGCAAAGAGAAAGACCGAAGTTAAGATCTTCTCCAAAACCTGACTTCTGCTTGCCGGTGGAGCCCGGTCTGTGTTTCTCTTGCCTCTCGCCTCCAGAGCTGGATAAAAACCACCCTGACAGTGGTTTTGAGCAGGGATCGGCTGTTGTGCCCTGCTTCCAGCCCCGCTGGCGAGGGAAAGGCTGAACAAAAGCTGGGTGAGCCGGGGAGGTTCGAAGCAGCCCTGGGTCTGACACCCGGCTACCAGCCCGGCCTGGCTCCCGCTGCAGGGCGCCTGCCTGCCGCGACGTTTTGCCAACCTCGGCAAAACCTCAGTGTTTTGCCAAACACAGAAAATATACATTTCAGAAAAATAAAAATCATGTTCTCACAAGGGGAGATAGCACACGCCCAGCCTGTGCTACCCACCAGGGCGCCGCATCAGTTTAGGCTGAGGAAGCCCAGCTTCCCCCGCCCACACAGGACCCCAGGCACGGGGAGTGGGGGGGTGCACGGGGAGGTGGCTGGCACCCAGCCAAGGGATCCCCAGCTCCCTGCTTTGGGGGCGAGACCCCGGTATAAAAGATCACTCCACCATCACACACACCCACCCCCCAGAGCGCCTCGCTGGCTCCCACGCGAGATGCCACGCGTGGGACAGCCGCGCCGCAGTTCTGGGGACACGGCCGCGTGGGGTGCGAGAAGGGTGCGTCGGGCCGCAGCCCGGCGCCGCTCCCGCGTCGTGCGGCACCACCCCGCGCCCACGCTCCCGCCTTACACGACGGCGTGCGGGAGCCGCGGGATGCTAGTGCCGCGCCACCCCCACCACACGAGTGGGGCAACGCCGCCCCGCCCCACGGCTGAGCCAGCCTGTGGGGGAGGAGGGGAGGAAGGTCACGAAACCACTAACCCGCGCGCCGTGACGTCTGCAGAAACAGAACGAACGTCACCAGCGGAAAACTTCCGCTGGGCGAGACCACTCCACGGCGGCGGGGGGAAAGGGGGGTATGTGCAGCCCCGCCACCCACCCGGAGCAGCGCCACCCCTCCGGGGCAGCGGGAGGCGCCGATCACCCGCGGGCGGGCTCGGTGACCGCCGTGTGTGTGTTGTGTCTGCGTGTCCGTCCGTCCGTCCAGTGTCCCCCCCCGGGTGAGGGTGGTAGGTGCCGGATGTACCGGCCGCGCGGGGCGCCGCCGCTGCCGCCTCTATAAGCGCCGCCGCAGGGGCGGGCGTGGGAGCTACTCCTCGTCCCATCCCGTTGCGCCGTGTCGGTCCTGTCCAGTCCTGCCCTGCCGAGAGCATGTACCAGAGCCCCGCACGCTGCTTGTGCTCCGTGCTACCCGCTCTCTACTGCGCCCCTGCCGCCGCCTCAGCCCCGCTACTGCCGTGGCCCCGCGCTGCCCCGCCGCCCCTCGGCCTCGCCGCCCCGCGGGCACCGGCACCAGCAACACCAGCGGGGGCGGCGCGCGGCCCGCCCGCCCCGGGGGCGCCGCCCCGCGCAGGTGGGTACTGGGGGGGAGCGGGCACCGGACGGAGGCAGCGGGAGGCTCCGGTTAACCGGGACGCTGCGACCGGAACGGAGAAACGCTAGGGTTCTCATCCCCGGGTCAGCCCGTAGCAGCCTGTGTGTGCCCGATCCGTGCCGTGCGGTACCCCAAAAATTGAGCTGATACTCTAGTTTTAAGGCAGTACCCGCGGCTTTTGCTCACGGATCTCAGCAAATGACATCAGCGATGGAACGGCGGGTACTGCCGGGCCCTCGGCCAGGGCTGCGGGGGGACAGGGCTCGTTCTGTGCCCAAATGCAGGCCGGCGGCTCCGAATAAACGCAAACACTCGTGGGGTGACTCTTCCAACTGGGTCGGGGTCTTCACCCTGCTGTCAGAAGCGTACTGTCGGCCGGCTGAACTGTTCTCCTCACGTGTTGTGCTTTGTGTAGGATGTACCTGACTCACGGGGGTTTTTTCCTACTAGAGGCAGCCTGTGGGAAAAGCCCAACTCGTCCTCGGGCAGGCAAAGGCGGTGATGCTATGCCATCAGGTCCCTACTTGCCTGTGCCGTTAAGTATCAATGATTACACCCTGTTCTCCGCTCCCAAAAGGAGACTTGGGAGGCAGTCAGGGTACTGCATGTCCTCGGGTGCTCGCTCTGCCCAGAGCCCGTGTGAGATCGACCCCTTGGCATGCACCCCACTCCCTACCCGCTGACTGGTGACGGGGCTTGGAGCAGGGTGGTGATGCACCCACTGGGCCTCTGCAGTTCAGATACAGCCTTAAGCCATGTCTCTTGACAAGCAGCTTGTCTCTGACTGTGGCTAAAAGCACACACCTGGAGGAGAGGCTCCTGGTGAAAGCTGGGGCAGGGGCCACCTTTGCTCCGGGGTGCTGCTGGTGGGAGATATCTAAGGCTGTGTTACCTGGCATGCAGGAGATCCACTTTCCCTACTGTCCTCAGCTGGGGCTGGGGTGCAGTGTGTTTGTTCCTTGTTGGTGCTATTACAGGCAGGGTCTACAAGCTAGGCTGGGGCAGGGTGCTTCCTTCCTCCTGCTGAAGCCAGGCCAGGATGCCAGAGGGCAGGACTGAAGCTTCATGGAGCTGCAGGGAAGAGGAGCATATGTGCCTGCAAGCTGGCAGAGTCGAGCTCATCATTGGAGCACTCACGAGTAAAAGGGTTTCCAGAGCTTGTGCTAAGTATTGATTCTGTGTATTACTTAGGGCAGAATATGAGGTTCCCTCCTCTTTCTGGTGTTGCATGTCATCTAGGCAGCACCTCCCTCGCTGGAATGAGCTCTCCAAGTCCCCGTATGAGGGTCCATACTCCCCTGTGCGTAAGACTGGCCTGGGTGCCAAAATCGGGGCTCAAGCTCCCAACAGCAGCAACCACCGCTTTGAATGCGGGTGGCCCAGGTCTGCAATCCCACTGCTAGCCCAAACAAGGCTATACATGTAGCATGATACCCCGTAGCATAGGATTTGTCACAGGAGGATGGCATCTGCCAAGTTTCTCCTAGAACTGGGGCTGCAGGGAAGGCATCTCCAGCTGCTGCCGGCTTCCTTGGCTGGGGAGGCTGATGCAAATACAGACCAGGCTGCAGGTGTGGTGGAGCCATACACCTAGCAGTGAAATCCCTGCAGTAACAAGGTGTGTACTCTCAGCCAAAAGCAGTGCTGTGCTGGGAGGTAGGAGATGAAAGGAAGGGAAACCAAAATGCTGCTCACCTTACCCACAAGGTAAGGGCCCTGGTGCTGATATGACACTGCAGCCCCCTGGCCTGCCTGTGTGCTGCAGCCCTCATCTTTGAAGCAAAGTCCTTAAAGTCTGTGACTGCTCGTTGCCTGAGATCCTAGAAGTTCATCTCTTCTGTGCTATTGCTGGATGAAACAAGGACCCTTGAACTTTAAACTTCAGAAGAATAGGGTATGATGAACAGTTTAAATTCCTCCCCCACCCTTACTGTGCTGAGGCACCACCCTTGCTGAGAAGAAGGCTTTTTTTTATTTTAAGCACCTTGAGTAGTAATTGCTGAGCTGACGTTCCCTATTACAACATTGCACCAAGGGAATTGCTTCTGTGTTCACTGTCCACTGCTAAAGTGCAAGCTCAGGAGTCTGCTTGTTCCTCTGCAGGCACCAGCACCACAGTGTCACAGCACCAGCAGCAGACGTTACAGGTCATTTAACTTGGACAGTAAGGATCTCAGAACGGTGACCTTTTCCTTGCGTCACTGCCATGAATGTGTTAAGCATTGCAAAAATATCAAGTGGATTTTGTTTGGAGTTTCAGTGTTCAGGTTGCTGGTCTGGCCCCTGTTGTGCAGAACAATTAAGTCCATGCTGTCATGGTTTCAGCGCTTTCGGGACAAAGATCTTGTGCAGTTCATCAGTCATCTTAAGCTGGAGCCTTCCTGCAGGAGTCCCCCTTCAGCCAAGGACTGCCAAGCCACCTACAACATGCTTGAAAGCTCAGGCCCTCTTTCTCAAAAGAAGACACAAGCTGTTTTTCCTTCCTGGGACACTACTGACTTTAAAAGCTGTCAGATCTGTGTGGCAGCTGGGCTGTAGCACATCCTGTACAAATTAGGCTGTGCCTGACTCCCCATAAAGAGCTGGATACCCCATGACCCCAGGGGTGATGAGACTTAGTACTCTGGATTTGTTTGTGGCTTGGCAGGTGCATGACTGAACTTAGGCTTCAGCCTGCTGTAACAGATGTGAGCTGCTCAGAGCTTTAGGGCTGACTTTTTGCTCCAGATGCATCACACTAGCTTGTCCCTTTCAACATCCTCCCTCTGATTCAGCTCCAGCAATGAGCAGCCTAGGCTCTTGCTGATGGCCTCTTGGAGTAGAATAACTCCCTGTTATTCCTTTGGAAAGCCCTGCATGAGCCATGTTCATCCAAGGCACAGCGGGGTTGTGCAGAAGGCACTACCTCTGCATGGGCTTCCAGCTGCCTGGCTAGTGCTGTGCCAGGAGGGGAGGGCAGGGGTGTGCATTTGGGGGCAGAGCTGTGCTGGGTGTAGGGCTTGTGGCTCTACTCAGCTGCTGATGGCATCAGCAGAAAGCACCGTGTACTTCACTCCGGTTGTAGCACTTAACTATGGGTTGTACCTGCCCCAGAAATAGGCGAGGAGATGTCTGGAGTGTTTGTTAAAAGCTCTGTTGATGTCTTTGGGTTTCTGCATGGCTGCCTGGCAGCTCTGGTGGCATGCAAGCTAGACCCTTCTGTAACTGGTACAGAGCATGCTTTCATTCCTGCTCCCTGTCCCCTCGCAGAAATTTCAGGGCCCTGCTTCCCTCCCTATTAAATGGTGTTTCTTCTACTTCAGCAGTACGTGGCTTCTTGACAAGAATTGTAAACTAAGACAGACTGAAAAAACTGAAATGCTTTAAACACAGTTCCCTAGAAGGGCCTTCACGGTTGTGAGCTCAAGCTCACGTCTCGGTTTGAGGAATTCCTGGTACTTTAACTAAAAGGATGGAGGCAGAGGTGGGAAGAGATGTCCTACATGCAATTTAAATTCCCAGTTTATGATTTTCTTAGAACTGTTCAGAGGCACTATTCCACTGGCTTACACATACAAAACATGTGTTACAGCAAGTCTTTTTTAGTGTCTTTAAGAATACCCATTTTCCTACTGAAAAGGACATGAGGCTTCTGCTACAGGGTCTTTCTTTCTTTTACTCCTTCTGTTTATTGCACTGTTAGAGCTTCCATCTTCCTGCCTTCCCCTCTAGCCAGGTCTGTCACCATCATATGTCTGTCACCAGCTCTTATGATTGGTAATGCTGTAGGTCAGGCTTAGCAAAGGCTGAACATGCAAGTGTGTCGGGTAGCACCCCAAAGCTGCTGCAAGATGTGAGCGTGAGATAAGTCTCTTCAGTTTTTAAGTAACTCAGAGATACAAATAAACTTAAAAACAGCTGTGGGCCAACAGCCATGCAAAACAGAAGTTCTTTTGCTCAAGATTAGATTACCTTTGCAAAATGCATTTGGAATAAATAAGTTGAGACAACAATGAAACTCTGTCAGCATTGCCTCTTGTGCAAGTTGCTGTGGTGCAACTGCTGCCCTTCCTGCCTGTGTTTGAAGGGAAACCAAGTGTGCAGGCATGCTACTTGGGCAGAGCGGGGAAAGGTGCAAACACAGCCTCCTTTCAAGTACTCCCTGTGTGTTGTGGCAAGGGTGGCACTTCAGAGCAAAACCCTCCCCCTGAGAAAGTGTTGGAAGAGATCTTGGGGCATGCATGGCCGTGCTGAGGACTTGCTGCAGAGGTGTGTACAGATGTAAGAATATGATATTCCTACAGAATATCACAAACCCTGTGCAAACTCCTCCACAGCTACCCTGAAGCCTGGCCCTTAACACTGTCTTCTGTGTGTTTGCAGTAAGCAAGACTCGGGGCATTTACAGCTGCAGGGTGCTACTGGTTGTGCTCATGTGAAGTGGGAGAAGGAGGTATTTTATAGCACAGTAGTCATGAGGGCTGCTCTCTGAAAGGGATGGCTCTGCTGCTTGAGCCCTGCTAAGGGAAGAGGGCTGCAGCCACCTCCTGTGCTTAAGCTAAAGGGCAAAACAGAGGGACACACACACGTACCCCACCATGGCAGCTGTGACCCTGTGTGGGATGGGGGGACCTCCCTGCAGGAGATACGGGGGGGGGGGGGGGGTGCTAACTGCTAGCAGGCACTAATGGGGAGAGCTGGGGGTTCTTATTTGGGGGACTGGGAGCAGCTTATTTGCAGGACATGTGCTTAAGATGGCTAAAGGAGCAGGAGGTTGCTGGGGCCTAGGGAGGGCTGCAGGACCGCAGGGTGTGCTGGAAGCTGCTGTGCTGGGGCACAGCGTGAAGGAGTGAGGAGCCGAAGGGATATGGGAGGGTGAGGGGAATGGGCGTAGATGTGTGAAAGGGAGTTGGAGAGACTACCTTCTCCATTCCACATCCTGAGGTCTAAGCCAGCAGAAGCACCTGGTTGCTCCACGCTTGTGAAAATGTTGCTGGTTTTGGGGCAAATGAAGCTGTGATCAGAGATTCCTATTGAATATTAACCTGAGGGAATGAGTCACCCTGCTTGCTGCTCTGCAGGCAGGAGGCCCGCAGCCTGGAGGCATCCCAGGTAGGCACAGGGTACCGGGCTGTGCAGAGTGCTGCCTCCATTAGAGACAAATGCTGCACAAGAAATAAGGAGCAGGCAGTATTTGTCTACCTACTGGGTTCCCTCCTCTGTGAGGAGGGAAAAAGTACACCCTATTCTGTTTCCTAACACCTGTGCAGAAGTTAATCTTAGCCTTGCTATTCTGGATGAAAGACTCATTTCTTCCCTTGGAAGACACCTGCACGATGTCTTAAACCAGACCATTTGCATGCTGCAGAGGTTAGCAGCCCCTGATAATAAGCAAAACACGATGAGACTGCGGACAGAACTAACCCTATCTCTGCATCCTCCTTATCTCAGATTCAGGAACAGGCTTCTGCAGAAACCACAAATTTCTGGCACTGTAACAAGGTTGTATGGCACCAAAGTGGTGAGAAGAGTTGTGGTGGACACCTCTAACACCATTTTTTCATTTCCAGTGTGTTCCATGGGAAACAGCACCAGCCGGCTCTACAGTGCGCTCGCCAAGACACTGACCAGCAGTGCCGTGTCCCAGCACCAGAACTGCCTGGAGCAGCTGGACTTGGCACAGTTGGATCCTATAGACCCAAAGGATTTGCTAGAGGAATGTCAGATTGTTCTGCAGAAAAGGCCACCTCGATTTCAGAGGGACTTTGTGGAGCTGAAGAAAAATGCCACCAGTAACCACCGCCCCATTCGGGTCATGCAGTGGAACATCCTTGCCCAAGGTAGGAGCTGCCTCTTAAGCTCAGGTGTGACCTTGAGATCAAATGCAGCAGTGAAAACCTTTAAATGCAGATGTGTCTATGTAGTTAGGCATGCCTGGGACTGGCAGAGCAAAGGGAGAGAGGTGAATTACCTGAGGCACAGCTGACTGAGGGCTGGAGGGAGAGATTTGCAGTGCTTGAAATTGTGGCTTGCCTTCTGTTCTATAGGAGAGGAAAAAAGCACTCTCCTTGCAAATGTGATGCCAAAGGTAGCTCTGAATGCCTGTCTTAACTGAAGACAGTGTATTCAAAAACTGAGACCCATCATTTTTAGGTAGTTGTTAACCCCCAGAAAGAGACTCTCATCCTTCCCTAAGTTTTATTCTTTGTAAAGCTTCTCTACAGTTTTCTAACTAGTTCATCAGTGAAATGCTGAGGGATTCGGATCTGTTATGGGAATTCTTCCGAATAATTTTAACTTTTTTTTTCTCAGACCCCTAAATCAAGGCTGTAAATTGACTTATGCAACAGCCTCGTCTTGAAATGTTTTGGGGTGGAAAATGCCCCACATAGGGACTGCTGTAACATTCTGCAGTTAAGTCACTCCTATCCCACTGCATCTTTTCTTAGGGTTAAGCTGTGGCAGCCGCATGTGGAGGCACTTGCCACAGTTAGTGACTTTTGGCATGAGGGGGAAGAAGTCTTTAACTTGTATCTGTAAAGGGAACTTTTTTTTGAGAGAGAGACTTTAGTGTTTTGAGAAGGGGTTCTCACACCCATTGGCAAGCCTGGCAGCCTTGAAGTCAGCAGCCACTCCTGAAAAAACCCATCGCTGCATGTAAACTCTCTCTACAGAGAACGCGAAGTGTTGCAAAAGCCTCATGCCGCTTCCCGTTATGACCTCTCGTGCTGTGAGAGACTGCCTGTTCTCGGGCAGGGCTGCAAGCAGCCACTGGCTGCTGCAAGGTGGCAGCTGGCTCCTGAGAGCAGAGCCTTGCCTCTGGCCTCTGCAAAACCCAGAGGAAGACAGCCCAGTTTAGCTATTGGTAACTTCTTTTATTTTTTCTCCCCCTCCCTGCTAATTTCAGCTCTTGGAGAAGGCAAAGACAACTTTGTTCAGTGCCCCATGGAAGCTCTGAAATGGGAAGAGAGGAAGTGCCTCATCCTGGAGGAAATCCTTGCGTACAAGCCTGACATCTTGTGCCTGCAAGAAGTCGACCACTACTTTGACACCTTTGAGCCACTCCTCAGCCGACTTGGCTACCAGTGTACTTTCTTCCCAAAGCCGTGGTCCCCATGCCTAGATGTGGAGAAGAACAATGGGCCGGATGGCTGCGCCTTGTTTTTCCTCAAGGACCGCTTTGAGCTCATCAACAGTGCTAACATCCGGCTAACCGCCATGAAGCTGAAGACCAACCAAGTGGCCATAGCTCAGACGCTGAAGTGCAATGAAACTGGAAGACTGTTCTGCATCGCTGTCACTCACCTGAAAGCCCGTACTGGCTGGGAGAGGTTTCGGTCGGCACAAGGCTGTGATCTCCTCCAGAACCTGAAGAGTATTACCCAAGGTGCAAAGATCCCTCTGATCATCTGCGGAGACTTCAACGCGGAGCCAACCGAGGAGGTCTACAGAGAATTTTCCAACTCCAGCCTCAACTTAAACAGTGCATACAAGCTGCTGAGCCCCGATGGGCAGTCTGAGCCCCCGTACACCACCTGGAAGATCCGGCCTTCAGGAGAGTGCCGGCACACACTGGATTATATCTGGTATTCCCAGCATGCCTTGAATGTGAACTCAGCCCTGGGCTTGCTGACTGAAGAGCAAATTGGGCCCAACAGGCTGCCATCATTCAATTACCCTTCTGATCACCTGTCGCTGGTGTGTGACTTTAGTTTTAATCAAGACCCTGACAGACTGCTGTAATGCATTGGAATGCCACCTGGCGTTGCAGTGTCTTAACTCATCACTATTTTATTTTAGAGAAAACTTTTGAAGCTGGAATCTATTGAAGGATTAGGAAATACTGTTGACAAAATATTATTTTGGGCACTTGGAGTTATGCTTGCTGTTCAGCGCTTGTTAATCTGGAGCCTCCAAGGGAGGAAGAAAGGAGTCTGTGTTCTCATTGTGGTATTCTTGCCATATCGGGGTTTGAAAACCAGAAGGCAAATGAGCTTTATCCTTTCACTAACCCCTGTGTTTAAGGATTTAATCCTCTAATGAATGTGGAGGCCTTAGTATTTAAATCAAACACTTGTGTTTGTAGAGCAACTTGCCCTGACAGCATGCTAATTTTATTTATTTCATGTTAAGTTTGTGCAAGTACCAAAGGGAACGAGGCTCGACTGCTCAGTGAGATTCTCTTAAATCTTTTTCTGTTGCAACATACTAGTGTTATCTCCTCATTTTTATGTGACTCGAGGTGACAATTAAAAGTGAATGGGTAATAGTGGAGTGTGAGGAAGGCCCCCTCCAGTAAGAGCAGGTGAGGAAACAGAGGCTAACTACTCTATGTCATATAGTAATATCCTCACTTTTCCAAATGAATGTGCATGTGTCTATTGCACACATATGGCCTGTAGGTTTGTATACACAGTGAATGTTATCTTTGTCTCTTATGCTTCCTTCCAGAGGATCAGGGAGTATTTCTTCCTCTGCTTCAAGTATTACTTTTTAAAACGGTTTAAATTTGTAGTCTTGTCAATCTTGCTCTTTCAGAAAAGGGCCAATCTTCATTTTGAAAGACTTTTATTCATCTTCAGAATCTAAAGCTACACTGGAACCTCTTAGAAGATAAATTTTTATTTATTGAGAGAAGTTGATGATCCTGCATCTGACTTGAAATCATGAGCAACAATGTTCAGGAGCCTCCCTCTGTCACCAGGGGAACTCTGGCTAAGCACCTAGGCTACAGCAGATCTGTGTTAGTATAGTAACTCTTGTGCATGGAGTGGTGCTCATTGGTATGACACAGGTATTGCATATATGGATTGTAAACATGCCACTATGCCAGAAAGTGAGGTAGGGAGAGAGGAGGGAACAGAAACAGCTAGAGTTGGGCTGACATTTAGATAGCTGGGAAAGATGAGGCAGAGCAAATAAAGCAGTATTTCCATGTAATGTAAGGCCTATAGTAACTCTTAAATGTTCCAGGTGTTTGTTAATAAAAGTCTTCGGGGAAAAAAAAAGTAATGTTTCTGCTACCATCTTTTCCTTTCCCTATCATAAGTAGGTGATCTGTCTTAACTAGTGACTGTTTGACCTTGAAGTCAGTGGTGATGCTACCCATTCCCAACCTCTTTCCCCTGACCCCACAGCCCTCATCTTACAAGCTGGAACAGCTGCTTTGCTTTCATGGCAAATGCTCTTTCTCAAACTTGAAATGCCCAGATTCCACAGCAAGTCTGCAGGGAAGGGAGTTAGCTTTAGCCATGCTAAACTGCTCTCTCCCATACCTAAAGATGAAGCCTGGACTCTCTAGTAATGTAAATATTACTCTTTTCTGACAGCTGTGTGGAGCTACAAACCTGGGCAGTACTGCAAAGCAGGGTGTAAGTCTTCCTCCCTGAGGGCTGCTAAGCATGCCTAGCAGAGCCGGCTCCTCAAAACAGGCAGCTGTGTTTGTCATCTTCTTTTGAAACATCATTTGAAGAGCAAGAGAATGCCACAAGTATGTGCTTTACACAGCCCATAAATTACTGTACTTGTGTTGCTGGTAAGTGAAATAGTGTGTCAACTGGAACTCCCAAATTCCCATGGAAACACACTCTCTTTCAGGCAAGTAAAGTGCTGTGTTGGACAGCGGTAATACACTCTGCACCTGTTCCTGACCCTTGCAGGATAAGGGCAATGATCTGCTTTCAAGCAGAAGAGCTGAGGCCCCTCTAATCAGTCTGGGATGCAGGGCTCCAGCAAGTGTCAGTTGGAAATTCCCCAGACAAAGGATTTTATAACCAAGGAGCCTGACTTTCTTGGTTAATGCTCCTACTGGGCAGAATTTACATAACTACTGCCAGCCAGGGCCTCCTTCAGCTGATATTTCAGAAAAAGCAAATTGTGTCCCTGGAAGCCAGAAGGGGTGGTTCCTTTGGGGGAGATGCTGGGCCAGAGATAAGCCACTCCTAATGCCCCACAGAAAGACAGACCTTTGAGCATCCCCAACGTAAGTATTTCATATCAGCTAGGCTGAGATGGTTTCCTTTCCATGGTCCTGGCTGCCCTCAATTGGTCTCTGAGGGGGTGAGATGCAGTGCTTCTCTTTTAGGGTTGTCGTCTCTTAGGATCTTCCCTCAGAGTCTTTGCAAGGAGGCAAAATAATACAATTGCCCATCAGTGGAGGCATCTAGTCATCTGTAGTCAAACAATTCTTAAAGCAACACCACCACGTAGACCGATTAGATTGACTTATTCAAGGCACCATCTTATTGAGTCAGTTGCTCATCTACCACAAAAAGCCACACCAGAAGCTGGAGTTTCCATTCAGGCCCTTCTGGCAGTTTCTAGAAGAAACTACACTTGCAGTAGAAAGCCTTTGAGAGTAATTATCTTTGAGATAATTACTTTGAGATAATTGAGAGTAATTATCTTTGAGAGTAAAGATAATACTGTACTCAGATCTGTATTTAAAAAAAAAAAAAACGGAACACACAAACCCCAAAACAACTGAAAAACCCACCACCAAAAAAGCCCTTATTTTCCTTTTTACTTTTGCATAAGCAGCTGCATTTTCCTAAGGACAGCTGAGGGTGTCCATCGATGTGGTGTTGTTTCATCACTGCCAGGGCACAGAGCCATAGCACTGATTATGGCAGGCTTTGTTTACCAGCAGTAGCTGAACTATTGCAGATACAAAACTGCCACCATTGCTCTCACAGGGTGATGATAGTTGGTATCGGGATGATTCTTACACCATTGTACTCAGACCCTTGCTTTCAATATTAACTCTCCTACAAAGGAAACCAAATTGTGGAGAAACAGCATGATTTGTATGATACTGCCATCACTTCACAGCTCTTCTGAAGTGGAAAGGGCTGGGATTCTTATTTCAGCCTGGACACGTGACAGCAGATGTTCACTGCTTCATGTCCTTAAAGGGCAATTTTGAAGGCGATGGGAGGGCTGAATAACCAAGAAAAGGCTGGGGACTCTCCCCCTAACAAGGCAATTCTTAATATTATCATACTCAAGAAAATCATACAACCCTGCTACAGCACAATGGTGAACCCTTTCTGCTGTATTTTAATAAAAGGTAGACAAGATGCATAAATTAACTGGTAACTTCCCAATCCGCTTCACCTATTTATTCTAGTACTTGCTAGAAAATGTGTTTTGCAGACAGACTCCTTTGGAAAACTTAAATGAAATATTGCTCTTGCTTTGTTTTATTCAGCAAGAGGCCAGCCTGTAGCACCGAAATGCTTTTGCCTGCCATAAATATCAGTAAGTAAATATTTTTCACAGGAAGCAGCAGGAAGGCTTTTAATTTTTTTTCCTATGTAGCAGTATGACTCTTACAGTAAAAATGTCTTCAAAGCTCCTCTTGTGGCTGTCTGCGTTATAAGCACACCACAGCTTTAAAAAGTCTCAACAGATCCCTTGCTCTAATCTTGAAGAAAAGAGGCATTAGGTTTAGCAGTGGTAGTTTTCCCTCACCCTCAGGCTAGCTGAAGGAAGAAATAACCCACTTCATTTGCTGAAAGGCAGAAGCTGTTGCAAGCTTATTAAAACACTCTCTTAAGAACAATTAGATCAGAATTAGTGTCACTTGGATCTTCTTCCCTTAATAAGCTTAATACCTGCTATTTGAACTATCTCTACAAGGCAGAAATTGATTTTAGCTTGTTCTGGCTGTGGCAATCTTGACATGTAACTGAGATCCCTGCTGCATGTGTCACAGTGCCTAACAACTGAGGCTTCAGGCACCTCTCCACTTTCTCATCAACTCTTGACTGCCTCTGTCTTACTGATCCTTGATCTGCTGAGACGTAATTCTCCAAAGTCCTAAAGTTGATCAAATCAGTTAGCAGATCATCCCATGAGCTCAGCCTTCCCTGCAGCACACTTTATCCGGACCACCTGAGTTGTGTCAAGACACAGAACCCTTTGCTAAGCAAGATGGTCTTTATCCAAATGAGAGTAACAAAACCAGTGGTCTCCGGGGTGGGACTCCCCTTTCAATTTTTCTTGCCACAACGCAGAAATTTTGATATTCAGGTCTTTATCCTGAGTTAAAACTCACAGTTAGACTTTTTCCCTGTGGATTACACAGGATTACCCCATCCCTCCTATGATTTACAATAGTAATTATTTGAAAAATTAAAGTGTTTGTATTTATAGCTGTAAAAGTCTCAATGCCTTCTGTATAAAGCATTCTCACTTCATACTAGAGTTTCATTCTACTCACACATCATGAAAAGTTACTACTTGCCATGGATGAGTTAAGCCTGGACTCTTCTACATGAGCCACCAGATTTAGACGTAAAAGCCAGTCCCGCTTTCACACATGGACAGAATGACAGGTTTTTCAACAGGCTTGCAAAAGACTAGGACTACAGCTCAATACTAACTTCTTCAATGTTTTAGCGTCTCTTTGTCCATTTCAGATGTTACAAAACTGACCAAAGCTCCCTCATGCTGAGGTCACGTCCTCCAACACCACCAGTAAAAGGATTTCTTGCCCACGTAGTAATTATGTCGGCATAAAGCAGCATATTGAAGAGCAAGCTCACAGAGACCTAGAGAATTATTTGAGATTTCCAGTTACAGGTGGGAATCTTGCCCCTCTGACACATAGCTGCAGAAACCCCCAGGGAGAGGCTACCCCTTTTAAGAGACGTGGCTTGTTACCTAGATTACATACCACCTCTGATGAACAAACGGATCTCAGAACAACTCAGAGGAACCGCATGCACACAAAGCAATGCTGAAGAGCTGTGCTTAACCTGAAATCACTACCCAATGGTGACAAAAAGCCTGTCCGTACTTCTACCTAGCAGCTAAATTAAAAAAAAAAAACAGTGAGGAGTATAAAGGCATACATGGAAAAGTTAACAAAACGGGTCTTGTTTGAAACCAGGTTAAGTACCCTTTCCATTTCAGCTACAGCATATCCTCATAAAGACTGAGATTCTTGCAGCACTTAAACGTCTGATAAATGTCCTCTGGCATCTGGTAGCACGTGTGCTGCTCACCGGGTGGCCAGGGGAGAGAGCCAAAGGGCCATTGCCAGTTCTGTGGCAAGATGCAGCACCGAAAGTAACAGCAGCATCTCAAAGCATGGCTGTGAGCCACCTGTCTCACCAGTAGCAGAGCTGTGCACCTCCATTCCTTTCATTTTTGCCATTACACGATGAAGTCTTGGCTCTAACTTAGAGAAGGTCATCAGTTGGAGATCCTTATCTATTTCCAGGAAGATAGTTTGTCCCCATTTGACTTCCAGTGTATCTAAATTAGGTGTCAGAAAGGTCTTAACTACAAATACTCCAGAGATAGACATTTCGTGCTCTGAGATACAGCATCTCTTTTTTATAAATGATCAATTAACAGCCATTTAGAAAAGGACTTCTTACAGAGAAGACTTAAAACTGTGAGGTTTAAAATACTATTACTTTTCTCTCTTGTCTTCTAGCTCCAATTTGTTCTACCTGCCTCTTCTCACACTGCTCCATTTCCCTTTACCCAGAACATTAGTGCCTCTCATACTACCAAATCAGTCATCCCATTGCCCAACTGCCCCATTACCTCCCTTTCTGTCCTGCCTCTTCCTTGGCAACATAAATCCTTTTCCTTCTACATTTCCTCCTGTGAAGGCATCTTTGTCCTCTACCCCAGGCCAGAAACACAGCTCATCTGTAAGAACCTTTGCTTCTTTGGGTTAACTGCTGGTGGAAGGGATTGCTGTCTTCTGCATCACACTTTTTTACCTGCTTCAGTTTCTTCATTCCTTTGTTCTTCAACTCTGCTTCCCTGCTTAGAGCATGAGACAGAAGCCCTTTTTCAGGAGGCTTTCAAAGTTCCCCACAAGCTGGCCTGGCTGCATGGAGCTATTCCCACATTTCTTACCAGTCAAAGGAAAGAATGGGGATTACTGCTAGGACTATAGAGGTAACTCATTTTTCAGTATTAAAAGTTCAAGGGAAAAATAAACTCCAATATAAATATTTTATTTTGGTCTCCTTTAACATTACTGAAGACCTCAGTTCCAGATCTCTGTTAAAATTGCTCCTCCAGGAACAAAGTACTTAGATGGTCATTTAGACAGATTATTTCAAGATGACCCGAGTTCCTGCTCTGAAGACTTTCCGGGGCATCTCACTAGGAACTGAGGATGCCACTGGGCACCTGGCTACCTGCAAGCTGATGTGCTGCTTCTCCAGTAACCATTGTAGTGCCAGTGTGGGCCCCATGAAAACAGGATAAGCTACCCTAAATCTATTTTAAGCCAAACTCTGGCATGTGGACTGCAACTATGGAGCAATTTGTGGACTGTGCTCTCACCCGAGCTTTACCCTGTAGTAAAGTATCATGAAACCCATAACTACAGTGCATTTATAAATGGAAAACCAATTCATATACTTACTTACTTCATCCAGAAAAAGACCTCAAGTCATGTATTTGTGCGGAAGCCAAAATAGTAATAGTTGGAAATGACAACAGCAATAACATCAGAAGGACCAGCAGTATAACTTAGTATTTCTCTTTTTTCACCATTTCTACCTACTAGTACTTTGTACTTGCCCCTGAGGTCATCAGAGAGATTAGTACACTAGAATAGCCACATCTGCTCATTCCTACCTTTCCTTTGCAGTGCAGCCGTAGGAAATTAAGGTGTAGCTGGAGGAATAGTTAGGTCATTCACAGAGCTCTAGAAGTTCTCAGAGTCATTTAAGCAACCCCTTTCTTCTTTGCATTACAACAACTGGGAGCGCACACAAAGTTATCACCTGTTAGACAGAGGGCAATAACTTCTTAAGCTACTCAAGCTATTCCATAGGCACTCATGTGATTAGCCACAATGCAAGAACACTGCGTAAGCTCATCGTCCTGAAAAAGTGTCAGAGAACTAGATCCCTCTCAGAAGTTACCTCAGCAACTAGCTCAAGCTCCTCAGATACTTCAGTGAACAATATTTCAGTATACTGTATGGGAGAGTTGGTCAGCCGTTCAGAGTACCAGAGCAGTGAGGAGTTCCAAACTTCCACACTGTATCAGCTCTCTTAGGCTGAATGCCTGAAGATTTCAAATAAGCAGAAAAGAAGGTTAATAGGTTGAAAATAAAAAATAAAAAGCAGACCAAACACCATTAAATTTCGTTTCTATATTTCAGTAAAACCTACTTGAATACACTTTGAAACAAGAGTACAACAAAATAGAATATACTTCAAATGTTGAATATACAAACTATTATAGTTCATTCTGAACACTGGTACTTCCCTCTTAACTTCAACTAAAGAAAATTTACAGGTTTAGAACTACCTGACAAAAAGCTCATGCTGGGTGTGACCTTTCAAGTGACAGAGTAGAGCTGAAACTGAAATGTATGCGGGGATGTCAAGGCCAGAGTGAGAGACACAGGCATGTTACAGCAGAAGGCGCAAAGCCTGCTGCTATTTTGTCCACAATTAAGAAATTTAGACAGACTTTTAACTACCATACAAAATATTTTACATGTAATTCTATAACAATACTGTGCTAGGTACAAGATTTTTAAAAAATTTGTTTTAATAAAAAAGCTTTACACAAACAAGCCATTAGCTTATTTCAAGACGATAACTGAAAATCAGTCTAAGGCTTTCATTTCGAATCTCCTTAAGCTGTATGATACAAAAATCCCTCTAGGTCTCTGTCTTCTTTTAGAAGCTCTTTAATCTTCTCCTTTATTTCACATTCTACAAGACCTAGTAGCAGAGTTTTTCACATAGCACCAGTTGAATACTGTGGTCACACAGTAATAATTGCTGGTATGCATATAAAATGCATCAAATTTGCCACTTGTAACAATGAGACTTTCCTCTCCCCCTGAAAACTGAAAACCAAGGCAAACCTCTCACACAACTCTCTTTTAGTGTTCCAGGTCTTAGTGTAACTTGGTAACAGGTAACGTAGTGAACTGTTTGGTCCCTTTTCAGTCCCTCTCTTTCCTTCTCCATAGGTTCAGCTGTCTCCCAACTGGAAGAGGCAGTTTTTGTCAGCACATCAATGTGGTTCAATTCCCACTGAAACATGGGAAAATAATTTTTTTTCCAGTATATCTTCAACATATGCATGTTTATTAACATTTCAGAACTCTCCTTTTCGACTTGGTGACCGCATCCACTTCCCTCCCCCAATTCTGTCAGTATATTCAAAACCGTAACAGTCTAGAAGTCCATGCTGGAAGCAACCTACTCTTCATTTCTCGCACGTTATGATTCCTTCTGTTTTCATTGTTACGGGAAGGGCAATAGCTGAGGGTGTGCTAACTACTACTACGTGGGTCACAGTCTTGCTCCCATCTGCTGGCTTCTCTTCTTTTACCAGCTGCAGTGTTTTCACTTCACATTCCTGTTTTAAAGCCGCTGTGTCTGATTTAACTTCTGGACTTTTTATAACTGCACTAATCACCCTGGGAGGAGTCTGGCCAGATGCCTGCTGAGCAGGCACTGATAGTCTCATTACTGGTGTCCCATGAGCTATAGACACTGGGGTTAGTGCTCTAACAGCCAGCGGGGTTCCCACTATGTTAATACTTCCTGACCCCGACAGGCCTGTTTTTGTTTGTAACTGACACTGCGTGAGTTGCGTGGCAGGGATGGTAATGATTTTGGCAGGCTGCATTGTGATTTTGTCTCTGTTCTCCGCAGAGGTTGGCATCACAGTAGGAATTGTCTGGATTACTACCTTTGGAGTTGTTGCTGTGGTTGGACTTGTGTTGGTTATTAACGGCGACCCTGCGTTTACCGACTGTACTGCCACAGTTGAGATTTTCTGTCCCAGAGAGGTCATTACAACAGGCACTTGCATTGCCACACGTACAGTCCTGCAACATAAAGATGTGTGTGTTTAAGCCAAAACACAGGGGACCATTAGAGATGGCAACGGGGATATACAAATCAAGGATTTACAAATTTTTTTAATTAGTTCTTCGGGGGGGGAGGGGGGGAAGAGGAAAAAAGAAAATAAACCACCAAAACAAACAACCAAACACAGAAACAAAAACCGAAACCTTTTCCATATCTAGCAATTTGGAAATTAAGCAGCATTCATATCTCTCTTTTCCCCTCCCTCTCTCTACATAATTTAAAATATACGTGAGGGCAAACGTATTGACAGTTGGCTCTGATCTTATAAATTAGACTTTCATAGTATTCTACCATGTTACACTGCTGCTCGCAAATCAGAAATTATTTCCAACATTTTAAACATACAATGGGAAACTATAAGATAGCTTCCTAAACAAAAAATTGGTTGTCGTTAGCAAATGACAAGCTCAAGCCACATTAATACATACCTGGGAGCTGTCGTTGCTGGGACAGTAGTAGTGGTAGTTGAGGGACGAGATGACGATGTGTCATGCGCTGGTGAGGCAATATTCACAACTCTGGTGACTGCTTTTTCTGTTCTAGTACAGCTTAACTGAGAGGAATTTTTTCCTCCATGTGCAGACGTTGCTGCTTTTAAAAGGTTTTCTGCAGATAAAGACACTCTTTCCAATGACTTCTCATCTGTAGGCATTGACAAATCTTCACTGCAGGACTCGCTTTTGTCATCATCTATGACAACTATATTTTTTGGCATCTCCTTAAACTGATACACAAGCCTCTGTCCCTCAACTTTCGCAAGGATTCCTCTTTGATAGTAGTATCTGCAAGAAAAGTACAATGAAGTAGTAACCAACATAGTGACAGATTTTTTTTTACAAAAAAACTCATTCTACACTAACAAGAAAATCTGAAGTAACCACAGTAAAACCTACCATGTGAGAAGGTTACGGAAAGAAGCTGGCAGAGCATACTGGCAAAGTATCTGAAGGATCTAGTTGAAAATCATCTGACCTTTTAAATACATACTTCAGGAATTAAATTGCAAATTAACTGGAAACATAAAAAGCAATAGGAACTGCCAGACTGTTACTTTTGAACAGCTAAGTCAGCAAGAGGGAAAAGCTTTTAAAATTACAGAACTATTATACTTCTATAGGCAAAATTAAGAATCAGATCCAAATTTATAGCAGATAACGTAAACACAGAAGAGTTTTTACCTCAGAGCTCTTCCCATAGTCTCATAGTTCATGTCAGGTTTGTTTTTGTGTTTTCCCCACAGTTTGGAGACAGCTTTTGAATCCACAAGTTTGAAGATTCCCTTCTCTCGCTGAGTCCATTTAATGTATCGAGGACAAGTATTTTTGTCCTGGAGAAGGTCCAGAAGAAACTCCCATAAGTATGTTGTATTCCCTATAATCAGAAAGTGTTTAAGTATTAGAAACCCACTTTTGAAGATAACAGAAAGTTCTCCATATATAGGTAACTCTGAGTGACCTGCATTACAAGCGAATGTTACACAGAGGATGGGATGTAATGTAACCTGCACACATGCATTTGTTCAGTTTAGTAAAGCTTCCATGCATATTTACATCCTGAAAGGAGCTAATCCAAGTGATCTGCTATATAGCACAGGAGCCTGTTCAATCCAGCACCCATTCTCTCCTCTTGAAAAAGCGTGGGAGGGTGTTCCAAGTCTCTACAACCTACATCTGTTCAGCAGAGGAAGGACGAGAGCTCAGAATTTTCTTCTCACATTTGCTTAAACAGGGAATGGAAACGCCAGTGCTATTTTATGGCACTGAAGGACAGGAGGATATAAATTTTTAAAAGGCATACAACCTTCGATAACAAGCAATCTCAGTTGTGCTTAAGTTTGTAATGTAATGTCCTGTCCAGGATCTGGGGCTCTCACCCATTGGTGACAGACCCTTCCCAAATGTATGTTGCAGAGTGACTGACATGCTTCTGGGTACAAAGCCCGTCCAACTTCTTGCTACAAGTATTCATCTGGCAGAAATTCCACGTACCTTTCTGTAATTAGGAGGATATAGAATGAAGTCAGCCTAGAGAAAAATTGAATGTACTTCTCAAGTACTCAAGAGGTGTACCATTTCCACTGGAGGAGCCCCAAGATAGGGTTCATGACAGTGACTATCAGGATGGCATAAAACATGACATGAGGCTTGTCTGCACTCTGACCACACCCTTTGCATCCGGGAAAAGGGGAAGATAAGCAGAAGGAAAAAAACCAGCTCCCATTCCAATTTGTACAGCTCCTCAAGTTCTCAGAGATGTAAGAATAATCACCTCAGAATGTTAATCCTAATTCTTCACTTGATCACACTTCCAGGGGTGACATGGGCCAAATAAAAATATATTACAATATTTATTTAGTGAAAAAAGGTCATTAAGTCCTGAGATTTAGCAGCCCAGCATAGCACTTGTTTTGCCATGCTGAGGGCAATTAAGATACATTAAGGCACATTAAAGACCACTGTTGCAGACTCCAAGAAGTTAGTTATCTTTGAAAAACCTCAAAGGGTAAAAGAAAACAGTTTCCATCTTCTGGAAGACCAGCTCTTAGAGAATAGATGTATTTTACCACATGCTCCAATAAACAGCAGGTACTGAATCAAGAGCTACCAAAATGCAGCATCCACTGGATTTCAGACACATTCAAATAGGACCTATATGAGGAAAGAGTCAACAGGAGAACTCAAGAATAATGAAATCATCTTAGATTTTAGGGAACTAATCCTTTTTCATTTTTTTCTTTACCTCCTCAGAAATAGAATTTCTGGGTCCACCGCCAAATGCTGTAGGTCTGCAACAGATTCTTTGCAAAAATGTAATTTGGCTTCAATATTAGCAAGTAAACAGGAACTTCAAGAGAAATCAGTCCTAAAAGTACCCAATTTTTCTGCAGGAACAGTGCTGCTGACTCAGTTGTTTTCTTCATTCCCTCATACTCTATATCAGCCTAAAGAACAACTTTTTTTTTCCACAGGAGGTCTATGCAATACCTATACTATTCGTAAGCCACCTACTATTGCCAGTAAGACCCAGAGATATTTCAGGTGGGCTGTTTGTGTCAGCTATAGGTCCTACGCATTTAACACAAAAAGCTCATTTTAGAAATGTTTAATACAATTTTGAACCATTTTAAACTCTTTCTCCTTAGAACCAGACCTTCCTAATACTATGAATCCATGCTTGCAGACTCCTGAGGAAGACAGAGACATGGCTGTAAAACTTACTATATGAACAGGTTTACATATGTGCCACTCTTAAGCATCCCTGAGTCCAGACTGGTAGACAAACATATTCTCCACCTTGGTAGGAAGACAGAACCCGTATTTAATAGCATACAGCTCTCATCTCCACTCCTGAGAGGTCTCACACTAACCAGTACTGCAAGCAGCCACTGAGCTAAACATTATTATTACCTGTCTTACCTTCAGTAGAGTAGATTTTGCACAATGAAAGAAATTTTTGTGGCTAGCAGCTATTACAGCTGCCAGTTTCTTAAGTTAGCTGTCCTCTCAAATAGAAGGTTTAATGGCCAGAAAATATGTGAATGATACAAGGCATTGTGTGTATCAATGAACTGTCATATTGGTACCAGCATCTATTGAGAGGCTCAAAGCCAGTTTTGCTCCCTCCAACTGCCTACACTTTAAAAAGAGTATTTATGCAAATGAAAACGAAAATATGGAAAGAGAAACCATGCCCAAACTGCCAATCGTCTATGTGAGGACAAAAAAAAAAAACCCAACTACTATCTCACTTTAGGAAAAAATATTAAGTTGTCTCCAATTCTTCCTGTATACTAAACTAAAGAGCACAATTACATCAAATTTACAGCTGCTTCTCTTGCACCAGAAGGTATGAGGAACGTACAATGGAAAGAGGACCTACGTGGACAACAAGCAATCCCCTTTCCAAAAGTGCACAACCATCTGTCCTCCTCCACTGTGACTTAACTCTGCTGACAGTACTGAGTCCTAGGAATAATTCCTGGTTTTCCAAAAACACGCTGCATGTAAAATAGCCTATATTTGCAAGTAATTTTTTTAAGTAAATAACAAAAAATAAATCCAGTAACAAAATATTTTGCAGGACATCAAGTTAGCCCACATTAAGAAAAAAAAATTATTTTACACCAATTGTAGTGTCAAATATGGAATGAGACACCTTGTGAGAACGAGAGACGTAAGTATTGATTGCATTATGAGGGTCCACAGAAATTTAAAACAAAACCAAACAACAGCAACCAAAGCAGTACCATCTCCCACTTCATAAAACAAACAGCTATGAAGTGAAATCACCAGTACAGACAAAAACTAGAAGAGACAGAAATACAGGCCTCCTTTCTCAAAAGTTATCTGTGCAGCAACCTAGGAGCTCAGACATTTTACGAGTACTATTCAGATAATGGAAAGCTGTAATAGTGAAATCAGAGTTGGAAAGAAAGCTAAGAAGGCTTTAAGAATACTCAAACAAAAAATAAAAGAACATTAAACAAGATGTACTTTTAAGTACAGCAAATGCAAAATCTGTGATCTTCAATCTTCATTGAGGTCCACTGCTACACCCTAATCCAAAGACAGAATCAGTGGCCACTGCAGGGAAGTTCAATTACTGTTTGTGCTGGTTTTCATGAGCTAACATCTGCACGACATCAGTCCCATTCTTCCTTTCCCTACTGACAAATGTGACAACTCAAGAGCTGCATCCAGGTAAGAAATCTTGCTTTCAAATCCCAAAATAACAGTGGTGCTGACCACTGCACTCTCTTTCAGCTAGCATGCTGCCACTGAAAGTCACTGAACTTTGTTTCTCCTAGCCATAGTAACATCTCCAAACAGCTTTCAGTGCAGTAAGTGGGGAAGAGATCCACATTTTTCACCTACAACCAGGGGAAGAGCTGACACGCTGTACACTGACTCAAAGGTAACCTGTGAGCAAATGCCCTAGTCTGTCTCCCTGCTGTGTGAATAGCAGGGGCTTGGAGCCCAAGAAAGGACCTATTATTTATCAGGAGAAACATTAGGGAAGTATGACTCTTCTGCACAAAATCCCTCAGTCAACCAGTAAAGAAACACATCATCTGTTCTTCCCCTTATGCCAAACTGAATCTGTTAGTCAAGCAATATACTTGCACTGAAGTTTGTGAATCAACTAAGAAACCATATTTTCAACCATCACCATTACAAACACTCATAAGCTGCTCCTACTTGAGAACAAACCTGTCAGCAGCTGCTTAACAAATTATGTGTCTAGCAGTAAGATAACACACAACACAAAAGACAGCATGAGTCAATAAACAGAAAGCAAAGCAAATAAAAAATGAGAAAGCCTATTATCTGCAGAGTGTATTACAGGGCACTTCTAGAGCAGTTCCACACATCCTTCTGCTAGATCTTGTACAAATTTGAAGGCACTGAATTAAATTAAAACTCTAATGAAGTCAGTACAAACTTGTCCACCAAACTTAAAGATCTGTGTACTTCCTGTGACAGATATACTACATATCTACTGCATAATCTTAAAGACTCGATAAATGGAAAAACATACCTTTGCCTTCTCTAGGTTTCTTCTTTATACCTAGATCTGGAGACCCATCAGATATAGCCGATTGTTGGGTCTTCGGTTTACGGCCAGCTGCACATAAAAAAAAGGGAGAAAAAGGTATTAATCATATGCAGAATACAAGCATTTTATAGTTTGTCTTTGCTGAAAGAAGCAGTTCATCTATTTTTTTCCCCTACAATTTCCTTCCTACAGGTATGGATTAACTTAAACTCTTAGATTACTGCACATCCAGTGTAATTTTCATTTGGTTGCTTATTTCATAAGCCAATTTAACTCCATTTCAGACAAGTTAATGACAGGTAAGGTAAGCACCAAATGTATAAAGTACAACTTCAATTTATTTGCACTCTTTTAGTCCAGCATCTGTTTTACTCTGAAATGTGTTGTTTCTTCTGCTTTGTTTTTGGTATTCTAGTACGGGTGTTGAGGAAAGCATCAGTTTTCCTAAGAAATTTTACTACCAAACTCATAAACATTCATTTCCACCTTGCACCTGCCCGTTGAAAGCTATAGATAAAAAGCTTCCACTCAGCACGCAAATGGTGCCGCACAGGATTCACATGCGGCAGAGCACAAAGATGGCTACAAACAGCCCCGGCAGTCTCAGCAATGCAGGACAGCTCTGGGCAGTGCCAGAAGCCTACCTGCGCCACTTGGGGCTGCCCACACTCGGGGCTGCCCACACTCGGGGCTGCCAGGAGGCTTAGGAGGGGACTCCTCAGCAGGTGGCAGGCTTAGAGCAGCTTACATTCCGGTGCCAGGGAAATCCTCTCCCAGCAAGCCCTGCAGCTTCTTCATCTTTTCACACTTCAGCAACCTTTTTACTCAAGGTAAACAGGCCCAAGCAGGGAAGAGGATCATACCCCATGGCAGCAGGCTGACAACGGTCCACACTCCTGCCTTCAGTTAAAGGCAAGCAGCAATGATTAACTCTCCTACCTTCAGGCACAAGAGCATTAACTTTAGCTGATGAGTAATGTTCTTCATTAAACTCTGAATTTCAAAAGGCATTAATTATGAAGATCAAAAGTTATGGCTCTGTAACTATGGCTGAATGACCTTACATGCTTAAGAGCAGGGATTTGGACTCTGTAATAGGAAAAAAATATTTACAAAATAACTTCCATAGAATTTCAGAACTTCCTGAGCACAGCCCTGTAACGCAATCTAACCAGTAATGACGGCTCAAACAGACCATGGAATATAAAGAAATAGCGAAAATCCAGTGTACGACTACAGCTATGGAAGAGCTTTAATCATAATTTTATTGCTTATGTAACTTACAGTAGAGTTAGTTATGTTATGTGTGTTTTTATTAAATCTAAAACTCATAGATCTTAGATTTATATCCCTTTAACATTACATTGCATTTTTTTTCCCCCTAAACTACAAGTAAATATTCCATCTTAGCATCTCTGGAAGTTATAATAAAACAATATTCCTATAGTTATGTGAATTGTATTGATGCCTGTAAGAAAGCTGCTAGAACACAGAGAAACCTCACCAGGTGCCAACATCTCATTTGATAGCTGAATGTTCTGAATAGTTTCTCCTCCAAGACATGCCAACCAGACAAACATGATACTTCACTCACAAGGAAGATCTTGTACTGATTTTGTGAGCTGATTTATGGTTTTGTAAGTTAGTATTTACCCTGCTGTTTCATTGGAAAAGAACCGCTAGTCTACCCACTCTCCAAGTTTATCCATATTTCAGACACCAATGGTTACCCACACAAGTCCTCCTCAAATCCTTCTCTACCCTTCCTCCACTTCATAAACTGTGCTTAAAAACCACCACAACAAAGAGATAATTTTCCATTATGGCTTGGCAAAGCCCATTCTCTTGCTACTTTTTTTTCTTTTTGCAGACTCATTTTCTAAGAACTTCCATTGCAGACTCTAATCAGTCTGATTATATGAGCAGAGAAATCAGATTATCTAACCTACTTCCACCAGTATCAACTGTACCATCTGCAGCAGTAAACATCAGAAATAATTCTGAGATTGCTCCTAGGAAGAGCCATATATACCTTTTTTCTTTTTCATTGGTTCATGAATATCAGGGGAAGTTGGAACAGGAGATGCATCCATTGGTTCAGATTCCTCCGTTGATACCTCCACCACAGTTTCTGTGATCACGTCAGGTCTCATGGCCGCATGGATAAATTCTGGGGTTGACACACAAGGAGGGACAAACACTTCCACTATGAGGGAAGAAAAAAAAAAAAAAAAGGAAGAGAAAAGGTTTTCTGATGAGATTTCTACCTGATTATTCTAATGTATCTTACAGGACATTATTTTAAACAAAGCAAATGCAATAGTATAGCAAGATTCTGCTCCAACAACCTGTCACCTAGAAAATCAACCCCATTCCCCAAAACATGCACACTTGCCAGTATTGTTAGGCATAAGGCAAGTATCACACCAATATTCTTTAGACCTAAACTCAACTTTAAATGAAACACATTAGAGCTTAATCTTTGGTCCTTATTCCAGTCTCCATTTCCTGTTTTGTAGCTTTTGGGTTTCAGTTTGACTATTATTTCATCCAACATATATTAAGTAACTTCAGAAGGAACATCAGGTTAAAGTAATCATCAACATGAAGTTTGGGGTTTTTAAACTGATAGCACTTTGCAACACAGTGTATTCAGATATTCTTTCTAAAATAGAAAAATAGATAAAAATACTTTTCCTTTAAAATAACTCTTTATTTTAGCATTTTAGAATGTCAAATTCGCAGAACCACAGAATAGCTGATGCTGGAGGGGACCTCTGGAAGGCATCTGGTCCCAACCCAGGGCTCAGGCAGGGCCACCTAGAACCAGTTGTCCAGGATCATGTCCAGACAGTTGCTGAATATCTCCAGGATAGAGATCCCACAGCCTCTCTGGGCAACCTGGGCCCAGTCACACAGCCGAGTGTGGGGTCGCTCACCCACACAGTGAAAAAGTATTTCTGATGTTCAGACAGAAAAGCTTATTTTAAATGTGTCACTACCCAAGGATCTCTACCCAACAACCTCTCTCAGATAAATGTTTAATTTATAAGTATGCTTGTTAGAGGGTGAAGAAATAATGTAAAACCTCAAACAAATCAGCAGTTTTGAAATAAGCAAACAAATATTTTAAACAGCATAAAGTTCTCCACAGAAACAGGTTTCCCAATTTGCTTGTTTCACTAATTAGTGGAAGAACAGAAATGGCTCATAGAGCAGAAACTGTGGCAGACATACCAGGACTCCTGGCATCTCTCAGGCAAGTAGGAGACTCCATATGAAGCAAGGCCTCCGCAGCTTCAATTGTCTTATCCGTGCAGTGTACGTTACTTCCATGAACCGATGCTTCCACTGCAGAAGGATAAAAAAAATTAATGAGAACAGTTGATTACATATAAAAGTCCACGTGTATCGCTGTACAACTGCACTACTCAATCTTAAACATGAAAATCCCAAAATTGTCAGGTGTCTTATACGTTCCTCTCAACAGAAATGTTTAGGGAAGGCACGACACAAGCAGAACCTACACTGTCACTTCTTAGATTAGATTTCTGGTTCACAACCAAGCTACTCATTTCTATGAGGTGTTCAAGACCTTACAGGAACAGACTTCTGGGATCTGTCTTCTGCCTTCAAGTTAACCAGAACAAATGAAATTGTAATGAGGATGGTTACAAACTAACACAGCAGAGCAGGAAAGTAGTACCATCTCGAACTATTATTCCATTAAAATCTAAAGGTCACCTCTCTTCATACATTCAGTCTATCTGGATAAATATATATATATAAACATAAGATTAGTTTGCAAAACAGATACATCCAGTTTCATTTTCTTCCACTAAAAATATCTGTGAGGTGGGTTTAGGAAGCTTGGTTGTTTAAAAAAAAACAAAACACACAGCATAACAAACAAGTATGCAGGTTTTGTTTTGGGTTTTTTTTTAAACAATAACTAAGAGAAGAAACTAAAATTTTCATAAAGTTTCAGGATTTGAAACAGAGATAACTAAGTAATTAATCAAAAGTAATTTAAGTTAACCTCAAGAGAGCACATTTAAGTTTGATACAGCACAGACCACAGCAACACTAAAAAAACCACACCAACTTATCAATTAAAACTACAATCCTATTCACAGCCAACTCTACACTCCTCACCCTTGCAAATGTTTTTAAAAGCAGCGACTGCGGAAACACCTGTTGCACATCATCCACACTCTCCAGTGTACTCTCCAGCCAGTACACCAGCTCTCTCCAGTTGCTCTTTCCATTTATGGCCATCTGCTCAAAGCCAAACCACTCCAGCGAGGCAGCCGGCAGCCCAGGAAATCTATCTTTAGCGTAAGCAGGGTCACCTATCCCCAGCGTCAGAGAACTAAAGAGGATTCAGTAATAATTCTCTACAACAACTCCAGGGCATCTATCCTGTTACTGAAAACATCTAAGAAACAGCCTGAGGTTTCTTTAGTGAAAAGCAGGGAAAATATTGCTAGCATTGCTTCTGACTTAACAAAACAGCAGACACAAACAGATCCACATGGATACACATGTAGGGAAAAAACCCTCCAGCATGTTGGAGTTTATTTAAGCATAAGAATTAAAAACCTGAAAATCCTACTAACCAGCAGACTAAACATATATACCAGAAGCTGAAAGTGAACAAAATCTGGAAGATGCACAAATGCAAAATTCTGGGCCACTGAAAGGTCTTGCTGAACCAGCCCGGCAGCCCACCTGCTGGAAGGCTGGATGCTGGGATTCCCACCACAGCCCTTTCCTGGGAAGCTATTTAAGGGGCTTTATCTTTTGGAATAGCAGATGCCTGATAAAGCTGACATTCCACCACCGCTTCACCCCAGGCTGTGAACAATAAAAGCCTACCTAAGAGCACAGAAACTCACACTAGACGAAAGGGTCTCTATTTCATCCTCTGTCCCTTGGATTATCAGTGGCAATCAGCAAGAACTTTGCACCCTGAGCCCTTTTCCCAGCTGCAGGTCCTGGCTGTTCCCCACACCCAGGCAAGCTGCTGTTCCTTTCCCAAGCAGCAATTTGGGGGTGTCCCAAGTTGGAGGCTGAACACATGCACTGAAGCTGAGTGGCCCTGCAGGAAACCCTCTACCCAAATAGTCGTCTTTCTCAAGATAAGCTTCAGTTGCACAGAAATTGATTACTAAGTTTCCCCTCTACTACCGGGTAAGACTTTCCACTGACCATCGGAATACAGGAACAATATTCAGCTAGTCACTATAAATGTATCCATTCTACACCAATACCGAAATCAGAAAGTCCAAATCAGCACTTAAGATATTATTATTATTATTATTATTATTATTATTAAGCATGAAAAAAAGATCTAAAGCAGGTCAGCAAAGCTTTTCCACCAACCCCTCTGCCTCCCCTGCAGCAAAGTGATGTACTATTTTAATTTCTGTTTCTGCTGGCCACCATTTTTGGGACAACTAGTTGGCTTACTCCTGTGCAGGTATATCAGGTTCAGTATATAAAGGACTTCTACACAGAAACTCGAACAGTTGCCAAATTTCAATTGCAAGAGAGTACTGAATTAGCTTATTAAAGTAATTACTCCTAAATGCTTAAAAGTATACAACATTTTCCTACTTTTTATATCCAAAGTCCTTCCTATAGGGAAGAGTTTACATGCTGCACTACAAGTAAGAGGTACTTAGCAGAGAGCAGGAACAAGGCAAAAAAGATAGCTGAAAACCACCTTTGTACTTTTCCATTATTACGGCGTTCTGCTGAGGGGCCAGAGTGCAGGGAAAGGAGACGCAACCCCCCTGCCCTAGGGACTGAGGCTGCAACACCTTAACAGCAGAGCAGAGGAGCCACCCAACCTCTGCCGTTAAGCAACCCTTCCATTTCCAATGAAAATAGCACTGCCTACTACTCAAAAGCCTCCGACGTTTGAAAACACACACTTCAGAAATGTTTTTCCACCATGTGTTACTTAGAACTCCACTAAAATTGCCGCCTGAAAAACATCAAGCAAAAAATAGTAACACTTCTGGCTTTGGCTGCAACAACACACATGCTGTCTGTCTATCATGGCAGTTAACAAACTAACTTAACATCGCCAAAAAGACATCTATTAAAATACTTACTAAAATGACTGCTATTACCAAGTTTGAAGTCTTCTCAGCTAGCTACATTCTCCTTTAGACAGTCCGTGGTTTAGCATTTGTCTACTCAGCGAGCATTAGGAGTTTTCGGTTGTGCTCAGGCAACCTTACTGCATCAACACACTTGAAAGGGAAAAGTGCAAATTTGTATCTCGACACAAATTTTACACAAAACGTCCTTTTGCCACACTAGAAAACATCTAATAGAAGACAGCAAGTCAGAGCACTTGGTCAGGAAACATGATACTGATGAAAAATACAGCTAGAAGAGATATCCCCAGACATGAAGTGGGGGAACAGGTTCTCTCAGAGAGGGGACGGGACAAGGGAAAGCCAGGCAGCTGTTCTTGCAGATGACTAGATCAAGTGTCACCAACTAAACTACATTTGTATCGCAACAGTTGGTAGCTCTTCTCACAATAAAGACCACAGCCTACTCCAAAGGAGTAGCATTCCGCAATAAAAAAGCCAACTTCAGTCAAAAGCCACCACCACAGAAAATCACTGGCTATTATTTACTGTGTGGTACCTTTCAGGCTTGTACAGCTTGTGCCATATGAGCATACATCGTCACAGCAACCCTAACCTTCTCTCAGTACATCCAAGTTTGCGATGCGCAAGCATGGTATCAGAGCGGGCAGAAAAATTTCTAACCAAAGAACGACATGTGTGACCCGTTTCTTTAAAAATGCCTGATTCACAAATTTTCTGTTATATTTATACTATTAAATATGCAGCACTGTGCACATATACAAGGCTCCCAAAGCTAAAATAGACTGTACTGCTTGAGTAAGCAACTCAAGAGGTAGCACCGTTACCTTATATACTCATTACAGGTAGTATATCACTTGCCCAAATGAAGCGAAGTGGTTTACACGGATGGAAGTAAATTTTCCAGGCTTTGGTAGCTGAGGGACAAGAGAACTGGCATTTACCAATCTACAATACATCAGGGCTAACACCAGCACATATCTTTCCTTCTTTAAAAACAAATCTCATCCTACTGCTTTTATGAAGAAATCTGATTCCTTGGCACTTCATTTTAAAATACTTCATTAAAAAAAGCTTCTGGTCTGTTTTCAGGGAAAAAAAATATCCTCAGAAAATAATTTCAATTTTAAAAATAGAAACAGTTAACTAGGCTAGTTGATGTCTCCCTTCACTGTTGACCTGATGTCTTCTAGCTCCACTTTCTAAACAAATAGCGTGCACAGTAGATTATTCAAGGCTCTCAACAGTTGTTACAAAATACCAAACTTGGTAATTAAGGCTGACAGGGCTGTACTTTAGCTTTACAGAAGAGAATACTGGCAACATATCTATTTTCTAACAATGCCCCCAGTTTTAATATAAAACAAGAGTAACAAAATAAATTAAAGCAAGTGATGAGAGGGGAAAAAAAATGGGCTGACATTTTCAAAATGGTACTTCTTGAAACCGCAATACAGCTCCCCCCTCTTTACCTGAAGAGTTATCAATGTCCGCATTTACAAGGTCAACACTTCAGTGTAGCACCTGATTTACAATAGCTTATCCTTTAATACCATCAGGCAACCAGAGCGATACTTTAATGAAGAACTCACAATTACAAGCATGGAATTCAGTCAAGAGTGACCACACATACACTAAGAGACCTCATTAAAGCTTACTGGCATTCACATGCTTGTTTTATCCCAGCATTTAAAAGACCGCAGTAAACAGCAGTGGAAGGTAGTAACAGCGATTAAGCCACATTTTAATTAAAACCAGTTGAATTGCCCGTACAGGTAATACCCAGAAATCTTTCTGTATGCAACACTTGACTGGAAAAGTCACTTTCAGTTTACTGCTTGTTTTATGGTGGGCAGTTGTTCAGAAACGGAAGAACAGTTCGTTGGGTTTTTTTAGAATTTCCTTAAGCCTAGCTCTGTTTGTTCAAAAGACTTTCAGGTGCGTGCAGTTTAAGGATGACGCATAACCCACTGCATACCGGCAATCAATAATGAAGACGAGCAATCATCTCAAAACACTTGTTTCCCAGTGAGCCATATGTTATCAGCCCAATATTGAGAGAAATATTAGCTACAAAACCAAAAAATATCTCTGAAAAGCCATTTAGAAGTTGCTCTTACAACCAGCAATTAAGCCAGCCTTAAGCAGTAACAGTTTTGGTCCAGCTTTCTTCCCACAGTTATCAAATGCACTGAAGTTTTGTCAGCATTGAGGCTGGCAGCTGCAGGAAAAGGAAAGGCATGGTTAGTATAATCCCTTAGGATAAAGGATTCCTCTCTTAAATCCACGTGATACCATCTATATACATAAATAAGTAAACAGATATGGTATCCTGATAGCGTGATGATGGGAACACTAGACGTACACAGGTATCTGAATCCCTCGCTGCAATGTAAGTATATAAAAAAAGAAAATAATTAAGTTGGCTAGGCTAAGGACATCAGAAAGAGCAATACAAAGGTCATTTGTTATTTATCCAAGGGTTGGCTCACAAGCAATGTAGTTACAGTGACTTAAGAAGCTGCTGACACAATAATCGGCTACTTAAACATTCTCTATTCATCAACAATCAAAAGTAAGGAACAACTAACTGCAGCCTCCTGCAGCAGGGAGCCCTGCAGAAATTGGAGACACGTTCTACTGGCAAGCCCTGGGTGTTTTTCCACATTAAATGAAATAAGCCATTACAAAGATCGGGCAACTTGCCCCCTTTTTTAAAAGGGTGTGTTGATACACTGGTAAATGGCAGCATTTACCTTTCGCTCACGCTCGTACAAACGCACCACCGCATCACCCCAAACCCAACGTTAAGGTATGCTCTCGGTTAGTTCGTGTCCAGGCACTGACCGCAGGACTCAGTGCCTGTAACGCTCTACACCGTTCTGTCATGTGCCATGTCCAGGGGCTACTACTTTGAGCTCCACCTTGTAAAGACAAAAATGAAATCACAGCGGGCACGACTTCTGTGGAGAAGCAAAGGTTTGACATCATATTTGTGTTTCTGGGCAGCGTAACCTCACTCATGCTTTCTCCAGGGCTGTGCCTCTCTTAAAGCCAAATCCCGGCACCACCGGAGCGTCCTGTCGTTTAACAACCCAAGGCGGCCGAACCGCGCTCGCTTCCGGACGCATTCCCGACGAGGCGGCAAGGCTCGGGCAGGCCGCCCTTGTCCCCGCGGTGGCGGCCGGGGCTGGGAGGGCGGCTTCGGCAGCCGATCGTCCAGGGGAGCGGGCGGCAATGGCACCGCCGTGCCTCCTCCCGCCGCCGGGGCTGCGCGGGGAGCCCCGCTCCGGTGCGCCCTTCCCGCCGCCCAACGGGGAGGAAGGGAGGGACGGCCACGTGCGGCCCGGCACCGGCGGCGCGGCCGCCGCCGCCGCCGCCACTTCCGTGTTTACACTCCGCTTCCCTCCGACTCCGCGCGCGCCCCGCCGGGCCCAGGGGTAGCCGCCGCTCCACCGACCGCCGCGCCCCAATTGGCGGCCGCCGCGCCCCGCCCCGCCCCGCCCCCACTCCGGCCGCCAACAGCGGCAGCCCCCATTAGCGCGCGCGGCGGCGGCCGCCACTCCCCCGCGCGCTCGAGGGGCCCCGGGGGAACGCGCCGCTTCCGCTACACAGCGCGCGCGTGGGGGAGGGGAAGCGGCTTCCCCCCCACCCCCCCACCCCGATCCATACACGTGGGCCGCGGCCCCCGCCCGCCGCCGCCGCCAGCGCAAGAGTTTAAAAGGGCACCGTGGGGGGGGACGACGATGCACACGCAGGGGAGCGCGGCGCCCCGGCCGCGGCCCCGCGCTGGGCCTGGCCGCTCAGGCAGCGGTACGGCGGCAGTAGAACAGGGGAGGAGGGGACGGCCGGGCTGGAGAGGCGGGAGGACAACCCCACCCTCGCACATACTTCCGGGTTCTCGCCCTGGCCGTACAAACCCCGCAAAACTCGCCCGCCCGCCCCGCCGAAGCTCCTGCGGTGGTGGCGGTGCCGCCCGCCCCGGGGGCAGGTGCCGGGACCGCCGCTGCCGCCCGCACGCCGGGCCGGCCGCTGCTAAGGTGACCACTTCCTGATTGCCCTCCATTGCTTCCCCGGCCGTCGCCGGAGCGCGGCATGCGCCGCGCCTGCACCCCCAACTCACCGCCCGGCGCTCTCCCTGCTCCCGCCGCCGCCCCGCAGCGCAGCTTACCGGCCCGGATAAGAAGATCGAGCTGGTTCGTGGGCCCCTCATGCAGGGACGTCGCCATGTTTACGCTGCCGGAACGGCTTCACATTGACCGGCCGGCGCGGCGGGGCGCGACGCGGCGGGGCGGGCGAGCGACGGGCACGCTCCCGCGGGCGCGCTCCTGTGGGCAGGGCGGGCAGCGCGGGCGCGGGCACCGCCACGGCGCGGCGGCAGCAGCGGGAGCGCTTCCTGCGAGGCAGCGCAGCGCAAGCGATCCTTCCGCCGCCGGCCCCAGACAGGAAGTGCCGCGCCGGCGCTCGCCGCCGCCGCAGCGCGGGGCCGCCCGCGGGCGGGGGAAGCGGCCCGGGCCCCGCCGCTCACTCCGCGCCTCGGGGCGCCACCACGGCCCCGCCGCCCCCGCTCCTCGCCCGGCCCCAGGCGCTGAGCTCCGAGCGCGGCCCGGCCCCATCCCGTCCCACCCGCGCCCCGTTAAGCCAGGACTAGAAGGACCAAGAAACCCCTTCCCGCCCGGAGCCTTCCCCGCGCGCAAGAGCTTCGCGGTCCCGTTAGGAGCAGGTGAACGGCAGCACCTCATCGACCCGGCAAGGAGCCTCGCTTCCCCCCTCTCAAGGTCCAGCAGCCCTAAGAGCTGGACTGCAAGCAACAACGTGGAAGCAAAACAATATCCAGCACGAATCACCTCCAGCTTTCGACAGATCATGCTCCTACTACCCCCTCAAGTCTTTTTAGAAATACAGTTTAATGGCCATATTTACAGACACGTGAAGTCAGGCATTTTGTAGACTTCGCTGATCTATTCCTAGCTGTAAGGAATTAAATTTGTTCATCGCCTCATCAGATAACAAGTGATACCTGCAAGCAAGACCGTTTGTTCTCACACTCAAGCCATGATACATCTAAATGTAGATCCGCGCTAAAGTTTCACCAGCCGAGCTCTTCCCAGCCAGATGCATGCACAAAAAAGGCACTCTCCAGCCAGCTGTGGCGGCACAGAGCTCTCATGCAGACACAGCTTTGCCAACAGCAGCGTGCTCCTGTCAGCTTGTGCTATTCACAGAGGTGGAACGGGCGTGCTAACAAGAATTCCGTCTGTCAGTGGATTTCCACTAGAGGACTCTGCTGTGTTCTGCAGCAGAAGTTGTTCTAGTGGAGAGGAGCCCAAGGGCAAGTAAAGGCACTTTAAGTAGGCACACGCTTGAATGTGCAATAAAGCCTCATCGCCCTTCATTAAAACACCCTCAAGTCGAAGGGGAAACCCTCACGCAGTGTAGTTGAGCCACACCGTAGATTCAGCTTATGAACCCAGTACTGAATTAACTGCGTACTCACGTCACTTTGCCCTGTGTACCTACTGCTGTTAAAAAATCATATTTTACCCACACTTCTCTTGAAGCAGTTAGGTCTGCAGCAATAAAAGACAGAAATAGTTTGTCAAGCTTAGATCCAGATCAAAAGCCGCACCGAGACACTAAACACCTTTGAAGATCCAGACCTGTGTCAGCGGGAGCTCACAGCTACATACTTTGGAAAAGATGCATTCATAGTTTGCTGCCATACTGTAACTCAGTGAGCATTGTTTACTGATTGCAACTCCCAGTCACAAACCAAAGTGTTTGACTCATATCCAAGTCGTTCTCTCTACCCCCTACAGGTAGAATGAAGTTTTGCCAAAGTTATGTGAACTCCTTGAATAAGTATATTCAAGTAATCTACATGTGTAATTTTTGACAAACCCCATGTGTCCAAAATGAAGAATAATAATTAAAAAAGAGTGTAAAACATCCAGCTCTTGGTTCAGTATCAGCCTCTAAGCGGCATTTCTTTACTACTGTGAGCACAGACTCTGCACAGTGTTTGCCAATTCACATGAAATGGACTCTAACAGCTGCACACATTATTCTGATTCTTCCCTCCCTCTGATCATACACAGGGAGAGTATCATTGGATACCCAAGGGATTCCAGTCAGCGGAAAAAAAGGCCAAGCCTCTGCACTTTCAAGATTATAATGTAGCAACTAAAATAAATCTATAAAGTGATCGTTTTGACCTGTGCCCAACTTATTTATACCTGTATAGTATCAAAGCATAGCACTGTCTTTAAGGAGGAAGGCTGTTTTCCCCAAAGGTCTGCAGTTCTGTCTGTTTAAACTATACAATTTCCAGTATTGATTTGTCATGCTAATAAAATCTAACTATTTCAGGGGAAAAAAAAAAAAAAGACAGTCAACAGGGGAAAAAGTGAACAGGCAATTAAAAGAGAAAGCTAAGGCCTCCTTTCTAGGCAGAAGGCTAACAAAGAGGGACACTAAGTCTACTCAGAGAGTGGTGGGCGGCCCAATGAGGCAAGAAATATTTACTGTAATGCAACGGGACCACACAAAATGCAGAGTAACTTATGTTTCTCTGGCATGAAAAAAGCAGGAAAAAACCCATATAGAAACAGATCCCAAACAGCATCAGTCTTTGTCAGACAGAAATTTATTTATTAGCCTTTTTTTCTGGTAGAGAGTACAGAGACTAAGCTTTATTGTAATTTTTTAAACCACAAGCTCAGCTGTCAAGATAGCCAGGTAGACCCTACATGCTCATCGCATGCTACATCTATGAACTGCCAGGAAAAAAAAAAGTCAACATGTTCTAATATGCAGGAAAGCTACCATTCAAAACTACGCTCGTGGCACACAGGAATGTAGCAAGGGTAAGTCTTAAGTAATTTCAAGACAGTAACAAGTAATTGCACTTTTAGCTGACAGCACCTCCATCCCTGTGTACTTCAGAGTCTTTGGTAGATAAGGAACTTGGACAACCTGAACACCCAAGTGATTTGTCCCCATACTTGTATCAACACAGGAGTAAAATACCTATCAACTCATGCTTTCTTGTTACGGGATACAGACAACTTTGTTCACATTAAAGGAAATAAGCTTCCCTTCTTGTCTGCAATATACACCAGATAAACTTCATCCCGACTATTTTTGAAAAAGTGAAAGACAACTCGAGAGAAGCAGCTGGATGGGATTAACTGCATGCAAGCACCAGATGCAGAAATTCAAAATATGAAAACCTGGAAGGTTTCAGCAGATTTGCAAAAGTGGATGGGAGTGGGATCATCAATTATCTTAAGCATTTCCTTGAACAGTCCTAAAAACTACCACAGCATTCAGTGGTTATGGAGTTACTGTCAGCCGCCTCCCCTCCCATAGCCTCTGCGCCAAGTTGCCTTCCCACAATTCTGACAAATACACTGAAAACATGCTCCGGTAACAGACCATAGTTTCGCTTGGAAAACTATTTCATAAGCTTTGTAACTTGAAACACTAAAAGTACAACCTTCCAATGGCACCTTTTTCCTTCACTGACAGCAAATGATGAATCAGAAAGAAAAAAATCATATACTTAACTACTTTTAGCCACAGCAGATTCCAGCTGTATTCTACCATGATAAACCTACTCTGGGAAAAGGCAATTGTCAAAAAGCAGTTAAGCAGTTACTTATTCTTACAGAGGTGATTTGTTTAACTTCAGTTATGTAAGTAGTCAAGGGTAGACAGCAATCTCTGAGGGTAGTATTTGCAGTCTACATGAGAAATTGCAAATGGTAACAGGAAAAATAATGAATTGCCAACCGAACTGAAAAGCTCCAAGTAACTTCAGAAGTCCAGGCATGCCCTGTCCTTGAGTGGCAAAACTGCCTGCAAATTTTAAATAGGTACAGAAAGTCAGTTTTGCCCAGGACCCTGAAGAAATTAACATCTAATAATTACAGAAGTAGTCACTGTCCTGAACAGCAGGCTATCAAACTGTTGGTAGTTATTACTGCATTGCAAGGGTAACGATACAAAGAAACACTTTTAACAGTTAGATTCCAGAAACACGCAAGAAGATGGAGCAGTCTCCTTTATCAGCACATCAGCATAATCATTACCTTCCACTGTGGATTCCAGCAAAAGTAATAGCAAAATAACCACAAAGCATCCCTGGGGGAACCAGGGACTGCTGAGGAAAGGGGTCAGTGACCATGCCAAGCTTGTCTTCTTGACTACACCATATGATACCACAGCCATGAGTCTGTCACAATCTGCATCTTCAGAGTGGACCCAGGATCCTGGTGTCACTATTCATATGGCAACTAGTGATTCCACACAGAAAAGCAAATGTATTCTCAGGACTTGATGCTACCTTTGACAAAGAGAGGAGGACTTACTCAAAACAGCAAGTGTTCACATTCCAGCATTATTACTTGTGAATGTGGAATAAGAAAAATTTGGCTGTCCCCCCCCAAAAAAATTGTATATGCAGTTCCCTGCCTTATAATGAAATCTTTCATTTCAGGGCAGTTTAGCAGACAATTACAAATCAGGTATTTGCATAGCACATTACATGATTTTACAAAACTGACAGTATTTGAGGATAGTAATAGGTTGGCACAGGAACCATGCAACTGTTGAGCAATTTCTCTGTTCAAGACCTAGCACTTACAATTCCTTAAGACCTCCCTGATAACAACAAAAGTCTATTCTATAAGCCCACTGAATTTTTAGCAAGGGCTAAATGTCCTGCTCAAACACATATGGCTTTACTGTGATCCTAGAATTTGTCACCAACTACAATCTCATTCTAATATGCAGATCACCTTTAAAAATTATGAAAGTTTGTCACTATATTTTTGATCAATAAAGACCACTGAACTCTTGTGCGCTCATACCGTGATGGCTTTGGCACGCCGTATTGCACTCTCATTTCAAGATACAAACCACAAAATTTTCAGCTTACATTAGTAAGATGCTGTGGCTGCATCTTCACAGTAACATCCTACAATTTCTCATTCCCAGCAGCAACTCCAGCTGGAGTTGGGAGTTTAGAGGAGAGCGCATCTGCACATCTGAAGTCCAAACCATGATGTCCCACATTAGCAAGCCGTTCAATTAGCCTCACATCAGCCTCAGAAAATAAAAATTATGCCCGAAATGTGTAGTTAAATTAAGCTTTATTACAAAATACTTAGTCTTGCAGTGTTCTTTCAGTATGAATAGAGCACTGAACACAGCAGAGCAGAAACCCACAGTCTAGAAAGAACTGGACATCACAACCAGGCTGTTACTGCTACGTAAAAATATTATCATCCATAGAGCAGCTGCCCAGCTCTTTCCATTAATTTCTCAGAAAAGGAAACAGCAGCAAAAATGACATAAAATTTAAGTTGCTATTGAATTTTGTTTCTGAATTAAGAATGTTACTGGGGAGAGATGTATACGCCTTTGGCATAACTGCTCCAAGAGCCAGACAATAGCATGTGCAATAGGAGGGAGATAATTTTGTTTCACTTGCATCAATATTTAACTAGGAAAAATGCGATGCATTTCTTGGCAGGGTGAGAACTCACACCAATGTAGCAGCAGCATGGTGTCAAAAATAAAATCAGCTCACATTCAAAGGATAAATTCTTAACCCATGAATGTGTTAGAGGCATCTCATTCTTGCAGTAGAACAAGTACTGCATGTAAACTTTTAGCTTGCTTTTATCTGAGTAATGGGCCCCATCTTCACTCTTTGAAGGCAGCACCAACAAGCTGAGAGCTTAATCAAGTTGTTAGAATGTCCAAACTCATTTGCAGTCAGCACAGTCTTCTCAAGCAAACTGCTCTCCACTTTTAAAATTCTCATCAAGCTGTCAGTGCAAGGAAATGAAGTTCAATCAATAGGGTATGTCAGCACTACCAAAACATACAGCAGATGTTCGTGTTAACTCATTTTTTGTAAGAGGCAGTTTAATCAAATAATGTCTGGACAGAATGAATGATAACATTGTTTTGCTTATCCCTTACATGCATATGCCATCATCAAAGGTAAGATTCTAACCAGATCTAATACTGAACATGATATTTTACAACTGATAAAAACTTATCTGAGATTAACAAAAAATTTAAGCTATTATAGACAAACATACCATCTTTGTTGTCTTTGTACCTCAATATATTTCCATCAGATCGTAATCCTGGAGGGGCTCATTTTCAGATCCCCATTTTTTCACGCAGATCTTCTACCCCCCTGTGGCAATAACATTTTTAGAATTAAAACAGACTTTCAACTTGCACCACAGGGAGGATTTCTGATGGAACATCAAACCAAAAAATGTGGTGACAGTGCACAAGTCGAACGATATCTCAACTTCTCAAAAGCAATAGTTTTGTTCCCTCTTTAATCCTGAAGTTGTGAGAAAAAAATCCCAAACCTCTACTTGCCACTTCGATGATTAATAAAAAAATAAGGGGAAAATTACTATTGATGTAAGAAGTTAGATTCACTGAATCAGTTAAATCAGGGTCTATATTGGCAATATGATTTTTGGTATATTTCTCACAGGGATCAAGCTTTACTGTACTTACAGCAAATTTCACTTAATAGCTGCCTACTATTCAACAAGACTTGTAAAAAACAAACAACATTGGTCTTGCAAATTCATCATAAGTGAGGTAACACAGAAGAAAAGTAGTACCAGTGCAGGCATAGCATCAGTACGAATGGAGTTCAGAAAGTACTAACCAATTTTAATGGCAATGTTCCAGATAATTTGGCATTTTTAAAACAGCATTACCCTACTTAATATTCATCTAATGCCTTATTTGACTAAAAGACTAGGCATCATCCATGTATAAGATCTGCAGGTCACAGCTGTGGTACCTTCAGCACTGCATGTATGGTAAATCCAAAGATTAGACTACCCCATCAACACACCTACAGATCCACGTTATGGGTTCTGTGTCGTGACAGACAAACAGGACTATAGCAACTGTTAATCTCAGAATGACTGCTTCTTTAAAAAGAGCAGCTTCTGCTGTTAAAGGTTTTGCTGAATAAACCCTAAAATTGAAGGGCTAATTACTTCAAGGACAGATAACTACTCGGAAATGGAAGCCAAGAGCATTTGTAGTTTCATAAATGCAAGAAGTTTTTTAACACAAAACAGCATTACAGATCCTGATTCTGCCCTTGGACCCTTGACAGTCCTTACAGTCCACACAGTCTCAAATCCAATCCCAGAACAGCAAACCACAAATAGAACCACTCAATGGACAGCACAAATCATCTCTTTAGTGTCTGAAGTAAATCTTACCACATCAGCTACTGCACTACATTTATCACAAAGGGTACTGATCCCTATCTTTGAAGGCCAGATTAATGATATGTTTTACTAAATTATGCAGCTTTAGATTAACTACAAAGTAGCTCGAGGCTCTTGGAACAAGTAAGTTGTAACATTGTAAAGCACGTAAATCAGTAGGCATCGGAATTGCCAGTGGACTGTAACAAGAAGTGAAAAAAAGAGAAATCAGGTCCATGGCCAACAGTAGAGATGCAGACAACCAGGCACGTGTTATGTTATGTGGATACGTATCATTTCAAACACTGCCAAGACTTCAAGACGGGTTTTTAGTATTTACCAAGCTGTCTGTAGACCCTAGAACCACAAAAGGTATTAAGCCTACTCATTCTTGGTGTAACAACCATACGTTTATCAAATAATGTGAAATTTTTTGGAGCTATTAATTCTGACATTTATGACACAGAATCAAGACTAATTTAGCAGCAATGGATTTTTCTTCTAAGATACACAGAAATCAAATTGTTGCAGCTAAATTAGAATCATTAGCATAATAAAGGTATGTACTTCATAAAATTAGCATCTTAAAATACCCTTTGAATAAACATTATTATACTTTGTTTACTTGTTTCTGCACTAGCCTGCTTTCTCATTAACATTTACTATGGTACCTTTTACCACCTCTCCAACATGAAATCGCTTCCTACCCACAGCCCAGTATCTCTTCCCCTCCCCTACAAAAAAAAAAAATAAAAAAAGCATTCAGATTTACTCTCTTGCAACTCATTGCTAATAATGGCACATTACCAAAATAAATGTTTCTTGGGGCCTTTATACTTTGTCTCCACCCATTTTACCTCTCTGTATGAGCAATGAAGTCATAAAGACTCTTGGCTGTACCAAAATGTGTCAGTGAAAATATATGCCCCGCAAGAGTGCCTCCCTCAGAACAGCCTAAACCAAGCACTTCTTTCATCAACGCTAGATACAAGTTCTGTGCAAAAACCTTTACTTGCTGTCATGTGTAATCACACCATGAAAACTGTACCAGATTAACAGTGCATATATGATACAAATAATAATGAAAAGTTGGCATACAGGAATGGGTGCACGAGGGGAGATTACCTCTCTCCCCAAAGACCTTTGCAATCACAAATTATAATATTCATTAATAGTTTTTAAAATCTTAATTAGATTTTAATTTCTCCTCTATGCTACTGTAAATTGGCTTTTTAGTGCACATGACCTTTAATTTCTATATCAAAACTATTAAAACAAAGTTTTAAATATTTGAACTGGTTTTAGTAATATGCTATTATACTAAATATTTAAGGACACATTAACGTCAAAGTTGTTGTGAAATGAAAAAACAATGAAACACAAAAAACCACCACCAAACTATCTCAGTCAAGACACATCCCTTAAAATCTCCAGCCACAAACTCACCAAATGATCATAGCAGCTGCCCTATAAAGACTGTACTTCCAATTACCAACACTTTGAAGCAGCCACATCTCTTTCTTTGAACAGTAGCTTAGAAAAAAAAAATTCCTACAGAAGAGCTACAGGTTTTTAATTGTCATTTCCACCAATTTATTGTGGCCAGAAAATGATACTTAAAAACATACATAGTTCATTTGCAGCAGCTCATTATCCTAAAATAACTGTCTGTTAGCCATTAATCCACCAAAATATTACAAGAAACAGCATATTTAGTGTTTTTAAAAAAACACTTCTAAATGTAAAAGCCTTCGAAGTATAAGCTCCTAAAGGTTTTCAAATACAAGTTTAATCTAATTTATAAAATTCAGCTTCTTGGGAAGAACACCCTCACTTCTCACTTACCTTAACATTAAAGGTTTTATTACCATAGTAAAAGCCTAAAAAAATGTATTTAATATCTTTTCTTTACATTAATTTGTTGAACTTGTAATTAGCATATTTAATTCAAATTGCATTTGAGTAAACTGGAACGTCAAGTATTCTCACAAAACCTGAACCATTAGTTCACGCACGTCTTACGAAGTTGATGCACTTGATTTTTGATGCAGTGCTACAGGAGATTAACATCCAGATTCAGAGAGATGTGTGAGCAACTGCATCCACTGTTTAGGTAGAAATCTGAACTGAAAACTACCTAATCTGATGGGAATGCACATATATTTCCTGGGCTGCAAAGTTAAGCAACTGAGAGAAGAGTCTCTCAACTTTTTTTGCTTGCCTGACATCATGAATTCAACTCTAAATTAGGCAGCCCAGGGAGAGGAACATACGCTATCCATGTTCTAAGTCAAGTGGTCTCACTAGGTCAGTGCAAGTGCCCAAGAGGACCTGTTCTCCCTTTGGTGCTGTTCTATGTATTCCCTGCCCCAGCACTCACCAGGCCCTTGGCTGAGCCATGTCAACATGCTAATCCAGCAGAAAGTTAACCCAACATAAACACAGAACAGCTGTGGGTTTCCCTGCTATTTTTTTCTTGCAAAATTAGCATACTGAAATGGGTAAAAAAGGTTCAACAGATATGAGAAGTAGCAGAAGAAAGCAAGTGGGAGGAACAGGAACTGCAGCACAGCAACAGCCTGGCAGTCAGATGTAATTAGGCTCCCAGAGGAGCATAACTTTTGTTTCTTCAGACAGTTTAAATAGGCTTTGGTCCCCCTCAGAAAGTTCACAGCTCCTGGTCCCGTTCTTTGGAGAGAGGTGTATAGAAAGAGACAGGCTTATTGCTAAACAGGTCAGCTGCTTTAACGCCAAAGCTCTACTCCCTTCTTCATTTGTAACTTGTTATTTTACCATATAACTGAGTTTATTTCAATCCATTAAGCTTTTTGCCCATAAAAAGACAGTCCAACTCTATTCCCCCCAGCCATGTACTCCTGTCACTCAACCAGCAATAAAACTGCTGTTGGACCAAAAAGGCCGGATATCAAGCACAGAGCTCACGGGAAGGGGGAAGAGTTGGAAGATAGGGTGAATAGAGCCTCACAGTCCATACTGCCAGCTGCCCTGCAGTTATTTGGCTCAGATACATTGCAAAATTAATTCCTAACCAGCTTCCTGCACAGCTGATTTTTAAAACTTCAAAGTTTAGTTGTCTAGTTAACCCCCTGCATAAAGATGTAACAAAGGTATAAATGAAGATGCACCTACTTACGAGGATACACGGTGTTACAATGCAGCACCCTGAACGTAAGGTGATGTTTTTACCTGCCAAGCCCCAACCCTGTCACCACTGAAGCTAAATAAAACTTAAGTTTAGATCAAAGAGATGTGAACCCAGGTCAGGATCAAAGTCACACTCCTCAGGGACTTCTAAAAGTAAGAAAATCTCGTGGAAAAAAAATTTATAAGTCATCTACCTGTTTCCACAGTTTCAGTCTCAATTTCTTGTTCCTCTGCTACATCTTGCATCAGGTAAGTCTCGTCATCATAAACCAGGACCTGAGCAGCATAACCCTGTTCTAGTCTGGCACTAGGAACTGGCTCCACAATCACTGCTGGGAATTCAGAGACTGCCTCATTTTCCTACAGAAAGAAATAAATGAAAAAAACCAAACATGCTCTAAATACTGGACTGTTGAACTCTGCATCAGTATTTTCCTCTTATGCTTTTACATATTTTATGGAATAATGATAATAATTTTAAGTATTTTTAAAGGAATTTTATTCTAAAGCAAGAGATCAAAGAAAAAAAAAAAAGACAGCTTATCATCCACCAAAGGGACCTTCCTGAACCTCAAAGATATCTTCCTGGCTTTAAGCACTTGAATTTTAAAGCATCAGACAGCTTTAAGACAATGAAAAAGAGCAAGCTTTCTAATTAACACAGTCAGCCGTGGAAAGTATTTCTTCTCCCTCTGCTCCACAAAAGATAATCAAGGCTTTGCGTGTGTACTGCAACATGCCTACATCTGACCTGTATCTTATGAACGCTCATGTTTTGGATTAAATACGTAAGCTATCACAAAAGAACTGGCTACTTCAAAGCCCATATGCCTATCTCTACTTATTTAAGGATCAAAATGCCTGTAACAGCACATTTAATGTTAGAATGTTGCAGAAGTGGAACCCTGCCGGATTTAATTTACTATGAGCTACAGGGTAGTAGAATATATTTATTATTTGTTGTTAAGAATGCAAAATATGAGCAAAGCCTACGTGTGTTATTAATAATAAATTAAATTAGATTAAATAATTTAAATGTTAATATGTGTATTATTAATACAAATAATATAACGACAAACAAACGTTCCAAAGTTGGCTAACTTTGAAAAAGGTCCTTGTATCGTTCCGCTCATCTCATTCTACACCTCAGGACACATCCGAGATCTTTAAAGAGATGCTTAGTATAGAATTTAATTCTGTAAACCCAGTCTACAGTTGTACTGCAGACTTCAAAACTTACTGCTTCCACTTCTCTGTGATAATAAAATCTTCTAATAAAAGATATTTGAAAAATGGAATGCTCTCTTCCTCCTCACACAATCTCTAGTCTGTTTCACTTGCTTTCACAGCAAGTTTACAGTGAATTTTTCTTCCAAACTAAGACAAAAGGTGTGAAGTTTGTTAGTAAATAAATTATATTTATTCTTCTAACCTCTTGGGGTTTTATTCCATTGCTGTCGAACTCCAGGCCAGGGCCTCCAGTGTCAATGACGGCTGATGTCATGGTGCATCCCCTGAAGACGCTTTGAATGCTGTTATCTATCCTGAAGACAGCAATGCTGATAGCCTGAGGTTATCAAAGGCTTAAATTCACAACCCACTGCTGTTAAACACCTAGGCAGAGGTGGCTGAAACACAAAATAGATTTAAATAAGTTTTTTGCATAGTTTATATTCAAAAGTCTTCCAACGTTTATGAAAGCTATTGCATGCTACATCTCTACATCAAAAGAGGGCATCAGTGAACACAACAGAAGTGACAGCATGTGCTGACCTTGGTGAAGTTAACACTGAATCCTGCCATACAACACAAGCTTCACGCTAACTTTTAATATCAAAGTAACACAATTTTGGTTTGGTTCTTTGCAATTTGTTAAATTTCATGCAATTCTAAAAACAAATAATATCCTTAGATATTTTTCATTGACCAAAATCATTAATTTCTCACTGAGGTCAACTATCAACTAGTTTTTTTGAGATGTACATGTGTTTGAGTTAGTGCAGCTTCTCTAAAGTTACTGTTTTCCTATTAAATTAGGAGAATTTTCAACTACATTTTCTTCTTTGTTCTACTAGTTTCATGGTCATTTCATAAAGTTTCACAAAGCTTTCAAACATACTGCCTTTTTAAAGCAATGTATGTATAATCACATCTCACACATACCCCATTTCTAATCTACAGTTTTCCTTGAAATAAAAAATATTACAGCAGTTCCTGGTTTTTTCCTATATAAGAAATTCTTATGAGTAAAAAAAAAAGTAGTTCCACATCATAACACTTTACTTTGGGTATATATACCATGGACTCATTGAACTTCCAAAGATACATAACCTCCACCTTCGTTAATTTCTTTAAAGCTAGATGAACAGCAGTGCTTTGTTTCTAAACAACTGCTATTTATTTATTCTGAATAAATATTATTACTCATATCCTGTCTTTGGAAGAGACAAAGAATCTGTGTTCATAAACTTCAGGCTGTGAGGAGCAGTTTACTACTTCAAGATGCAAACTAAGATTTTTGGCTTCTTAGCTGTACAACAGAAAGCACATATTCCACGTGAGACATAAGAACCCAATCTGATATCAATTATCCTTGTAAGTAACTCCATGGAGATCAATACTTTATAACGGGAGCCAGAATTTAGCCAACATTTTAAATAAAATCCATCCATTTAGAAAGCTATCACAACCACTGAAGTCTGCAACAGGATCTTCCAACACATACTGAAGGAAAAATTTATAATTAATACTCCAACGGGTAAACTCAATAAGCCTGCTTTTCAATAGCAGGCAGCCAGCTTAAACTAAATTAATCTTGTACACATAAGGAAAAGCTAGCTCAGATTCGTGAAGAGTAACTGGGCTTCCTATGGGCATCAAAATCTTTATACGCACAATAGCTTAGGTATACTAGTAAAAATTACAATTACTGATCTCCCCAGCTGGACGACAACTAAGCAACAAAGTCAACAAAAACACGATGCAAAAACTGTTCAAAACCTTTTATTTATGGAGGTATTAAGGATCCTTCGGCACACCATAAAAATATGCTCAGAAAGGCATCATTTATGTTGCCATACCAACAAAACCACACCAAACAAACAAAAAAAAACCAAAAAAACCCAGCCCACTCCAAACAAAAAAAAACCCTGACACAACAGAATAATAAATTAATCTTTTTCACCCTTACATACGAAAGGGAGAATAAATTTGGATAGCAGCTTTCTAGGCAATTAATCCTCATTAAATAAAACTGAAGAACATGAGATCATCTTAAATCAATGTTATAGTAGCAGCAGAATAAGCACAAGATATATTCCAAAAAAAGGGAAAAAATATGCAATTTAAAAAAAAGGCATTTTTTGCTTACATAGGCAGTCAACTTGACATGAGAAAGCATGATTCATACCTAAAAATATTTCATATGTAATAGCACAAAAGAACCCCAACACAGTAATACTTTATTTTCCATTGTTTCATTTGTAAAGCTAGCATCGCTTTTTGATTATCAATATTTTCCTTGATGAAAAAGAAAGCACAGACCTCCTCTGCTCCCCAAGCAAGATTCAAGCTGGAAAGTCTTTAACAAGCATCCTTGGAGCCATATACACCTGTCACACTCCGGGCTTTTAGTGCAAAAAGCCTACTCCTTACCTGCCTATCAATTACCACATTATTTCAGAAGTCTTTAACTTTGGAAATATGTAAAGTAGAGAAACAGCTGTTTATGAACACACTAAAATAATCAATCAGGAGGAAAAATTTAAATATCACTTATACTATAAAAAGACTTTTTTCTTCTTCTACAGTTTTCCATCTACATCAGCGCTAGAAATACTGCCAAGCAATCATAACCCAAAAGAGAAGTCCAAACAGTGTAAATTATTTTAATTTGGAGGCACAGCCTCCAACCAGTTTCAAACATCAGCATTATTCCTGCAACTCAGACATGTATCTATGTAAGAACATACAGCGCTTCATGCAGTACCTTTGCATAGCCTAAGCATGTCACAAAGCTAATTTGGTTTTCATGCAGTATATTAATGCAAATAAACAATCACATACCAGAGCACACATACTATGTGTTCATATTCTATGGACTATAATCCCACACAGGTGGCCAAACAGCTGCCAAATTGTAGCAACTGAAAGCACTTAATACTACATATTAGATCAGGTTATGTCAAAAAATTGCTATTTCTGTCGCCTAGGTTAAAAGAAGTTTAGATGTCTTCTGTGCTGATTTATCTTTACATGAATTACCAAAAGAATTGAAGATAGGGCACAATGCAGGACCATAAATAATAATCCTCATTTTCCAGTTCCAGTAGAAATTCATAGTGACAACTTTACAGGGGAAAATATACAGAAGAATGAGTGAGATGCTAAATCGTAGCATTTGTTAAAAGGATGGTATCTTTAGACTGGTGGCACAGAACAGCCCAGGCAAGGAATAAAAGAAAGGCCCAGAGTCTATATATAACAGGATTTGAACTTGATACTAAGAGTCTTCCTGTTCAGCAACCTTTTCAAAAACCTGACAGGGTGGGGAAAAAGGCCAGCCCACTCACTGGCCAGAAAGTGGGAAGTTAAGAGTTTCAGTTCTGTCTGGTTTAGAAGTTCTAAGTTAAAACAGACACCAAATCACACCCCACACACTGAAGTGTACATTAGGTCCCTGCAGATGCTCCCCTTCCCTTTTCCTAAGCAGCAGGAACAGTCCTTGTGGAAGCCTTTTTGCTTCTCCCTCAAATTTCAGTAGAATAGTGAATATATTTCCCATCCTCTCCCTAGCAAGTCACAACTAACTTGACTTCTGTAAAAGGCAGAGACTGCCTAGTCACTTCCAGAAATCAGTTCCAAAATCGCAAGACTAACTGAGACAAAAAGGACAAAAGGCAATTAGACTCAGATTCTTAAAGTAAGAGATGATTCACGTTTGTAAGAAACCAGGTTATCCCTGGTGACACAATTAGCCAGCATAGAAGCTGGTTCAAAGTATGACTATTTTTGAATTACAGAACATGCAGGAAGATTTAAAAAAAACAAACATCAAAAAGCCACACACTACAAGTACAGGTACAACAACAAAGAAAAATATGGAACGACATCAGAAGAAACAAAAATATCTAACATTTCCAGAAGAGATGACCAGATCATTTTGTTACAGATCTCACATCCACTCTTGTGCTTCCTGGTCATGGAAAATTCAGAGAGAAACTAGTTTCAATACATTTGGAATATCACTTACAACAGGGAAAACAGCTTTACTGCATCATCCATTATTTTTATACATGTCTCATGGGAAAAGAAAAATAAAAGTCTAGGTGCTCCTACCCTCGAAGAAATCAAAACCAAAAATCCAAATCTTGAAGCCACATTCTTTGCCTCAACAGCAAAAAGTTTCTAACTGTTCACCACTACAAAAGACACAACAAAGCCTCAAGTTTTTGATAGTTTCCACTGGTGAAGAAGATCAGTTACAGCATGTACATCTTCAGAGGCTACATGGCACTCATCACAAAGGCTGCAAAATACCAAACAGTTTATTCACATATTTAACAGTACATTTATATGTCCTACATTATGTACCTGAGTGTCTGCCTACAAGAAATCCAAACAGTCCTCTTATGTTTTCAGCACCTACCAGAGAAGCTTAAAACCTCTTCAAATCACAACTGTGACAAACGCGTAATAGTCCCACAAAACCCACAATCTTAAGACGATCCCACTGTGCATAACCACCTATCCAGTTAATAGAGAAGCAAACACATAGCTCAACAGAATTAAAAATAATAATTGAAAAAACAGTACGGAAAGGATGGCAGCATGTCACCTCTACTAGGCCAGACTCAAAAGTGAAGTTATTTAGGGCTGGTTTCAAAACAAAACTCTAAATATAAATCTGCAAATAGCTTTAGCACACTTTATTTAAATTATAAAACAAACAAGCAAATGAAAAATCAATGCTTAAAAAAAAAAGATGCACACACTTGTACCCAGATATGAAAACAAGACAAACATGCAGAAGACTAGGCAGGAGTGACCAGAGGCAGCTGCTCCCACAGCACTCTGAAGAAATGTAAGAGCACTTGGAACAATGTCCCCCTTTTATTCAGCTGGCATCCCAAATCCTGAGGAGAGATTTATGCAGATACCTACACAGATACAACCGCAAGAGCAGGACTGCAGCCAGCACGAGCATCAGACACAATTTTTTTCAAAAAGGCTTTCCTTTCGTTTAATCAAAAAAAAGCTAAGGAAGTCAGCTTGAAAATTAAATTACTTATACATACAGAAGATATGGCCAAGATCACTGCAGAATCCCATTAACTATAACAAGGCTTCCAAGGGTACAAAGGTGGTCTTTCATAGGCAGCTCCTCAAATACACCCGTAAATGTCACTATCACTCTAATGCATATAAGCCATAGCACACACTGTAAAAAAAAAAATATTATGTTGACTGAAAGTTCTTTTTTAAGACATTTTCCCAGATAATTTTTACAGCTCTGGCTAACTGATTCACACAGACATTTGTGGAAGAAATAGTGAATTAACTTTTTTTTTGAAGCCCACAACAAGTCTAAAAACTGAAAAATTAAGTTACTGCAAAATCTGACAGAGAAAAAAAATAATTTGTAAATGCTCAAAAAGAGGATACAAAGTGAATCTTTGCATCCACAACTTCAGGGGGACAAAACAGAAAATCCATGCAATTTATAGTACCTTATAAATTACCCCAATCGCTAAATGCTGCAGAAAAGGAAATCAAAATGAGGCATCATCAAGACAATTAGTCCTGGCCACACTGTACTTCAGAAGTTTCCATACAACACAGCAATAATTTTATAGCTGAATGCACAGAAATTAATACATGTGATCAAATTAATGTTGTACCAAATCCAGTAAGAAACTAGAGGAACTCCTTCCATGCATATTTACCCAAAGTATGCTCTGAAACATCAAAAGCTAAAGCTGATGAGCCCCAAAACACATAAGCTTATAATCACTTAAAAACTATTAACGTTCTGCAAAAAGCTTTCTGGCTTCAGCAGGCTTCTTCTGGACCTTCCCGTATTTCATCCTATTAGCAGGCTCTCTTCCCACTGCTCTCTATTTAAAGATCCCCTGAAATCTTCTCCCTCTGACAGACGTCCCATACGTGTACCCTACTTTGTACCAGCCCTCCTCTCTCCAGCGTGCCAATTGTTGGTCCTTAACATCCATTTCCACTCCCCCACAACCCAGAGTAGGGAGCAATTATTCATCATTTTACATAATAGAAGAGCAGAGATGGATGAAATTAAACAGTAAGAATGTGGGGTTAAAAAAAAAAACCAGAGCAAAACAAAAAAAACAACCAAAATCCAACACCCAAAAGGAAGTAGTGCACACAAACTATGTAATTCATTTTCATAGGATATTCTAGAGATCAAAAGAGTAAGATTTACATTAGACAGCTTTAGCAAGGTAATGCCCCCAAATGGCTACGCAACTATTAAACACAAAGATGCACACACAGTCTGAAGTTTAGGGACCTTCTGAATGAGGTATTACCAAAACCTGAGATGGAAAGAGTATATCATTGAAGGTACCCTACAAAATAACCATCCTGTTCCCAGAACCCTTCCTAAAGCAATTGATCCTGTTCACTTTTAGCGATGGAGCGAGGGGAGAGGGAAGAAGAGGATCTTGGATCAGACCCATTACATACAGCTTTGTAGGCTTATATTTAATTTCTTTAAGACTCTTGAAAAAAAGTTAAGTTTTGTGGTAACAGTCACCAACCCAGATGTCTCCTGCAGTACTCAATATAACAGATGGCTTCATGACATCCCCTCTCAAACAATGATGTGGGCTTTTCAACATACCATAATAACAGACATTTCCATAAAGTGATATGAAACTCTCCTGTTCTCCAAGCTTTCCACAAATCACCAATGTCCACACTTTTGCCTCATTTCAAAGTAATAGAGCAAAACATGTGATTTCTACTTTTCCTTTAGGCAACATATCTGAATTGCTTTGAATTTTTATTGTTAGACTGTTGTTTTCATGAGTGTCGAGAATTCTCTGATACTTGTACTCCTATATCCCTGGGCTCATCTTCGTTTCATGCTGTTTGTCTTGACTAACTAGGAAGCCCTCAGAGTTTGATGCATATATACACTCATCAGAAAGTGCCAAAAAGTGTTACACTTACATTGCAACAAAGGTGAATAATTACCAGCACATAGAGGGCAGGCAACTTCAAAGGACGACAAGAGCTGAACCTAGTGGGCTGAGAACCCTCCTCACAAATTGATTGTTTTTAAACTGAAAGTTGGTAAGGTTTAGCCGTCTTTGCTAAAGAAGCGACTGGCCGTAAGGGAGGGAACATGCAGAACTGGATTATTTAAGTGGGGAGAAAGAGAGGTGCGAGGACAAATCCAGAACGGCAACAGACAAGCATGAGCACCAGAGCAGACCCAGCACAGCGTTCTACGGCAAGGTACAGTTAGAAATACGCCAGACCTCAGCTATTTAGCCAAGATGCCACCGGAGCGGGCGGCTGGAGGGGAGAGGGGCGGGCAGGCGGCTGCAGGCCCGGCGGGGCTGCCCCGCCGCCAGCCCGGGAGGAGTGAGCACGCATGACAGCGGCTGGCCAGCACCACCCGGGATGCCATGTTCTCCCGACACCCTGCGTAAACAAGGCACTGCCCCGCTCCGCTCCGCCCGGGAGGGGCTGCGCGGGGCCCGGCCCAGCAGACCGCGCCCGCCCCGGGGCCGTGTTTACACTGACAGCCGCCGAGAGCCGCCCAACGCCCCCTTCGCCGGCGGGGCGGCAGCCGGCGGCGGGGATGGGGGTGGGGGGGTGGGCCAAGGGCCGCTCCGCGCCGCCCAGCCCCGCGCGAAACCGAAAGTGCAGCCAGGGGCAAGGGAGAGAGGGGACGAGCCATCGGAGCGACCCTCGGCCCCACCACACCGGGGCCGCCCCGGGGACGGGCCAGTCCCACGGTCCCCTCACAGGGCGGACGGGCAGGCGACCGTCCGCCCGCTCGCTCCCTCCCTGTCCGCGCCCGTCCTGCCCGCAGCGGCGTCAGCAGCAACGAGCCGGCGCCGCGCCCTTACCGTGCCCGTACGCCGTGAGGCCGCGTCCGTCGCCCGCCGGGGCCGGGAGGCGGTGGGCGCCGCCCGGGCAGAGCCGGAGCCGGGGGAGGGCGAGGGCCGCCCCACGGCGGGAGGGGCGGGCGCAGAGGCGCAACCTGCCCGGCCCCCGCCGCCGCCGCCGCCGCCCCCCCCCCGCCCCCCACCCCGCGCGGCGCCGCGCCGCCGCCGCCTCTGCACATGCTCGCGCCGCCCGGCGCGCGGGGGCGGTGCAGGCATGCGCGGCCGCCTCGCGCCTGCGCAGAGGCCGGAGGGGGCTGTTGGGCTGCGACGGGTTGCGGCCGGCGCGAGGCTCCCTCAGGGAGCGGCGGCGTGTGGGGAAGAGTCCCTACAGCCCCCTCCCTTCCCTCCCTCCACCGGGCGCGGTTCGGGTCTCCGTGCTCAGGGCCCAAGGGGACAACCGGCGGCAGGCAGGGTCCCGGTGACCATCAGCCGTGGCCCTGTGCCAGAACCGCTGCCCGCTTTCAGAAGTCCTTCCCGACGTTTGCATACAGCCCCAGAGGCGTAATTATTTTCTGCAATTGATTTTGGCACTTAGGAGAGCGAGCTGTCCACGTGTCCAAGCAGCTACAGAGCCTCAGGCATACAGAACTGATTTCAGCCAGTGGCTTGTAGGGGTGTTATAATTAATTTAGCCTTCAACGGAATTTCAATCAAAGTTTACAATTTATTGAATAGAGACAAGCAAGCAGCGCTGGATGCACGGGGGATCCTTCCGCCTAACGTGCATACTGTCATACAAAATTACAGGGTTTATATAACAATTAGTAAAAACACGCCTAAGTTTACACTCATTGGTCAGTGATAAGCATCCCACTTGCCGTTGGTCAGCCGTCACTCTCCTTTGTAGCAGGGTGTTTCCACTGTTAGTCCTTGAAGTTCTACTGAATTGTATCTTTTTAGGAGGCTTCTTGTCAATGCAGCATTCATTGCTAACGCCCTCTTGACTGGCCTAAGCAGGTGTTAGTTTCTACTCCTAACTAAAATTCTTTCTTAACAATTAACTTAAATCGCCAATCAACATTCCAACCATTAAGACAATTGAACGGCCCTCGGTTACACAAGCACAAACCCATTAAGACAGTTAACAAGTCAATTGAACGGTCAAATTCTAGAGGGTCACACTTCACCGTGTGACTCTAGCATTGTTCCATATTGACACGAATCAGATGAACACGTTTTACAGGGGCAATGCTGAAATGTCAGTTCTGTGATTTCTTTGATCACAGCCCTCTCTCTTAGAGCCCATAGTTTTTGCAAATAGCCAAATTCTAATGCAGCATTTGTTACTCTTGTCAATATGATATACATCCTTGCCAGGTCTTGCATCATTGCTCACAAACCAAATGTGCATTGAGGCCGAAATGATCTAGCCTGGTCCGAGAGGCTTAGGGCAGAATTGGTCATCTTTACAAATATTGGGCTTTAACCATGATTCACTTTTTTAGATTTCACAGTAATAAACCAAAGAGCTGAATTGGAGGCATTACATTTTCATTACAGACAAAAAAAACCAACCCACCACATGGCCAAGGAGACTTTCAACACTGCAAAGCCACTGTCTCAAAAGGAACTCTAGGCTGAAGGTTTTCTGTTCAAACCGATCTGGTCCCCCTTGTGCCTGTACATTGTAGAAGTGCAACATGCTCCTTTTTAACAGGAGCCCATGGCACACTGAGCAGCAGTACACTGGTAGTACACAATCACACACATGCTTCTCACCTTCATCTGCATGCAAAAGCACTTCTCTGCCACCTCTCAGTTTCCATCTGACTATGTCTACTGCTCCCTTGGCATCAGCTTCCTTCCCTAAGGAAATAAGATCTTTCAGGTGTCTTTAGGCCCTCCAATCAAAATGGCTTTTACAGGTTATGTACAAACTGCAGTTTTCCAGGATATATAACAAGGGCAGTTATTTTCCCCAGGAACAGCACAAACATCTCCCTGACAATAAAGGTAGCCCTAAAAATGTGAGGCCTGCACCCTGAAGCATGGAAACATTGGAGGTTCTTTCCTTCCAAGGAGGCACCAGGCAATATTAATAAGAGGCTGCTGGTAGCACCATCTATTATGTAAGTGGCCACTGCTGGGGTGTAAACTTAAACTTGCCATCACTTTATATTTATTACACATATCATAGCAAAATTGGTGTCTTGCCACACGCTAAGCTTGCCAGACATTTAATAATGTTTAATAAGGCCAGACATAAGGCATACACTTGGATGTTGTTAATTACAGAATTTGCTATTAGTTTACATTAAGCAATATGAAGTTTCAGCTCTTTAAAAGAAGAGAGATCACCTTTAGAACATTTGTTTAAAAGGAAGTATCAAACTATGCGGGGAAAATTTTTCATTTATTAGCTGACATCCATGTTGCTGCTAGGAATTACAAAATAGTGTTCAGTGTTTGTATATTAGAAAATGTAATTATTTTAATGTTCTAACATGCAAGCATGCAAGTCATATCAACAAAGGTGTAAAGTTAAAATCTCATAGGCAGTGGATGGTGGAAGCTCACATTTAATTGGCCTTGGGCTTAGTTCAGAGATAGCAGTTGACAATATAAAATCAATGAAGACTACTTATAGCACAGAAAAGAGCAAGTCAAGAAAAGGGTAGGATATTGGGAGGAAAAGATTCCTGGCAAAAATTGCCTTGTTACAGACTGGAGATAAGTCTAACTGAGCAGGAGTTTTAGACCTCCATTCCAGTTGTTTTGCAGCCTGGCAGACCTAAGTGCTGCCAGCTTTATCTTTAGTGCTTAATTACTCCCAGTTTGACATGCTTACTCCTTTAGTTGTTTTGTTTGTTTGTTTGTTTCCTCCTTCTTCTTTCCATGGGTCCAAGTTAAAGTTCAGAAAGAGAAGAAAACCTCTTGCCATGGTCCTTTTCATGGAGAAGAATCATAGACTCATTAAGGTTGGAAAAGACCTCTAGGATCATAAAGATCAACTGTCAACCCAACACCCCATACCTCCTAAACCATGTCCTGAAGTGCAATGTCTATGTGGTTTTCAAACACCTCCAGGGATGGTGACTCCACCACCTCTCAGGGCAGCTGGTTCCAGTGCCTGACCACTCTTTCAGTAACCATATTTTTCCTAATACCCAATCTAAACCTCCCCTGGCGCAGATTGAGGCCATTTCTTCTCAACCTATCACTAGTAACTTGGGAGAAGAGATCAACAACCACCTCACTACAACCTCCTTTCAGGGAGTTGTAGAGAGCGATAAGGTCTCCCCTCAGCCTCCTCTTCTCCAGGCTAAACACCCCCAGCTCCCTCAGCTGCTCCTCATAAGACCTGCTCTCCAGACCCTTCACCACCTTTGTTGCCCTCTTCTGGACATGCTCCAGCACCTCAATGTCCTTCTTGTACCGAGGGGCCTTGAATAGACAAGAATGGACAGCTTCTTTCAAAACATGGGCCCACCATCACCCAAAAAAAAGGCAGACAAACCAAGGCTGCTTTTACATCTCAGCAGCTCCTTCATGGAGTCACGGGGCATGAGGTGACACGGCCACCATTTAGCCATGCTCTAAAGACTGACTTTAAGTGGTCCCTTCTGTAATGCTGATATTCATTTTCCTGCCACCTGGCCTGTGCAGTCCTCTCTTTATTCAGTTTTTCTCCTCTCTCTGATCGGATGCCACAGGACAAATGTTTCAGCACCCCTTAATCTAGTTTATTTACGTGACTTCCACTTCTCACTTCTTCTCATAACAGGCTGAGCTGCACAGCTGTTTTCAGTGGAAGTTCAGCAGCACCTCTCTAGGAGTCATGACAACTGCTCTCTGCATGTACAGACCTGTGCTTCTCTGCAGAGAAAACCAGCACTGGTTTGAGATAATCACAATGGCATCTTCATTTCTTTCTCTGTTGCAGCTTCTTTTTATTTTTTTAATGAAACTAGATTAAATCTTCATATGGAAATTTGTATTTCTTTCAGGAACAGTTCTTTCTGGTTTACCTTAAGCTAGTTGGAAAGCTATGCTGAAAAATATTAAACATCAATATGAAAAAAGCAGGGCCACCAA